>NC_064923.1:582461434-582784976 GCF_023897955.1 Schistocerca gregaria
ATACAGGAAAGTCAAAACAACCATTGGTGACATTAAAAGCAACGGTGGTAACATTAAGAGTGCAACGGGAATTCCACTGTTAAATGCAGAGGAGAGAGCAGATAGGTGGAAAGAATACATTGAAAGCCGCTATGAAGGTGAAGATTTGTCTGATGTGATAGAAGAAGAAACAGGAGTCGATTTAGAAGAGATAGGGGATCCAGTATTAGAATCGGAATTTAAAAGAGCTTTGGAGGACTTACGATCAAATAAGGCAGAAGGGATAGATAACATTCCATCAGAATTTCTAAAATCATTAGGGGAAGTGGCAACAAAACGACTATTCACGTTGGTGTGTAGAATATATGAGTCTGGCGACATACTATCTGACTTTCGGAATAGTATCATCCACACAATTCCGAAGACGGCAAGAGCTGACAAGTGCGAGAATTATCGCACAATCAGCGTAACAGCTCATGCATCGAAGCTGCTTACAAAAATAATATGCAGAAGAATGGAAAAGAAAATTTGAGAATGCGATAGGTGACGACCAGTTTGGCTTTAGGAAAAGTAAAGACACGAGAGAGGCAATTCTGACGCTACGGCTAATAATGGAAGCAAGGTTCAAAAAATGGTTCAAATGGCTCTGAGCACTATGGGACTTAACAGCTGAGGTCATCAGTCACCTAGAACTTAGAACTATTAGAACTACTTAAACCTACCTAACCTAAGGACATCACACACATCCATTCCCGAGGCAGGATTCGAACCTGCGACCGTAGCAGTCTCGCGGTTCCGGACTGCGCGCCTAGAACCGCGAGACAACCGCGGCCGGCTGGAAGCAAGGCTAAGGAAACATCAAGGCACGTTCATAGGATCTGTCGACCTGGAAAAAGCGTTCGACAATATAAAATGGTGCAAGCTGTTCGAGATTCTGAAACAAAGTAGGGGTAAGCTATAGGGAGAGACGGGTCATATACAATATGTACACAACCAAGAGGGAATAATAAGATTGGACGATCCAGAACGTAGTGCTCGTATTAAGAAGGGAGTAAGACAGGCTGTTGCGTTTCGCCCCTACTCTTTAATCTGTACATCGAGGAAGCAATGATGGAAATAAAAGAAAGGTTCAGGAGTGGAATTAAAATATAAGGTGAAAGGATATCAATGATACGATTCGCTGATGACATTGCTATCCTGAGTGAAAGTGAAGAAGAATTAAATGATCTGCTGAACGGAATGAACAGTCTAATGAGTACACAGTATGGGTTGAGAGTAAATCGGAGAAAGACGAAGGTAATGAGAAGTAGTAGAAATGAGAACAACGAGAAACTTAACATCAGGATTGATGGTCACGAAGTCAATGAAGTTAAGGAATTCTGCTACCTAGGCAGTAAATAACCAATGACGGACGGAGCAAGGAGGACATCAAAAGCAGACTCGCTATGGCAAAAAAGAAATTTCTGGCCAAGAGAAGTCTACTAATATCAAATAATCGGCCTTAATTTGAGGAAGAAATTTATGAGGATGTACGTCTGGAGTACAGCATTGTATGATAGTGAAACATGGACTGTGGGAAAACCGGAACAGAAGAGAATCGAATCATTTGAGATATGGTGGTATAGACGAATATTGAAAATTAGGTGGACTGATAAGGTAAGGAATGAGGAGGTTCTACGCAGAATCGGAGAGGAAAGGAATATGTGGAAAACACTGATAAGGAGAAGGGACAGGATGATAGGACATCTGCTAAGACATGAGGGAATGACTTCCATGGTACTAGAGGGAGCTGTAGAGGTCAAAAATTGTAGAGGAAGACAGAGATTGGAATATGTCAAGCAAATAATTGAGGACGTAGGTTGCAAGTGCTACTCTGAGATGAAGAGGTTAGCACAGGAAAGGAATTTGTGGCGGGCCGCATCAAACTGATGACAAAAAAAAAAAAAAAAAAGAAACGTTGTGTAGTGGTGTTCAGTGTGGTGAAATTTTTCAGATAAAGGCAAAAACAGGGAAAGGCGGGTACTTAACGATGTGTAAAATAAGCAAGACTGAGGTATACGGAAGGAAGACCAGAAGGGAATAAGGCAGTGATGCAGGCTTTGCTAGCTAATATTCAACCGGAATATCGAAGGAGCAGTAGAAGAACTCAAAGAAATGTTCATAATTCTGATAAAATTCAGGATGAAGGACTCTCAATGGCAGTATTCGCTTACAACATTGCTATTCATTGTGGATGTGAGGAATAATTTGAGAACATTGTACACGAAGCGAGGATACTACTGGACATAGAATTACACGGAATGAGACTAAACCAAAGTGATATAGATGTAAAGAGACGACGCAGACATAAAATGAGTGACAATTATAACATGAGAACTGGGGATGAAATAGTAGGTAATATGAAGAAATTCTGCTCCCTTGGAACCAAAATAATGTGTGAATGACGAAGGAAGTATATATGCACAAGCAGATAGGGCACTGGTTACTAAAAGAAGTCTGATGGTATATGATACGGTATTTTAATTTGAGGAGGGTAGGTAAAGATAGGAATATATAAAACAATTTACTGAAGACGTTGACTGCGGGTGTTGCTCTGATATGAAGATAATAGTAAAGCAAAAAATACATGATTACTCTGCAGTTCAGAGTTAAGTGCCTGGTAGAGGGTTAATCGAACAACTCTGAAGCTCCTCTAGTGTTCCGCTTTCGAGCAGCGTAGGAAAAACGAACATTTAAATCTTCCCATGAGATCTTTCATTTCTCTCATTTTATTATGATGATCATTTCTCCTTATATAGATGGGCGCCAACAGAATATTTTCACAGTCTAAGGGGAAATTTGATGATTGAGATGTCATGAGAAGGTCCTGCCGCAGCGAAAAACTTTGTTTTAGTGACTGCCGCCCCAATTCGTGTGTCGTATACGTGGAACTCTCTCCCCTATTCCGCGATAATACAAAATGAGACGTCCTTCTTTGAACTTTTCCGGTGCCTTCCGTTAATCCTACCTGAGGATACCACGCCGGACAGGTGCGGCATAAGCAGCCTTTTTAATAGGCATGATGCATTTTCTAAGTGTTCTGCCAGTGAATCACAGTCTTTGGTTTGCTTTCCCCACAACAGTATCCATGTGGTCGTTTCAATTTAAGTTATTCGTAATTGTAATCCCATGGTATTTTGTTGAGTTCACAGCCTTTAGAATTGTGTCATTTGTCGTGTAACTGACATTTAATTCCTTTTAGTTATCGTGTGCCGGACGTGGTGGCCGAGCGGTTCTAGCCGCTTCAGTGCGGAACCGCGCGCCTGCTGACCTCAGATGATAAGTCCCATAGTGCTCAGAGCCAGTTGAACCATTTTTAAGTTATCGTGTAGATAACTTCACACTCTTCATTATTTAGAGTCAGTTGCCACTTCTTGCACTATACAAATATCTTGTCTAAATCATTTTACAATTCATGCTGACCATTCGATGACTTTGGATGACAGCATCATCTGCAAACAATCTAAGAGGGCTGCTCAAACTGGCTGCTGAACAGCAGAGGACCTACAACACTTCATTTCGGAATGCTACGTAACACTTCTGTTTTGGTCAATGACTTTCTGACCTTTATGACAGAAAACCATGAATACTGTCACACAACTCAGACAATACTCCATAGGCACGAAATTTATGTAAAAGTCGTTTGTGTGGAACGGTATCAAAGGTAGTAACCACGCCAAACCTTCGCCAATGGGGGACATAGACACAAGAAAAAGATGAAGAAGAAGAAGAAGGTATACAAATTCGAAGTTAAATTTTTATCTTTGCGAGGTGGTAGTTAAATTCTATTTTATCTACGATAAAAAGTGTACCAGTTTATAGCACAAAATAACTTTTTTTTTAAAATGAAAGAGAGCAGCTAGTCCAAAGTGTTTACATTATTAATGAAATTAGCTTCCCGCAAGAGAGAAGTTCGGAAAAAGAAGAAGAACTGGATTCACTCTTTCAATAACCGGAACAAGGGATCGTCATAGACAGCAAGATGTGCTATACAAGATTGAATAACGAGATTCCTTACTTTCTAACGTATATCTCTTTGTGAAGTTGCTACGGAGAGGGCACGATTGACTGAAATTAATTTTTTGCCACAGCATGAGTAAAAGGGAATAGGAAAACTTTATACTACCTATAGTTTTGAGAACTTAATAAGGTATGAAGGCCATCATGGTGCGGTCTCTAACAAAAACGTAGATACTACGAGTACTGTTCTTGTAGAGCCCCCGTGTATCTAATTTATGTGCGAGTTCCCAACCATCAACAGACAATTCGCTTCAAATTCCTTGCTTGATATCCATTGGAAAGTAAATATGGCATACCTGGGAGCCTAGAAACATTGCTACTTCTCACACACGTATCACATGATGAGCACTGCCCTAAATGTAAAGAAACTTAGACTGGTAAGCAGACGAATTTGCGTAAGCTACACCTTTCCGTAGACGGTAGAGGGAAGGGGGCTGGGGAGAATTAATACAGGTGCGTAAATATGCTCAGCCAAATACCGCACGGTCGTCGAGTGGACGTTATTCTGCAGTCTGCTTCTTTCCTTCGTGCTGCAACATGCCAACCACGAAAGCAAAGGCAAGTCCTGTAAAGGGAGGAAGGCTGTTTCCCAGATAGGCGTCCGAGTCGCAAATTATTCAAGCAAAAATTAATGCACTTGATGCAGCGAAGCGGTAAACAGGCAAATAACGATGTCCACAGCCGTATAAATCGTACGAGCGAGTTCATTACGTTTATTCACGCGGAACTCATTTGGAGCAGAATGTTTCATCCGGTCACGATGCAAACAATTAAAAAATATAAAAAAAATTTTTAAAAAAGAGACCAGTAGTACGAGAGTTCCCAGTAGTAGTAATCAACACTATTTCCCTTCTGCTCTAGTAACAAAGTCATAATACCCCTATGGTTAACAAAACGATATTCGAAACGCGAACATTAACATCATTACATTCAAAGAGTGTAACGAGAGTTGGTACGCACGTCTGACGTAGAGTCATTTGTTACTTTTACGTGTGACGCTAACTTTTAAGGTGTCAGCTAGAGTGGGTTCTCCGCAGATTACGTTGTGCGTAGATCGATCTCGTATTCCACTATCACACTACTAGCCACTTCGTTGAAACGTACCCTTCACTCATCTGTAATACACCGGTTAGAGGAAGGAATCTTTAAAGAAGAATACAGTAGTTACATTACAAAGTAGAAACAATAAGAGAATAACACGAATACAGAATGACACTGGTGATATTTTTATGAGGCAAATGATCAAAAGTGTCTAGTTTTTTATGGAAAACATAGCGGTACTACCATAATCAGTATTTATTTGAATATAAAAGGTGCGCAATACATTAATATGAGCACATATAAAGAATGGACCAACCGTATTAACTTGACAAGAAGCTGAGTTCTATGAAATTTGAAATTGAGCCAAAACTGAGACAGTAAAATGGATAGCTATAGAAGTAGGAACTGAAAATACATGGTAGAGAACTGTTTTTCAGAAATTACCACTGGGCTGTTTCGCAAGCACAAAACGTCAAAAAGATCCAAACCGTTTATATTGAGAATAAGTACAGGGCACATAATAAGACTATGACTATTACATAGGCACGAATAAAGGATATGAAACCATTCTAACTCCTCATTGTTCATCATATGGTTCAGTAGGGCAACATTAAGTAAACATACGAAGAGGAAACACGTGAAATAAGAATAGGACTCTATTTGAAAAACCTTTAATGAACACAATGCAGGTGGCTTTTGTACTAAGTTCAGAGTAAAGATCCGTTGATACACACAAAAGAATCTGTGCTCTAGAAAGTTGAACTTTAAATGCATTTTGCCGGCCGTTGTCGCCGAGCGGTTCTAGGCGCTTCAGTCCGAGCGGTTCTAGGCGCTTCAGTCCGGAACCGCGCTGCTGCTGCGGTCGCAGGTTCGAATCCTGCCTCGGGCACGGATGTGTGCGACGTCGTTAGGATTAAGTAGTTCTAAGAGTAGTGGACTGATGACCTCAGATATTAAGTTCCACAGTGCTCAGAGCCATTTGAACCATTTTGTAAACACATTTTTGACATATCAAGACAATTTTTAGCAAATACTTTCTTTGAGCTCCTCAGTTGTCCAGAATCACTTTTAGATTTCCCAGAGAGACATACACATCCATAATCTCGATCAACCACCAACAACGACTTCTACATGCGCATCCTTCGGCCAACAAACAAAAAGACACCTAGGGAAGACGGCATTATTGCGGCGTCATTGAATCACATATGGAAAAGCCCACTGAAGGATCTTAAACAAATCAGTACTGGTATTTGGTACACAAAAGTGTCCAGAAGATTGTAAGGTCGCACTCATCCACCCACATCGAAAGATCCTTCAGGTATATCCCTAGCAAGTTAACTTCAAAGAACACAAGTACAGATTGAACATAATACCAGCGAATATCAGGCGGGCTTTCAGTCAGAGCATTTAAAGGAATATTGAACTCTAAGGCAACTCGCAACAGAACGGCAAGGAGGCATAAGCCAAGATTCACCGATATTCTCTTTTGGAAATCCCAAGGCAGGGATTAGCCCCAGAGACAGTAAACTTCATCAAGGGAACATTGGCACCAAGTTAACAGCAAAATTAATGATGGAAGTACCGGAGCCTTTTCAAATTGAAACCGCTGTTCGTCAAGGAGATATAATGTTGCCATTCTTCTTCAATCTCATCATAGATATTTTCATTAGGAAACAGGAAAAATAATTAGAAAACCAAAACCACTATAAGATTACCCAGTGTGGAGGAAGAAAAGGTGACATTAAAATATTTGGCTCAACTCTCACTGATGGTTTAGAATAGTAGGGGACCGTGAAATCGCAACAGTCAAACGCATATAAATTCTCAACGAACGCAGTGAAAATCTGATCCAGAAATCTCTTTTGAAGAAACTTAATTCATCTACACTAAATTTATCATTTGTAAATGAAACACTACGCAATACTAACTTATAAACAGTGTTTGACACTTCAGATATCTGAGTGAGATCATAGAATGAAGAGTGTTGGAGAGTAAGTACTTGACTGCCATCACTGAAACTCAAGAGAAACAGAGTAATTGTAAAGCAAAAGGAAAACTGTCAAAACTGACGGCCGACATTAGAGATGTTCAAGAGCATCCAACAATGAGGCTTACGCACCGTCTTAACGTATGTAGGTTAAGTAACAGAGAATTGATCTAACAAGTTGTAAAGGATCTCGAGATATACTATGGTGTATTCTAAAATATTTTGCCTCACCTGCATGATTGCGAACGCTTGTTTGCCTTTGATTCAACGTGGATGGGGAAATCAAAGATTCATTCTTATTAAAGTAAAAAATAATTTTCCTGTGATATAAGAACAAATCTGTTGGGAAATGAATATAATTTCGCGCATTGAAAATAGGAATATGTAGCTATATAACATGTAATACTGTGTAGCACCACACCACGTATCGTAATGTCCTTGGATATTACTTCGTAATGTCCTTGAATATTACTTGGCATGTTGTCCATAAGCTGAAAATGTTGCTGTTCGTGGCTGTTGTACACTCTGACGACGGCGCACCGGCCTTCATCCAGTGAGCTAGGGGGCTTCCAGCAACTACTTTCAACAGCTCTTAAGGATGGCCGGTACTGTTATATATCAGCAGATGACTTGCGCTGTTACGTTTGGTTCATTCCTGCCTTCTTAAATAAAGTGTGCACTAGTTGGGAGCGCTGGTTTCGTCAGTTATTGTCTCAGCAGACGAACTCTTTGCCGAATCGTTGATTTCAGGGCTAGACAAAATGTTGGAGCGTATTTCTGGAAACCGTAAAGACATCAAATTACGTTCTATAGCGACGAAAGGCGTCTGAAATCTGTACATGATAATGGCACAAAGCGTGATTGCCCTGCTCCCTGTATAATCCTGTGGTACGGCGTGCCAGAAACGTGGATTCCTAGCTGGCCGCCTCAACACCTCACTTCGATTATCGCCTAGCGTTAGACAAATCCTGAACTCATCGATAAAGAGAACCCAACACCATAGATACAGGTTCCATCACTATTTGCCTTTGTTCACCGTCGTGTTGGGGTGGATGATGGGATTGTTCTGTTGATCTTAACGGACGCATGGATCCTGAGACGGCGATTGTCTTGTTGTAGCGGCGTCCAGGTACATCATCCTTTTTCGTTCCTGCTATTAAGTCCCACTGAACCATGTGCTATGTGTGCTGATCTACGAGGCTTGAGAAAATGGGTCGATCTGACGAGGGATATTCGATTATCATTGATATTCAGAAAATCTCGACGTTGGTACTTGACGATCGATTGTTTTAGTATCGACAGAGATATCTTTGAAACATCACAATCTAGATATTAAAGATTTTGATATCGGAGAGAAAACTAGGCTGCATATTACTACTTTCATTCCTTTTTTTTATTTTGAACTCTTACTTGACAGAGTTCGGTTGAATGATATACCTGACACACTGAGCTGGATCGCATTCCAGCGACAAGAGTTTTATAACAATAATCTGTGAATATTTTGACTTGAAAAATTTTTGAGTCGTTAAAAATTCAAATATAGAAAAAAATGAAAAAGTTAATATTCGTTTTTAAAAAATCATAACCTTTTATGTTTTCTTGTTAATAACTAAAAATTTATTCAGTTTCTCAATACATAGTGCCACAAGATAAAAGTAGTCTATTACATAACTATCCGAAAAAGTAATTTTTTCTCGAAAATAAAATAAAGGAATATGGTGAAAAGGTGAGAATCCTACTGTTAGCAGAACAAGCAACGTTTTTACTGCTTAAACACAGTATCCATACAATTTTTATAAGAAAATGTAAAAAACATGTTCAAAATAACAAAATGAAGGAATTTTAATCAAATTTATATATCTTTAAAGGGCACATTCGTAGCAGCTAACGATTTTCGTCCACTTCAAGCAATTGGTCACACGTCCTTGGAGTTTGCATATTATTCCCTGTATAATTATTTGACTATATGTTAGCTATCGTAAAGAAAAATTAGACATTGTAGAACACTTCATCCTTCTGTTTGATGCCAAAATATGTTTGGCACATAATACATTTAATTTCACACTGTCCACCTTACTTAACAGTCTGCGTTGTAGGCAACCCCAGTCGGATGTGGTCGGTTGCCGGAGACAGACTGATGCTTGCAATGTAATGCCACTGGCTTTACAGGGTTAGTGGTACTATCGGACTCACAACAAATGATCCCGTAGATGCGATAAACGTTAAAATTAACGATAAGTGGACTTTGGATATGCTACAGCCCAGTGTGTCAAAGGATTAAATAAATCTCTTTCTGAATACCTCTCGTGATGAAACCAGAGCAATAAATTTTCGACATGAAATATGGTGATGGCGGAGAAAAAGGTGTCGGATGATGATTTTAAGAAGCCAATTTTACACACATGGGGCATTGGTGTGGAAGTATTCTCATAATCAGTTCAGCAGCAGAGGTAAGCGGGGAAGCTATCATAACGACATATTCTGTAAAGAGCCATTTGGAGCCGAGTTTTGGGGCATCAAAACAACAAATAACCTTGTTTAACTTACGAAACGTTTGTGCTATGCAGATATCATTGATCATAAGCGCTATCAGTATGTCCTGATGGCAGAGATTATGACGTTCACGAGCACTGACTAGCTTGGGATGATGCAAGGTACTGGTTTTACCAAAATTAATTTTGTTCTGTTCTACATGTGTCGTGACGAGGAAGTGCGACATGCACATCCTGATGTACTACATGACATTCTCATATACTCATGTGTCGACTGATCAGCCACGACACAAGGGATCGCTCTAAGCGTATGCCCGTTGTTTGCGCTAGATAAATAGATGTCGTGTGGCTAGGGCCTCCCGTCGGGTAGACCGTTCGCCTGGTGCAAGTCTTCCGAGTTGACGCCACTTCGGCGACTTGCGCGTCGATGGGGATGAAATGATGATGATTAGGATCACACTACACCCAACCTCTTAGCGGTGAAAACCTTGGACCCAGCCGGGAATCGAAACCGGACCCTTAGCATTGCCATTCTTTCGCGCTGAGCACTCTGCTAGCGGGGATGGACGTTGTTTTCCGCTCTGCAGGCGTCTTGGAGCAAGAAGCGCCAACTGCACAACCACGTGTTAGGGCATCCTAACATATACTACCACTGCCTGGCCAGCCGTGATACAATGAACATATATGACCATATACCATTTGTTGGTGTGCAGGTATCGTGAATGAGAGAGGACGATGTGCACATCTTCGCGGCAGACATCTTCATGTACGCGAACACTAACTGGTAGAGCATGGTACAGGGGATCGGGCTGACCATATATTCCTTCTTTCCGCTGTTCAGGTGTCGTGGATCAGGAAGCGGGACCTGCACATCCTGACGGCGGGCATCCTGACGTACACGAGCGACCAGCGCTTCACCGTCATCCGGCCCGACCGCTCCGACAACTGGACGCTGCAGATCAAGTTCCCGCAGGAGCGCGACTCGGGCATCTACGAGTGCCAGGTCAACACCGAGCCCAAGATGAGCCTCGCCTTCCGTCTCAACGTCGTAGGTGAGTACGCAGGCAGCTGTCTGTAGAACCTGGCGGTGCTCCGCCAATACCTCAAGCTCAGTCGGATCCACCGTTGATCTATGGATGGATTTGCTGGAGCCGGAGATCTCGCGCCAGCTCAATTGGAGACTGCGACTTGCTCCACTTGGAAATTACATCGACTTGGGTGTATTTCGACGCATTAAGCAGTTCCTTTCATGTATCTTTCGGTGCGGGGTGGCGGTTTAATTCTGCCTGTGAGCTGACTTTCTATAAATTTTAGCAACATAAAGCATAATTGGAAAAATAAAAACAAAAGCCTGCTATTGAATCACTTGAAGACATCTTCTACAGAAAATATATGTAAAATGGTTGATATATTTTCTTTTCTTTTTAGAAAAATACATAAAAC
Organism: Schistocerca gregaria; assembly: GCF_023897955.1. NCBI lineage: Eukaryota > Metazoa > Arthropoda > Insecta > Orthoptera > Acrididae > Schistocerca > Schistocerca gregaria. Next base: position 582,472,436 of record NC_064923.1, read on the forward strand.
ATAGTTTATGCAATTGTTGACAGATCGGCACAGTTTATATAATCTTTGACCAAATTTTGACCACGTACGGAGTATTTCCCGTTGCCTGGTGAAAGTCTTTTTTTTTTCATCTGACTGTACACAGTCGACACTGAAGCATGTGCTCAACAGTCTGTTCTTCCGTGCAGTCACACTGGGTTTTGTTTTCTTCAATGTAACCCAATTTCACCAGGTTAAACCGTGATGTGCCCATTCCTGCTCTCAGCCTCTTCCAGATTGGCATCATCATGGGAATGGGTAAAATTCTGAATCTTTTTTCCAAGCACGAATGTGGGATGTCTCAGCCCACTGTAGTTGCAGCCTGGCTTCTTCATCAGTGGTTGTTACTTTCTCTGATGTTCTGAGAAAACCTTTCCTTGACCTTAGTCATAGTGGGTACGGTTGTTGCGCATGCACCAGATGCGTGATATCCTGATCCAGTTCTGTTCTTTGCCTGTTTACTACTATTTCTCTTCGAACAGGAGGTGGTGCAATTCCTGCAAAGTGGCAGAGCCATTCCATTGAAGTTGACTTCAAGCAGTCTGTAACAGTTCTGCATGTACTGTTTAGGGCACTATCCACGTTTTTGGCATGTATTGACTTACACCAAACAGGACAGGCATTCGCAGCAGCGGAGCAGCATAATGCCACTGCAGCAGTTCGCATGGTTTCAGTTTCACTGTCCCACTTTGATCTGGCCAGTTTTCTGAGTAGGTTTCTCCTGGTGGAGACTTTTTATCTGAAATTCAAGCAGCGTTTTTGAACGTCAGAGGTCTGTGAAGTATAATTCTTAGGTATTTTCGAGTGTCCTATTTAACCCCTGACGATTCTATCTTTAACGTGTGCAGGGTTTCCCTATTTCTCAGATGGAAAGCACACATTTTGTCTTTTCTGTGTTTGGTTTAAGCTGGTTTATTCTGCAGTATTTTCACAGATCTTCAATGCTTGCTATGAAAAGAGTCAGAAAATAATTTTTTTGATTTCATAGCTTACGTATTGATGCAGTAGATCCAGAAGAGTACGTCGATCTGTTGGTTTAAGAAACAGAAAATATTCAGTAGGTAGCAGTCTGCGAAATAACTCTATTGTATCGGCTGTCGTTCTTTCAGTGTTAAGTGCTTTGCATTCGAAATGGCTGCATCGTCTATCAGCAAGTTTCATGAAATTTCTTGGGTACTGTCGGATGTCAGTAGCTTCCTTCCACGCTATTTCCGCGGAAATTTCGGCGCACAGCCCTATAGTTGTATTCTTGGGGAGTATACTGAGCCCAGTCACGGCATGTGTGGTGTACCCAGTTGTCACTGCACATGTGTTGCTTAGGCGCATGCTTTTACGTTTCCAGTCTGTACGCTGCTGAGATCGCTTCATCGTATTCACGCAGTAAATTCATAGAACGGCGATGGTTGCACAGAGCAGGATTCCATAGAGAACTCCACGCGGCTGTCTCGGTTGTTAAGGGCCTCATAGAGTCACATTTTCACTGATTTATTGAGAGCACAGCAGCAGTGAATGCGCACAAGCAACACATGCGTAGTGACAACTTGTACATCTACTTGTTTATTTATTGTTGTTTTTGTTGTTGTGGTCTTCAGTCCTGAGACTGATTTGATGCAGCTCTCCATGCCACTCTATCCTGTGCAAGCTTCTTCATCTCTCAGTACTTACTGCAGCCTACATCCTTCTGAATCTGCTTAGTGTATTCATTATCTTGGTCTCCCTTTACGATTTGTACCGTCAACGCCGCCCTCCAATACTAAATTGGTGATCCCTCGATGTCTCAGAATATGTCCTATCAACCGATCCCTTCTTCTAGTCAAGTTGTGCCACAAGCTCCTCTTCTCCCCAATTCTATTCAATACCTCCTCATTAGTTATGTGGTCTACCCATCTAATCTTCAGCATTCTTCTGTAGCACCATATTTCGAAAGCGCCTATTCTCTGCTTGTCCAAACTATTTATCGTTCATGTTACTGCCAAAAGATTGTAGTTTCGTCTGACCATAATGAGACAAATGTTCTGTGTAGTTCTGTGTATTTGTCGCAGTTAAGTGAATGTGAAGGTAGGAAAATTGTTGATGCTCATATGTTGTGTGCATCAATTACCAAGGAAGCCGAAGTGTTTGGTGTTCCAAAATCACCATATCGAGGATTTACACGGCGCGAAAGGAAAGCTGAAGAACATCATCCATTAAGACACAACGCAAGTGAAATTTTATGTTGAGTGATTGTGATAGACGTTCGTTGAAGAGATCTGTGACGCAAAAGATGAGGACAACAGCTGCAACAGCTTCAGCAGAAATGGATGTAGCACTCGCGAACCCAGTCAGCATCAAAACAACACGAAGGGTACTCCTTGTTTAAGAAATTGCAGGGTGAGCTGGAATTGGAAAACCTTTCATCAAGGATGCAAATACCCGTAATAGCAAAACTACTTTACGTGTCTCATTTCCTAATCTAATACCATTTATTATAGCTTCATATCTGTAATTTAATCTCAGGCTGTATTCATTCTTACGTAAATTATTAGTATCTACTGCTGTTTATTTTCTGAGTACTTCATGCAATCACCAGTAAGCGATAAACAGGGGAGTTCTGTATATTTTCGCCAGTATACACCTGGAGACGACCAGAAAGTTCTGCTCCGAATTATCGCGGAAACTAGTTACTGACATCCGCCAGAATACTATAAATGTAATCGAATACTCTATTCCACTGGCAGAGTTTTGCATTTCACATCTTTCCGCTTCATAGAATGGGGCTGTGACTGTGGTGAGTAACGTAGTTGCTGCTTATTTTCTGTCGTTATTGAAAATCTTCTATTACTGTTTTGGAAGAAAAGGAAAACTATACAAGATACTTGAAAATGAAAACAGCAAGACATCTTGTCGCTCAGCACACTTTTCATCTGCTGCCTTACTGTTCTATTAGGTAGAGCGCGACTGTCGATTCACCTAGTTAGAGATGGTCCTCTGATCCTTTGTCATCAAGTCAGACCAGCTCCAGTTGAGCTCGTTTCACTTGTTGGTCATGAATTTGTCTTTAGCTGCGTCTCGCATAATTCCTTCTTGTGCATCGAAATAAACTAGTTGAGCAAGATGTTAGGAAGAACTCCACTTCCATCTGGTAAAACTGTGGTTTATTGAAACACGACCGGTTTTCCTGGCTTTAAGGTTCATCATGCTTTCAACAACGTTAAAATATCACGGGCAAATTCACTATTTAGAGGATATTGTCAGTACTATGGTGATATTCTGTGAACAGTAAATTTTGTTATTATTTATTTCAAGTTTCTGCTACCAGTCACTTTTTATTTTATGTTTAATCTAATATAACGCAACGCGTTTCGAACATATTTTGTTCATTTTCATGCGTTTGTACATACATATATACATCGAGAAATGTTACTTAAAATAAACAATTTCAAATTAGATTAATCTAGAACACTTTGTTTTTTACTGTAGCTGCTGGTGTGGCATTTGGGGGGAAGAAGGGGGCGGTGTATATATAGAGATCGAAGTCAGTGATGTCTTCTGCTGGTTTCCTTATCTGTTGTTGGTTATGTATCTCACAGCAGTTACATCCTCTTGACGAATTGGTAAAATACTAGTCACTTAGATTTTGATTGAGTCTGTGTTTAATTGGTATGCTGCGTCATACTCAAGATTCATGCAAATGTAGCATTTCATAAATAAATTTCTGTATTCCTAGAAACCCAAAATTTGCTTGTCAGCAGTGGAAAGAAGCGTTGCCTGTTGTGCAGCACTGTAACTTTTTCACCATTTCACTATGAGCCGAAAGTATTTTTTTGCGATTTCCTTATCGATGTTTGATATGACTGTTTGTAGCTCTTTCACAGAAGGGATAAAAACGCTGCAATTAGTGAGTCTGGAACTGCGACACCATAACAAACTCCGTTTCATAGGTCAGCACGTTACCACAGAGCTGGCGAAGAAGCATGTGTCCTAGCTTCCTCTTACGAGACCAATAATGACTAGAACTCGTAAACCGCTATTTAAAAGACGAGATTAGTTGTGATTTCCACGTGCAAAGACTCTCCTGGTCTGAAAACAGTAAATTTGCTATCTATTGTTACACCTCAAGCGATAATAACTCAGATTATTCAATGGAAATGACAGGTAAAATCAAGTGAATTTTGAGATTTAATTCCGTGCACACCAGGAAGTAACTCGTCGATCACAGAGTTGCGAAACATACATTGCCTTGTTGCCAAATCTCAGTTATAATACCAGCAGGAAGAAGACGAACCGATGTGATCCTACAGCGGGCTGGGAAGTGACCATAGCTGGTGTCTCCAAGTCGCTTTATCAATGCCTTGGAATACGTAATGCGTCTGATTCGCATTTCTGTAACTAGGCTTAGGGACCTGAGCGTAGTTACTAATAATACTCAGAACTGACTGCAAACTAAGCATCATAAATCAGTAACTCTCACCGTAGTTTTTATATTTCTTTCGTAAGTGTACTCAAGACTAAGAAATTCATTCACAGACGTTTTTCGTGCCTCGCCGATAGGCGAGCACTGCCCAGGGCCTGTAATGATAAAGGGCCCGTTTAGGTCAGGCATATTGTATCCAGAAGTGGAAGAGAGAGCAACACTAAATTCTAATTCGTATGCATTGAATACACACAGAAATTACTGTTACAGTGTACTTATGGAGCCCAATGACTTGTGTTGCGTAATTTTCGGTGAGAAAGAGCACTGGCACACACTCTTCGCTACATTAGGTTAATTAAACTGATCTCACTCTGAGCTACAATTTATGGTCAGCGACTAAGTGTAAGGTCAATGAGTTAATGGGAGAGTTTGGCAACTGTGAAATACTTTCCTTCATTATAGAAGCGAATACTAAATTTGAACTAATATTGCGAAAATTTTGTACTTGGATAGCTTAGAATGAAAATCTTTCTGTTTATTGCAAAGGAAAACAATTGATTTTCTAAAACATTATCTGTCATACACGAAACATGTCATGTCGACCAAATCACATGGAATAACTGACAGCGACGTATATCGGAAGGCAGTACGATCTCTTGCCTTTTGGTTTGGCAGTACTCGATAGCCATTTCTAGGCTCAAGTAAATAAAGAAAGGCAGCGCGTTTTTGTTACCAAGACGTCTTCATCAATTACTTTAGTTTTAATGTAATCGACGAGTAATAACTGATGTTTGATATTAACATGAAAAGGATTCCGTAGACAGGTAAAGAACCTGTTCTTGGGAAACTACTTCTATAATGACCAAAAGGTATCATATGAACTTCAAGTATAGTATTCCAGCAGCGGTATGAAGAAAATGATAGTAATAATGACGGTAATAATCGAATTATCCGGTAACTTCACACTTCCCAGTGGATTTTCTCGAACTAAGAAATTTGCTGAATTTGTGAAAATTTCAAAATGGCTTCACATCGAGCCTATGGTGCCTAGAAGAATCTTTACATCCTGCTGACAAGAGAATAGCATAATCTCCGCTTCAGAAGTTTGCTTATACTTAACCATTTTATAGACTCGCGTTTTTTCCACCGTGACTAATCTTGTAAGCTAAGCACATCATCTGTTGCAGCACACTGCTGAGGCTGGGAAATGTGGCCACAATGGTCTGGCGGAACGAACTGTCACAGGTGCACTGCGGGGGTTGAGACATTTACTTTTAAGAGGCACAAACAGATTTACTTTAACCCTGGAAATATCAAGAGAAACACATTATAATCCAGAATCCACATTAAACATCACGTTCCTTCATTACCAACTGTGCAGAGCCGGTTTACGTTGGGAAATGACATAGCGGAAGTCATGGTAAACAGAAATACAGTCGCAAGTAAACTTACATACATTAGGAAATTTTATTTTATTTGATGAACCGACAGCTATTTAAAGGACCAGGTCTCTTACTTTACTTGTACTTGATTCAACTAGAGATGTTGAAAAATTTGGTGCTGGACTGTTATTCGAATTTGTATCTCCTCTTTCGAGGATCTGAATCTCTCGGAACAGTATCGTTCAATCATTTCTTTCCATTTCTCAAGACTGCAATCTTCTTTAGGTCTCCCTCTAAGGTAAGTGTGTAGGTCCGAATCCTGATGCAGTACAAAAATATTCATAATTTCATTTCAAGCCCAATCACCTACACACACCGGCCTGTTAGTGAAAATTAACGTACGTTTTTAATGTCTGTTCATGTGTTGTCTACAATCGCAATAGGTGTCGTTACTTCTGTTCAAACATGCACACATCTCACTATTGGTGAGTAAGCAACTGATGCACGGTAGGTGTGCAGTTCGATTGTCGCTTAGGCTCAAAAGATTGTATCCTTATTTTACATTCAAACACCTAGCAGCTGATAAGAAAAACTGATACGAAACATTTGATTTTACTTACTTAACAATCCGATTACGTGTTGGGTTCGTATCTCCGTCACAGAACTTCACATCATGCGCTTCATCTTTAAATGCATCCACACTTCGTTACTTCAGAATAGAGGTATGTCAGACATCTTACGTGGTTAGTTAACAGGGTCATGACAGAAGTCCCGGCTCATCACAAAAATTGTTGTCTTTTATTTTCAAGTTTAGGTTTGGTTACTGGTATTAGCAAAAATTTCGGTAATTCATGACTCTTCATGGTTAGTCATCAATATAATATGATTAGATTACATTACATTAGATTAATTCTTGTTTCATAGATCATGAATACGATATTTCGTAATGATGCGGAACGTGTCATTTTAATGAAAGATTTCTTTACATACCATGATTCAATTTCGTTACAATTTTTTACTCTCTCTCTCTTATTCTTTTTTATTTTTATCTCTCTGTCTGTCTCTCTCTCTCTCTCTCTCTCTCTCTCTCTCTCTCTCTCTCTCTCTCTCTCTCTCTCTCTCTGTGTGTGTGTGTGTGTGTGTGTGTGTGTGTCTCACACACAACACACACACACACACACACACACACACACACACACACACACACACACACACTAATACACACAAACATTCTGTTTTTATTTTTATTTGTTTTGTTGCGCTCGGCTATCGGCGAAGCATAAAAACGTCTGTGAATGAGTTTCGTAGTTTTGACTACACATATGAAAGAAATATAAAAACTTCGATGAGAGTTACTGATTTATGATGCTTAGTTTGCAGTCAGTTCTGAGTATTATTAGTAACTACGCTCAGGTCCCTAAGCCTAGTTACAGAAATGCGACTCAGACGCATTACGTATTGCAAGCCGTTGATAAAGCGACTTGGAGACACCAGCTATGGTCACTTCCCAGCCCGCTGTAGGATCACATCGGTTCGTCTTCTTTGTGCTGGAATTATAACTGAGACTTGGCAACAGGGCAATGTATTTTTGGCATCTCTGTGATCGACGAGTTACTTCCAGGTGTGCACGGAATTAAATCTCAAAGTTCACTTGATTTCACCAGTCATTTCCACTGAATAATCTGAGTTATTTTTGCTTGAGGTGTAACAATAGATAGCAAATTTACTGTTTTCAGACCAGGAGAGTCTTTGCACGTGGAAATCACAACTAATCTCGTCTTTTAAATAGCGGTTTACGAGTCCTAATCATTATTGGTCTCGTAAGAGGAAGCTACGACACGTGTTTCTTCGGCAGCTCTGTGGTAACGTGCTGACCTATGAAACGGAGTTTGTTATGGTTCGCAGTTCCAGACTCACTAAGTGCAGCGTTTTCATCCCTTCTGTGAAAGAGCTACAAACAGTCGGATCAAACATGATAAGGAACTTGTAAGAAAATACTTTCGACTCATAGTGAATTGGTGAAAAACTTACAATGCTGTACAACAGACAACGCTTCTTCCCGCTGCTGACAAGCAAATTTTGAGTTTCTAGGAATACATAAATTTATTTATGAAATGCCACATTTGCATGAGTATGACACAGCATACCAATTAAACACAGACTCAATCAAAATCTAAGTGAGTAGTATTTTACCTATTCGTGACGATAGAGGCACGCTTGTGTACAGATACTCAGTTTTATTAGGTTCAAATGGCTCTGAGCACTATGCAACGTAACTTCTCAGGTCATCAGTCACCTAGAACTAATTAAACCTAACTAACCTAAGGATATCACACGCATCCATGCCCTAGGCGGGATTCGAACCTGCGGCCGTAGCGGTCTCTCGGTTCCAGATTGTAGTGCCCAGAACCGCACGGCCCCTCAGGGCGGCTCAGTTTCATTAAAACAGACATTCTTGTCAAGATTATCATGGGTAATTTTCATTCATTTTTTATAATACAACTTACAATTTTCGTAACGTTTCCTTTAATGTTGTTAAAACAATAGAAAACGTGAGAGAGAAGTTAATCATCAACGATATATATGCGAATTCTATGATGATATTTGTAACAGTTTGAAAATGCACATGCAGTTTACTGATTACATGCATGTAGAAAACTTGTTTTGAGTTAAAGCTCTCAAACAAGGTTTGAAGAAGAATAAAATGCCACTACCAGACGACAGCTAATGTAGAAAATACTTTTCCGACGTATTTTGGCACGATGCGTTCTACCCATACATAATACAGAAGTTTCGAGGTGCATCTACTGTGTGGCTGTCTGTTAAACCTGAAATGAACAAAAATCCTAGTGTGTTGGCAGTTATGTGTTGGTGGCAGTTACGTGATTTTATTTTGGTGATTACAAAATGAAGTTGAATGTATGCACTGGGTAGCCTACGCAGCTAGTTCATGGTGATTCGGTCAACTAAGTAAATGAATTTACTGAACATGATGCAAATTGATACAGTGAGCCTGTGTCTCAGAATCCTCAGCCAGTGTGGCACAACGGCGTTAGGATAGAAAAATGAGTCACTGAAATGAGGATTTGCTGGTCTGTTGTGCTGATGACAGCTTCATATACCTATGGTCTGGGTTCGATTCCGACTTCGGTCAGTGATTTTTTATAGGGAGAGAGAGATTGCATTTTCTTCTGGCTATACCAAGTGAAGAAGATGTAATGGCATTGTGGTCTGAAATTCACATTAAAAGTGATATTTCTTCTCTACCACGTAGACGTTAGGTTTAGCCACAATACCGTCTGGAGTGGCGACCTGTAGCAACTCTATCACCAGTAACCTTTCTTATACTGGTTATTTATTTCTAGTGACGAAACTAACGCTATGTAGGCTCACAGGACACTTATTCCATCTATTATCTGAGCTTCTGTATCTCGATTAAATTGGTTCCGAACTGGGAATGCAACTCAGACCGCCCTTAACGCGGAATTTGTCCCCTTCGTGACAATACAGCTCAGCTACAATTTGTTGTTTGTTCAAAACTGCAGGTTCCTCAACGTCTCCACACATTGCGCGTGAATGGGTTCGAATCCTGGCCCGGCACTAAAGTTTTCATTATGTTATATCAAGACCGAGCATGAGAACGCCTATCCGCTGGTGGATAATAATTTCGGTTTTTAATGTGTTTTCATTCGTTGTCAACACAACCGATACTTGAGACACAGAACTATTTGCGAGATCACTGTAAGCTCAAGATGTTATTCCGAGCTGCTGGTGGAGAAACATTCTATAGCTGACGTATCTTCGTGTGTAAGGGGCTCTATTCCCAGTCAGCACTGAGTCATATTATTTTTAGTTGAAACATGCTCACATGTCGCTGCTGGTGCAACAAACCCGTATTTAACGTTCGTTTTCTCTAGAATAAAACAGCGATAGGTGCTGGGTTGGAGTCCTGGGAAGGAAAAAATTAATGTAGCGTCTCGTCATTTCAGTTAAAACATCTAGCTTCTGCCGAGAAAATATGATATGTCACAGTTGATTGTGCTTCGATATCCATCTGATTAGGTTCTGGGTTCGAATCCCTGTCCAACACAAAGCTTTACCTCACGGCATTTCAAGTAAGTCACTTGTTAAGAAGGAATGTTTAATATCTCTGGTAGTTGGTTAACAGGGACAGTAGGTGATGGGTAGGAATTCGCGTCCGTTAAAAATGTTTGCGTTATGTAATTTAAAGTTGATATTAGCTAACTGATACTGTCTAAAATCGAGGTATATCACTCTCTGTATGCCTAATCAGGAATGACTGTTAGTTTCCGTCAGTCACGAAATCTTTGCTTTGTTTGCATAACCTGGGTTTGAATTCATTTGCAGAACGAGACGGTTCATCGTGTCATTTGAAGTTCATACAAATTCTCAACTAGCTGCTCGTGAATAAATTAAATTTTTAACTTAATTTTGTACTAAGTAATAAGTACGTTATGTTACTTTGAAGAGAAAATCATGAATACGACGAACTTCACTACGTGCATTGCTTAACTGACGTAATAATGAGAGTGGTAACATTTCATATATGTTATTTATGGTAATAAATGTGAGATTCCAAGCCTTGAGGACAGTCTTATCTGTGATAAGGTGTTCCCTGATATTTGTAGTATCGTAGTATTACTTCACACATTGAGTTATTGCGATACAGAGCAGTGTTTTCTAGGGGTCACTTGTTGAAACCATTTTCAATAGTCAAACGACTGTACCAAGGAGCGATTAGAGGACCTGCTAGACAGCTGCGTTATGTGGATTGTATGCGAATCAGGCGAAATGCAGTTCAGGTCGTTCGGATACTTTTGAGCACGACTGTACACCGGCCAACCACAAGTTCTCCTTGGGGTATTAACATTGTGTACAAGAGCAGTCATGACAATCAGGACAGTCAGTTATTTCTGACGAAGACATAAAGGCTTTCTTTGATTGCTCGAGATTATATGACGTGTCAATTAAACTGTTTTTTACTCGGACCTCGAAGTAGTTTTACTTTATCCAAAAGAGAGAATGCAACAGTAAACAATTTAAAATGTACTAACATATTTGATATCTCGTTGTTTAACGTTTTTTAATGGTATTCATTTAGTTACTTGAAGTAACTGGCGTTCAAATTGCAAGTGGTCACTAGATGCTCGTTTCCGCAAACTGAGAGAGGTACGTTCTCTGACAGCCCGAGGAAATGTGACGCCAGGTCGTCTTCTCATTCAAATTGCTTAGCACTTCGGACTGGGTCTAAACGTGTGGTATCTTCAGTGTTGTGAAGACTATCACGATGTTCCAGAAAACAAAGCGTCCATTCATTAATTCACCTTTATATTGTGCTTAATAAATTCCTTAGTATATTTCGGCCACTGCAGGAGACTTTCGTAAGTATGCTAAAACCAATTTACAGCAAGTACTGTTCTACTCAGATTGGCAAATATTGCTATAGTAATGTCAGAATTAAGTTATAATGCTGGAAAATCAGGAACGTTAAAGCAAGCCACTGCACCTTCTATTGTGTTTTCAGCTGATGTTTTTATCGAGTACTTCATAGAAAACATTTCCGTATCTCATGTGCAACTATGGTTATCTATGTAAATGGAAAGGTAAAAACCTGTTGCAAGTCAACATTAGTCTTTAACGGCACCCATCCCCTCGAGTCCTAATATTCCGTTAAATTAAGGGAATAGCTAGTGCAGTATTATTTTTTTCTAAGTTCTGGGGATTTTTAATTTTATGCTGGCAGCTGGATATCGTAAAACGAAACTAAAACCACATTCTGAACCCTAAAGAGGAATGCACAGTCTATGTGAAAATTATTTTTAGATATTGTAGTGTCGTTTTGAACTCCTCAGTTCATTCTAGATTCACTCTTCATAACAAACACAAATAACATCAAGAAGTGTACAGTAGCTGTCTCATCTATCTTAACTACTTCAAATAACTTTTCGTATAGAAGTATGGTAAAAACTGTATAGAGGAAATGTTGTTTAGCTAGTAGTCAAATGAAAACATAAGGAAATACAGATGAAAACCAAGAGAACTTATATTCACCATACATGAATAACTTCTCTACCTTCTCTACGTTCGTATATGTTATACTCACACAAACCTTCAATTGACCATTGTTGTGTATTTTTCTCTTCTTTACATTAGTTTACTGTCAGCTCCAGCAAGTGGAAAATTTACGTTACCAAACATACTTGCATTGTGTGCTAGTACGGAACAGTCTCTTTTGCATTGTTTTTAAAAATGTCGTGTTTACACGAAGAGCACGCTTTCATTCGTTTGTCAACTGGTCTTAAGCAGGAGAAGTGGATTAACAAATATAAAGTTTAGGATGATATTTGCAGTAGTTCGAATATTCGTAACAAGCAAAGTTACAAGAGAGATAATCACGCAGGTTTTAGCTATACATGCGCTTAACAGAATTTTAGTGTCGTTTATGAACAAACTTTTATTTGGGATTTTAAAAATATATGAGAAAGCATACACTAATATCTATATTTTCATAATGTTACAAACTTTCATGGAAGATGACGAAGGGCTGTTGTATCAATTTGAGGCAAGAGAAACGACCTAGTCGAAATTTGAAAGTGACACTATTTTTGATACCTTTGAAACTGAAGTACATATTCCCAACTTCCGCAGATGACAGTGTGGACCAAAAAAAGAAGACGAAAGTCTTGTATACGTCGGTTCTAAAATGCAGATCAGTGAGCACTTGTTTATCTTCGCCAGTGTGAGACACCTCTCTTTTGCTTAACAAGTACTCTTAGCTTTTGAAGTATGAATTTGGGAGCCAATGTTTGCTATACAATTTTCTATTGTTTTGTTCCTTACTACCAACTCTGAGGGTTGCCTGACGAACGATCTCAGCAACAACAAAAGCAGTACATACCGTCAATTGTCGGAAGTTTACCCTCCTCCATTGTCAGTTTGTGACATCACCGTATATGCACATAATTATGAGAATCTTAACTCCATTACAAATGATGGAATATTTAGTTTCCGCTACGTTCTTAGTGCCCGCTTCTACAGAGTAAATACTTTTCCGACTTCAGCTACATTCTGCGTAATAATCTGGGAATAGCATTTACAGTCAGTGTAAAGAGAGAGATTTACAGCTGTAAGGAGACAGAAAAGAGCTTTTTGCTTAACGTACACAAATTCTCGTGCCACCTCAGTTTAAATTCCTTCTTCACATGTTCATTAGTAGGAAAATAGCGTGATATTAATTTTTGTGAGGCTGAGGGCAAAGATGTTTCCTGTTATATAGGTGTAAAACTGTTCCACCGTTCGTGTAGCTGTGTCTGGTATGGATACGTTTCAGCCATTTCTCACTATCTGAGAACATCATATATCTACACGAGCCCTCTTATGTCATTTTCTTTTACACTCGTTGCTCTAAGGCTCTAACCTTTCCATTCGATATCCCTTTGGATTGCCGCAAGGGGTCCTGCAAATCGCCTCGGACCTCCTGTCACAGACAATGCCGCTCCAATCCATCACCCGCGGCGTACACTATATATGACGTCCCATTATACGTGCTAGGACATGAAGTCTAGAGCAAAGACGAGTAAATTCTATGTTTCGCTCTCCCATTGTACGCAGAGGCTTCGATTATTCCGATTCAGATAGACTACTTCTTCTTCACTTAAGACATTGTTGCCCATACATGAGTATCGTCATTAGACTATCGTGAGAAAGTAAAAAAAAGGCTGGAGTAAATATTTGGCTTGGGCAACTATCTTTCATTCTGGATGCCTACAGTACTGAGCGAAACCCGTCGTGAATACACTCCTGGAAATTGAAATAAGAACACCGTGAATTCATTGTCCCAGGAAGGGGAAACTTTATTGACACATTCCTGGTGTCAGATACATCACATGATCACACTGACAGAACCATAGGCACATAGACACAGGCAACAGAGCATGCACAATGTCGGCACTAGTACAGTGTATATCCATCTTTCGCAGCAATGCTGGCTGCTATTCTCCCATGCAGACGATCGTAGAGATGCTGGATGTAGTCCTGTGGAACGGCTTGCCATGCCATTTCCACCTGGCGCCTCAGTTGGACCAGCGTTCGTGCTGGACGTGCAGACCGCGTGAGACGACGATTCATCCAGTCCCAAACATGCTCAATGGGGGACAGATCCGGAGGTCTTGTTGGCCAGGGTAGTTGACTTACACCTTCTAGAGCACGTTGGGTGGCACGGGATACATGCGGACGAGCATTGTCCTGTTCGAACAGCAAGTTCCCTTGCCGGTATAGGAATGGTAGAACGATGGGTTCGATGACGGTTTGGATGTACCGTGCACTATTCAGTGTCCCCTCGACGATCACCAGAGGTGTACGGCCAGTGTAGGAGATCGCTCCCCACACCATGATGCCGGGTGTTGGCCCTGTGTGCCTCGGCCGTATGCAGTCCTGATTGTGGCGCTCACCTGCACGGCGCCAAACACGCATACGACCATCATTGGCACGAAGGCAGAAGCGACTCTCATCGCTGAAGACGACACGTCTCCATTCGTCCCTCCATTCACGCCTGTCGCGACACCACTGGAGGCGGGCTGCACGATGTTGGGGCGTGAGCGGAAGACGGCCTAACGGTGTGCGGGACCGTAGCCCAGCTTCATGGAGACGGTTGCGAATGGTCCTCGCCGATACCCCAGGAGCAACAGTGTCCCTAATTTGCTATGAAGTGGCGGTGCGGTCCCCTACGGCACTGCGTAGGATCCTACGGTCTTGGCGTGCATCCGTGCGTCGCTGCGGTCCGGTCCCAGGTCGACGGGCACGTGCACCTTCCGCCGACCACTGGCGACAACATCGATGTACTGTGGAGACCTCACGCCCCACGTGATGAGCAATTCGGCGGTACGTCCACCCGGCCTCCCGCATGCCCACTATACGCCCTCGCTCAAAGTCCGTCAACTCCACATACGGTTCACGTCCACGCTGTCGCGGCATGCTACCAGTGTTAAAGACTGCGATGGAGCTCCGTATGCCACGGCAAACTGGCTGACACTGACGGCGGCGGTGCACAAATGCTGCGCAGCTAGCGCCATTCGACGGCCAACACCGCGGTTCCTGGTGTGTCCGCTGTGCCGTGCGTGTGATCATTGCTTGTACAGCCCTCTCGCAATGTCCGGAGCAAGTATGGTGGCTCTGACACATCGGTGTCAATGTGTTCTTTTTTCCATTTCCAGGAGTGTATGTTGAGCACATCACATGGTTTAAAGATATAGAGATTAGGTGTCATCGGAGTCTTTCGCGGCGGCAAGACCGGGTAAAAGACTTCTCGGTTTTCAAGCCGCGTCAATTGCAATAAAATTCTCAAACTTTAGATAGCTATTTATTGGAGTTGACGCTGCTTGAAAATCGTGAATATTTTATCCTTACAGAGGTTACATTAAGTTGAGATATTAAATAAGACGAAAAGAAAATGTATGTTAGAATTTGTCTTTTTGGAAGGCTTTTGGGGGAAGTATGTTATGTTTGCAAGGGAAATTGCATACACTATAATAGAACAGTCAGTTCTAGACTACTGTTGCAGCTTCTGTGGACTATCAAGCAGGCCAAACGTGTTAACGTAACTGTGTTCAGTAACCCTAAAATTACTAATTTTTCTTATGGCAAAATTAGCCCAACTTACACTTTTAGCTGATTAACTATGTAGTTTTTCAGTTTCAGTTTATATCAATTTGCACACCTAAGAATTATTGTCCGCATACCGGTTTAATAGGAATTGGGATAGCTTTCGCAGCACAAAGATGGATGTGTTCTTTTTCTTTCTTTTCCAAAAGTTTATAAGTTGCTTATTTGTGCATAATTATTTAATAACGACAGGAAGAACTTCATTTACTACTTTGGCTTTTAATGTTTCTTGTCTCGGCTTCAAACAATGCTTGTTTCATCCGCAAATAACACTAATTCTGCTTCCTGATTCAAATAAAATGGTAATGCAACAACATAAAGTTGACCATTGATCTAACTTGCCTTCCTCACCTTTCTCATATCCAAATGATGTCGCTTCCTCCTTTGTGTGTTTCTTAAATAATGACTAAACTACATATGTGCTGAACGACACATTCCATAAATACCTAACTTATCGAATACGCTGATGCAACCTACACAATCTAATGTCTTTCCTAAGGCACGCAGGATTCCTACTGGTTATATGTCACCGTTTAAAGATTTTCTTCATGTACTCAGTAAACGGATAGAAACTGTCTCAGGAGAATGGCCTTTTTGAAATCCAAATTGTGACTTTCCAAGTATCTCACTGTTACACAAATAAGTGACAAGTCTGGGGCACATTATTGTCAGGCGACCAGTATTTGAAGAAGATTGTACTAGAAACCTTCTGCCAGAATCGTTGATCCAACGTGCAGATCAAGTTTACTTCCTGAGCCGCACAGACAATAACTAATACTAGGTCGATGTATCCTCTACCAAGCATAGTACAGAGTTCGTAAACTGTAAAAAGTGAAGCAGATGCACGTGTCGTAGGGTCATACGTCGCAGAACTTAAAGCTTACTTCCCATGAGGTCTAATAAAGTTAGTTGCGCTGTATGTATTTTCATTTAGCTCTATTCACTTGGATACTTATTCGGTACCGTTGGTGGTATTGTGGTCTTCACCATCCTCGGTTACAGTTGGGCGGGGGAGAACTAACAGGGGTATACGTACCGGCCGGCATTTTCTTGGGCGTCAAATACATATTCTTGTAGAAAAAAACTTGTTTCACAAAACGGCTAGCATCCAGGGCACGTCAGTAAATCGATTATTCATGATTTTGAAACGCGTCCCAGCTGGTTTTTGAACATTTTTGAACATATTCTGAACTGATTTCTGAACAAATCATAAGGATTTTTGAATGCGTGCATAGTGTACGTGATGTATTTGGCGTGGGAATCCCCGTCGCATCAAGAAATAAAGAACTTTCCTGCAAGCAAGAGGAGAAAGGGCTGTAAAAGCTGAGCTGGATAAAACCGATCGCTGGAATAACAATAACTGTTTATTTATGTGGTTGATTGGGTGTGCGAATGGCAAGTGTTCTTATAATTATTAGAGAAACATAGATTCAGATTACCAGTGTGGAAAGAAACAACTAACAGGAACAACAGGCAAGAAAGATTACATATTATCTTCTCAGTGCATCCAAGAAAACGAAATTTTGATAGAAACTTTTTGTCAGATCGCTACACTACTAAGGACTAGTTGTACAGTCGCCGAATACCAGCTACTTAAGATCCATTCTCGCAATCGGCAGGAAGCGTATTGTATGAACATGTTATAACGTCGAATCAGAGAATAAACGCGGGATAACTAAACCGGTGTTCCTGGCATGGTTGGCCAAGTTAACCGGAGAATAAATTTTTACAATGTTTGGAACAGTTACAGAATTCGTGATGACAAGATTGTTTGTTGGAGCGAGGAAGAAGAAGAGACAGGAACATCACATACATTATACGGAAGATTATGGCGATTCCGAATTATAAAAATTTCTTACTTCTACCCCTTTTCGATCTCATGCTTGAGAAACTGTAGCGTATGAATGCAATGTGGAACTATTTGCTAACTTACAAATTTTGCTTGTAATAGGTCTATATAAATGACCCCTTGTGGCAAAACAGTCTGGCGTATTTGGCATGTGTTACAATTGCTGAGAAAGGCCTATTTAGTTTTATCTAGCGTAATCAAATCGAGAAACCACATCAGTCTTGGATACTACTCGTATTAACAGCTGTTTCAGTGTCAGCGACATTTTGATTGTCCATGAGTCATAACGTTTGTACAACTTTGATGAGGTAATAGATTCTAAGGATTGAAGAAATGTATACTGTCTTGCCTGTCTCCTGTCTTTATTGGTTTTTATGTTTCCTATATTTAATTTTATGTCGCACCAAAGAAAAAATTATTACCTAATTGACATTAAGGAGTGAAAATTTCTTAAGAGTTCTTTCTCTACCGGTTCCAAACAATCTCACCCAGTATTAATTGTGAGATTTTCTAAAGGTACGTAGGATATCAAACCGGCCGACTGCAGGTAGGAGAGGCACCGCAGGACAATTTAAAGAGATGTGGCACAGCACTTTGGCTCACGCAAGGCCAAATAACACGTCTTACGTTTCCTCGAATATATGTGTTAAATATTAAACTCTTCAAAAAGAAGTGCGCTAGAAAATCAACAAAATTTTGAAAAATCTTTATTTTTATTTTTGACGTCCTATCTCAAACGCTCGAGCGGGAGGAGCGTGGAGGGGGGGGGAGGGGGGGGGGAGGGGACACGCCACTATCAAGTTTATGCCCCTGTTCGGAAATATTGTAGATCCGGGACTGGTCTCTACTCCGAAGGCCAGGTTAGATACTGCACAACGAGCTATTGTATCATAGCTAACCTTCTTCGTGTCGGTGTTATGGAACATACATTGTGCTCGCGCATTATTACTCTTCTGGAGACCAAGAAGCCATTGTATAGCAATCAGTAGGATTCCCGCAAGTACAGATCATGCGAAACCCATGTCGCTTAGTTTATTTCTTCGAATAAAGGCGTCTCGAACGCTGAACGATTGCCTGATCTGTCTGTTACATTATAAACATTTTTCGGCTACAGTATTCATAATGTCCTGTAATTGAGATACAGTAGAAAGTAACATACGCTACGTTCATTACGAGTCAACGATTGTACTAAAAAAAAACTAAAAAGAAACCGCATTCCAACGAATTTAGAGTTTACATTACGAGCTCAGTGTGAATTATAGTAAAAGTAACGCCGAGGAGGATGTTAGCTGCCAACTGGGTTCTGAGGTTTACAGGCTTAATGAAAACGTACAGATTCCAGTGGGGGAGAGAAGGGAGCTATGGTACGAGATGACAAAATGAAGGGGTCGGCTAAAACGACGTATTCAGTAGCACCAAGGAATCTTCGTCAGGCATGGCTATTTGAAATGGTATGCCGTTACATTACTCCAACCTCCGAACTGACAAACCTAGTCACTTATAGAGAGACATACCGCGGTACGAATTTTTAGCATTGTGCAGCTCTGTCAGCAACTGTGATAATTGAACATCAAACACGTCAGTCTCAGTTGTAAATAGAAACCAAGCTTTACCCATATTTCAGGAAAAATAGTTTGGCCTTCTTCAGAAGCGAGTGACACTAAAACCAGAGTTTGGCCACGTCAAGTATAAAACTGTAGCACCGTAGTAACTAGTCATAATCTAATACTAACTAGTCATAATCTAATGTAGATTATGATTAGTTACTACGGTGCTACAGTTCTACACTTGCTATGGCCAAACTTTGGCATGCAGTAGTTTAGTGTCACTCGCTTTTGAAGAAGGCCAAATTATTTTTGCTGAAACCTGGGTAAAGCTTGGTTTCTATATGCAACTGAGGCTGACGTGTTGCATGTTCACATATCACGGTGCAACTTCGCATTTTTCACAAACGCTCCAGAAGGCAAAGTAGTGAAAACTGGGAGATAAAAATCCTGCTATATACTGACTGCGGATCGAACCCGAGACCTGTGGATCCATAGTTTGACACTCGGCATCCGAGCCACATGAATATCATCTCCGGATTTATAACTAAGTAATTGTCCCTGCGCTTACTTTATTACAGTTATATATAGTGCAGTATAATATGGTAGCATGTTCATTGTTGTTTAGTAGTGAACTGTCAACAACACAGAATGTGCAAATGTAAATCCTGTTAAATAAAACATTTAAAACATATACAATAATTCCTTGAAATTAGTTACAGGGCCGTACCCATGGTAAGACTCAATAAAACCCAGTCTCCTCCTCATGCACATAGATAGAACGAAAAGTCACCAAAAGAAAAGAACAATGAAAGGCTGTTTATGAATACAGTAGAAGGGTTCTTCTATCAATCGTTTTGCTATGCTCTACCTAGGAGGAGGAGCCATTCCGTCATCCAGCGAATGTGAACGCGCCGGTACGCTGTTGTCAAGCTATCGAAAGATGTCTATCGCTAACAGGGTTTATGTGGAAACAGTACGCTCGATTCACAAAGCTGCCGGCTACACAGTTCTCTGAGACTGAACCCTGTAGGTCTTGCTACTAATTCGTTAGAGTGTGTTGTAGAATGTCTCAGGTCGATGAACGAACTCAGGAGAAACTATCCAATTAGGCCGAAGGCTTCCGATTTTTGCGGGTTTTTGCTGACTGACGGCTGGAACGAGACACAACGGTGGAGAAAACAAGCAAAAAAGGTGAAGGGTATATGTAATTTGCTTGCCACTCCAGTCACCCTTTTTGCTACTCCCTAGGATCAGATGGTACGATATGCTAGTTCGAAAGTAAGTTAATGTGGTTGTTCAATAATGTAACTGGAGATCTTAGTCGTTGCACCTATAGTTAGCTATATTTTTCTTGTATAAGCTGAAACTTCGTGTAAACGTACGCTGTGCCTACGGTCATCAGCCTGGTTTGGTAGGACCACTAGATGTAGGCTTCACATATACAGGTTTAACCTGAACCATTCCTATATGTATATGTACAGATAAACAAATGATTACAATTTCACAAAAATGGGTGATTTATTTAAGAGAGTGAGCTTCAACAACGGAGCAACTCAGTATAGCGTAGGTCCATTTCTCGCCTTTACGGAAGCAGTTCATCGTCTTGGCAATGCTGGATAGAGTTGTTGGATGTCCTTCTGAGGTATGTTGTGCCAAATTCTGTCGAACTGACGCGTTAATCATTAAAGTGCTGAGCTGGTCGGACGGACCTGCCTATAATGCTCCTAATGTTCTCAACTGGGGAGAGATCTGGGAACCATGATCGCCAAGACATGGTTTGTCAACCATGAAGACAAGCAGTAGAAGCTGTCTTTATATTTGGGACACTATTATCTTGGAGAGACGTAAGCCCAGGATGGCTTTTCATGATGAGCAACAAAAGCGGGCGTGGAATATCGTCGAGTTACCGCTGTGCTCTAAGGATGACGCGGATGACAGCCAAAGGGTCCCTGCTACGATAAGAAATGGACTCTAGAACATCGCTCCTGGTTGTCAGGCCATATGGTTGGCGGCAGTCAGGTCTGTACCCCATCGGCGTCCAAGGCGTCTCCAGACACGTCTTCTCTGGTCATTGGGGCACACTTGAACGCGGGACTCATGAGTAAAGACAATTCCACCCCAGTCGGTGAGATCACAGGCCGAAGACGTCTCTTGCGACAGTCCAGACAGCGGTGAGATACCGCAAATATTCCGATAAACAGGGGCGATGATCTGGGGCGCCATTTATTTTATAGCAGGACCACTCTCGTCATCATCGACAGCATCCTTGTAGCACAGAGATAAGTCGCTCGATAGTTTATGCGCCGTTTTGTTCCCCATCGTAGGAAGCCATCATGAGGTTACATTTCAGCAAGATAATGTCCACCACACACGACAAGAGATTCTACTGCTTGTCTTCGTGCTCATCAAACCCTACCTTGTCCAGCAATCTCTCCAGGTGGCTCCCCAGAAGAGAACGATTGGAGCATTATGGGCAGAGTGTTCCACGTATCTCAGGATTTTCACCACATAACGCACCCAATGGCCAGAATTTGGCACGAAATCTGTCAGGAGGACATCCGACAATCTATCAGTCAATGCCAAGCCTGAGTAAAGGTTCCACATTTGCCAGGAGTGTGCCAATGAATTACTGTCTTGCTCAATTTGTGAATTCTAGTAAACCATCTACCTTTTCTGAAATCTTGATCAATTGTTTGCCTGTAGTATATGTACGCAAGATCTACCGATGTCCGTAACGTTCAGGTAATTCTTCTGTGGTGCGATTGTTTTCGTTTTCCTAGAGTCTACATACCTTAAAGCTGTCAGCATTTGTTCAACTTCACTGCTTTGAAACACGCAACTTCTATTTAAAGACCTCGATTATCGTTTTTGAGAGGTAGTAGTTCGGACAAAATCAATAGAAAAGTGTATAATACACATCGTCTCTGATGTGCGTACCTTAAGAGATAAAAGTACTTGTTCCTCTCCGGTGTGGTGAAACACATGTTTTTGCTGAACAAGTGCTCATAGGTCTTAAGTTAGGCATTTCAGAGGCCATGTTCACTAAACATTATTTACTTGTTTCAAGAAATGGCTCTGAGCACTATGGGACTTAACTTCTGAGGTCATCAGTCCCCTAGAACTTAGAACTACTTAAACCTAACTAACCTAAGGACATCACACACATCCATTC
Organism: Schistocerca gregaria; assembly: GCF_023897955.1. Lineage (NCBI taxonomy): Eukaryota > Metazoa > Arthropoda > Insecta > Orthoptera > Acrididae > Schistocerca > Schistocerca gregaria. Next base: position 582,494,478 of record NC_064923.1, read on the forward strand.
CGAAGGCAGGATGCGAACCTGCGACCGTAGCGGTCGCGTGGTTCCAAACTGTAGCGCTTAGAACCGCTCGGCCAACCGGGTGTCTTTTACCTGTTTTTCTACACTGTCACCTGTATATGTACATAGGTAGACTATTGCTTCAGTCTCTATGTTAGTTAGTTTTCTCTTAATCTAAGAGAAATCTGATACTTGCTGAAGTCTTCAGTTTCTTTTCTGGTCACGTGCTGTCATTTAACCCATGTACTATCCAATATCAGGAGGCCATCTGTGTCACTATGCTTTATTTTTACTTCCAAAACTATAAACTTAAATCTACGTAGAAATAAAATTTGTAGGAAGATACTTTTAGACGTGTCAAAGTGCTTTATTTTTACTTCCAAAACTATAAACGTAAATCTACGTAGAAATAAAATTTGTAGGAAGATACTTTTAGACGTGTCAAAGTGCTTTATTTTTACTTCCAAAACTATAAACTTAAATCTACGTAGAAATAAAATTTGTAGGAAGATACTTTTAGACGTGGCCAAGTGTGGGGAGCAGCTTTGGAAGATCTACCATGGGCGCAGAATCACCGCGTTACAGCTCTGAGTAGAGCATTGAGTTCATACGCTCCGCGCCTCACGTTATGCCTCCTACAGCTGTCTATCAAGTAGGAAATGAAACGTAGTTATCTCGTAATTCAAGAACTGTAGAGGCAGGGAAGACACAAGCGTTAGCTGGCATTTCACTTCGGCTTTGGCTGTGAGAAGAATTGCACGGGCATCGTCCTGCCTCAGGGAGGCAAGAACAATGGGAGTCTTTGGTCGGGCTCAGCGAGGAGCGAGAGTCGTAAACGCAACACTTGTTTTACGGGCTCCCTTTCTTCCTCTTCCCTGGCCATCGCGAGCTTATCACCGGCTGTGCAAGTTTACAGAGAGGCGGGATTAGCTCGCCGGAATTAGCCGAAAAGTAGTTCCCCTCGCCGCCGCTGCGCTGAATGCCCGCAAGGTCCGTCACTGGCCCTCACCCCGTGTTTCCCTGCCTAACACCCTACACTCTCCACCCTACCATTCCTCTAAGACCCTGGCTTAAACAAACTCTGTGAGTGCAAGACGCCAGCGCAAACACGCTCTCAGCTGTCGGATTAGGCGGGTGCCAGGTCCTGTCTCCCTCTCTGGACTTTTACCACTCTTGCTGCACGTGAATGTCGTTCCGTTAGTCCACTTCCATTTCTCAGGGCTTCTATCTTATGTGTATAGATGACTGCCGTTTACTTTTTGGCACTACAAATGAACGCCATCCTCGACAAAGAGATCCAACAATTATTTCAGAGCCTTGGTTCAACTATATTTCCGTTGTAAGTGAGTTCACGCTACGGTACGGTATCTCTCATTGTTATATGTGATTCAATGAATTAGACCGTCAGCCGCGTGTCTCTATAGATTATTTATTTGGGGTCAACCGGCTTAGGTGCTCCACAGTTTTCAAGCTCCCAGATCCAGCAAATATAAAATTAGCATCAACCATCTAAAAATGCATCATAATGTCAACAGTAACTTTTATGGAACAGATTTGTGTTAGCTAACACGGTAGTGATCCAAATGAAATTACATCTGTTTATGTAAGAAAATATTAAAAACACATAATAACCATACTTACAAGTACCGAATTTCATATTCACTGTTGAAAACCAAACGGCTAAGACAGTGGGTTTATTGCTGAGTAAGGGAGGTCGGAGGAAGTTGGGGAGGAAGCTACGGTATTATAAATTTCCTGTATGACTAAGCTTTATCCTTATACCTCTAATACACTTAGAGCCGACCGCGGTGGTCTCGCGGTTCTACGCGCGCAGTCCGGAAACGTGCGACTGCTACGGTCGCAGGTTCGAATCCTGCCTCGGTCATGGATGTGTGTGATTTCCTTAGGTTAGTTAGATTTAAGTAGTTCTAAGTTCTAGGGGACTGATGACCACAGCAGTTGAGTCCCATAGCGCTCAGAGCCATTTTTTGAATACACTTAGATTAGTTATTTATGTTGTAGATTTTACCCCACGAAATGCCTCATCGTTTCTTACTAATCCGTGCTCAGTCAAAGTACGCTACGGGGATTTTATTGTCTCCATCGCGAACTGCTGACGGACGTGGTGCAGTTCTGCGTTGCTCTGCTACTGTTTAGCGAGATTTGCTCAGGATCGCATGCTTAGCTACCTATGCTGTTTTCAGTATGTATTCTTTGAAGGTGCAGTTGAAATCCATTGTACGTTTATACTATTTATGTAAGTTCCCTACCGACATTATCAATACAGTTGTTGTCAGTTCCTGCCTGTCACGAGTCAGTGCCTGTGTTCTAAGATTAACTTTCATTTTGAATTGCCTTTACAGCAGGATTTTTGATATGTAATTCCAATTCATTAAGAACATTCATATTAAAACTACCGTGATCTACACTGTCCTTCGCGCTAGTTACGTCTCGAGCTTCACGTTCTTATTGAAATATTTACACTGAATATGTAGTTTATAACCGAGATGATAGTTCACTGCCTCCATCTTTTTCCGTGCTCAGAATTATTTGAGACTTCGAGGGTTCACAGAAAATAGTGCTAGGGCTCTCCGTGCGAGATTGTTGGAGTCTTCGACGCTCCCGGCACCGGTCCCCATGTGTAGCAAGACCGTGTGCTGTGTCATATTCATAGATGTTGCTGTAATCATCTTCTCATCATCTCAAAATATCTCAGTATGGGATTTCTGTTGTCGATAATTTAGGAAACAGATGATGGTGGGTTCAACGGCGGATCACAGACTCTACGATCTGTTGCTGAAAGTAGTGCAGGAACTCTGCGTTGCCTAGGTATTTATTTACAGATGTGTGTCCGCACCCATACTAGGCAGCGTCTGGCCTTGTGCTTAATATGTAATGCACCGTATTTCCTAAAGCGTCGTAAACGGTACAACAATGTAGGTATATTCAGCAACACATGCAGGTAATGTCCTCGGGATTAATTCCGAATATATGTAGTAGCAAGAAAGTAATAAATTCAAACGTCGTCCATGACACGACAGTTTTTCACGAGTCTCATTGTTTATGACGTCGTACCTCCTAAACTGAAAATCGTACAATGATACAACTTTGCACTTACATGCCGGTGCTATATGTGCATCCTGTCTGCAAAATCTGTCACGAATAGCATAAGTAGTAAAGTAATAATAAATTATAATTTAACAGCTCATGCGGTACTTTTACTGCACGAACAGCGGAAAAGTAGTAAGCGATAAACATTTATCCTTTTATCGTTCTGACCGCAGGAATGACCGCAGGAATGATCTTCAGTTCCTTTGTATTGTGTCGTGATAAATTCATACGTACCAGGTGCACCGGAGCATCATGAGACAATAAAATGAAACAGAATATTTTCTCAGTCCAAGGCACATTTGTTCATAATCTCAACGTATCACAGGTTATCCCCCCGCGCTCTATCACGATAGAAACTTGAAATATAAATTTAAAGTATCCAAAGAGACGAGGTCACTTCAGTCATCCATTGTGAAGGCTTGCCCATAGCAAGCAAGCGAGCCAGACAGTCGTGGAGGAGACGAACGCTGCGCTCAGCACCTTGAATGCTCTATTAATGTAAACACAACGGCAGCGACGCCGAAGGATGGTCCAAGTTATGGAAGGTGTTAAGCGCGACAACACCTCTTCGCAGCGCGGGATTAGACGAGATGTCTCAGGCGCTGCACTCATGGACTGTGAAGCTGCTCCCGGCGGAGGGTCGAGTCCTCCTTCGGGAATGGGTGTGTGTTTGTTCTTAGGCCAATTTCGGTTAAGTACTGTGTAAGCTTAGGGACTGATGACCTTAGCAGTTAAGTCTCATAAGATTTCACACACATTTGAACATTTGAACATAACTACCGATCGACACCATGATAAGCCAAGCTCACTTAGGTAATAATTCCATAACTCTCATGTGAGTCACACCTACTATTAAATATCAAATAGCCCGAAATCACTCGTCAGAAGCCAATGTCTTCATTCCATTCTGTATCTCAGCTCATTAATCCTCCAAATATTTGTAAAACGTGACTGATTTTGTCGGGGACTTACTGATTGATTATATATTTCTGCATTTATCTCCATTTAGAGATACACTATGTGATCAAAATTAGCCGGACACCCGGCTGTAAATGACTTACAAGTTCGTGGCGCCCTCCATCCGTAATGCTGGAATTCAAAATGGCGTTGGCCCATCCTTAGCCGTGACAACAGCATTCACTCTCGCAGGCATACGTTCAATGAGGCGCTGGAAGGTTTCTTGTGGAATGGCAGACCATTCTTCACAGAATGCTGCACTGAGAAGATGTATCGATGATGGTCGGTGAGTCCTGGCACGAAGTCGGCGTTCCAAATCATACCAAAGGTGTTCTTTAGGATTTAGGTCAGGACTCTGTGCAGGACACTCCATTACAGGGATATTATTGTCGTGTAACCACTCCGCCACAGGCCGTTCATTACGAACAGTTGCTCGATCATGTTGAAAGAAGCAATCGCCGAATTGCTCTTCAACAGTGGAAAACGAGAAGTTGCCTTCAACAGTGGAAAGCGAGAAGTTGCTTAAAACACCAATGTAGGCCAGTGCTGTGATGGTACCGCGCAAAACAACAAGGGTGCAACACCCTTGCAAGCCCCCTCCATGAAAAAAACGACAACACAATAACACCACCGCCTCCGAATTTTACTGTTGGACTCCACACGCTAGCAGATGAGGCTCACCGGGTATTCATCATACCCACAATTTACCATCGGATAGCCACATTGTGTACCGTTATTTGACACTCCACCTAACGTTTTTCCACTCTTCAGTCATCAATGTTTACTGTCCTTACACCAAGCGAGGCGTCGTTTGGCATTTACCGGCGTGATGCGTGGCTTATGAGCAGCAGCTCGACCATGAAATCTAAGTTTTCTCACCTCCTGCCTAACTGTCATTGTACTTGCAGTGCTTCCTGATGCAGTTTGGAATTCTTGTGATTGTCTGCATAGATGTCTGCCTATTACACATTACGACCTTCTTCAGGTGTCGGCGGTCTCTGTCAGTCAACAGACGAGGTCACCCTGTACGCTTTTGTGCTGTACGTGACCCTTCACATTTGTACTTCACAATCACATCGGAAACAGTGGACCTAGGGATGTTTAGGAGTGTGAAACTCTTGCGTACAGACGTATGACACAAGTGACACCCGATCACCTGACAATGTTCGAAGTCCGTGAGTAGTCTGATGACTACAGAGATCGCTGATATGGAGTACCCGGCAATAAGTGGCTGCAAAATGCAGCTAATATGAAAAACGTATGTTTTTGGGTTTGTCCGGATACTTTTGATCATATAGTGTACTTATATTAGCGAGAATTTTCATCTGGTTTATATTTTGGATGGCGTTTGGTTTGTGGGGTGCTCTACTGCGCGGTTATCAGCGCCCGTAAAAAGTCCCAGTCTTTACACAGTTCAATGTCGCCACTTTTACGGAAGATAATGAAATGACGAGGACAGCACAAATATCAAGTCGCCGAGCTGAGAAAATCTGCAACCCGGTTGGGAACCGAACCCCGGACCCCGTGACCGAGAAGCAGAAACGCAAGGCTCTAGACCACGAGCAGCGGACCTTATATTTTGAAGAGATATAGCTGACTACTAGCGGAACATTTGCTGGGAAGGCTTCCTATATATTAAAGCATATTCTGTGAAAAGTTTGATAATGCATTTAAAGTTATTCACTAAGTCATTAGTCTATACAATGAAGACGATGCTATTAATAAATTGCCCCAGACACACATCAGCAAATGTGAAGAAGCAGAATAAAAGCGAAAGTACAAGTAAGTGAGCATCCTCTACATCAGCACCTACATAAACACTCCGTAAGCCAGCGTATGGTGCGTGGCGGAGGGGACTCAGTAACACTTTTTATGTTCCACTCGCATGGAGAGGGTGGACCAAACGACTGTTTGTGTGCCTCCGTATGAGACCTAAGTTCTTGTGTCTTCGTGGTCCTTACGAGCAGGGTATTTTGGTGGCAGTAGATTCGTTCAGGAATCAGCTTCAAATGACGGTTCTCTAAATTTTCTCTATAGTGTTTCACGAAAAGAACGCCACCTTCCCTCCACGAATTCCCGTTTGAGTTCCCGAAGCATTTCCGTAACACTTAACTTTAGTTCGAACCTACCGGTAACATATCTACCAGTCCTCTGAACTGCTTTGATGTCTTCCTCAAATGCGACCAGGTACAGACCTAAAACACTAGGGCAGTACTCAAGAATAGGTCGCACCAACGTCTTACATGTGGTCTCCTTTACAGATGACTCTCTCTTTGCTAACATTCTCCCAAAACACCGAACTAAACGATGGAATTCATTTGCACATGCCATATACAAAACGTTAAATCCAAAGATGTGCATGGAAAGGCCACAAGAGATACTGGAAACAACTTCACAAACGTTACAAGTACAGTTCTTCAGAAGAGGCTTTCTCCATGTTTCATGCCTAATCTTCGTTTCCGTATCTAATACAGACGGTACTCCATTTGTGAGCTGACATTGTTGAAAATAATGTAAGAAAATGTACACTACTGGCCATTAAAATTGTTACAGCACGAATATGACGTGCAACAGACCTGAAATTTAACCGACAGGAGGAAGATGCTGTGATATGCTAATGATTAGCTTTACAGAGCATTCAGACAAGGTTGGCGCTGGTGGCGACACCTACAACGTGCTGAGATGAGGAAAGTTTCCAACCGATTTCACATACACAAACAGCACTCGACCGGCGTTCTCTGGTGAATCATTGTTGTGATGCCTCGTGTAAGGAGGAGAAATGCGTACCATCACGTTTCCGACTTTGATAAAGGTCGGATTGTAGCCTAACGCGATTGCGGTTTATCGTATTGCGACATTGCTGCTCCGTTGGTCGAGATCCTGTGACAGTTAGCAGAGTATGGAATCGGTGGGTTCAGGAGGGTAATACGGAAGGCCGTGCTGGATCCCAACGGCCTCGTATCATTAGCAGTCGAGATGACAGTCATCTTATCCACATCACTGTAACGGATCGTGCAGCCACGTCTCGATCCCGGAGTCAACAGATGGGGACGTTTGCAAGACAACAGCAATCTGCACGAACAGTTCGACGACGTTTGTAGCAGCATGGACTATCATCTCGGAGACCATGGAGGCGATTACTCTTGACGCTGCATCACAGACAGGAGCGCCTGCGATGGTGTACTCAACGACGAACCAGGATGCACGAATGGCAAAACGTCATTTTTTTCGGATGATTCCAGGTTATTTTTACAGCATCATGGAGGTCGCATCCGTGTTTGGCGACAAGGCGGTGAACTCACATTGGAATCGTGTATTCGTCATCGCCATATTGGCGTATCACCCGGCGTGATGGTATGGGGTGCCATTGGTTACACGTCTCGGTCACGTCTTGTTCGCATTGACGGCACTTTGAATGGTGGACGTCACATTTCAGCTGTGTTACGACCCGTGGCTCTACCCTTCATTCGATCCCTGCAAAACCCTTCATTTCAGCAGGATAATGCACTACCGCATGTTGCATGTCCTGTACGGGTCTTTCTGGATACAGAAAATGTTAGACTGCTGCCTTGGCCAGCACATTCTTCAGATCTCTCACCAACTGAAAACGTCTAGACGAACAACTGGCTCGTCACAATACGCTAGTCACTACTCTTGATAAATTTCGGTATCGTGTTGAAGCTGCATGGGCAGCTGTACCTGTACACGCCATCCAAGCTCTGTTTGACTCAACGCCCAGGCGTATCAAGGCCGTTATTGCCGCCAGAGGTGGTTGTTCTGGGTACTGATTTCTCAGGATCTATGCACCCAAATTGCGTGAAAATGTAATATCAGTTCTAGTATAGTGTATTTGTCCAATGAATATCCTTTTATCATCTGCATTTCTTCATAGTGTAGCAATTTTAATGGCCAGTAGTGTAGTAGAAAGCTCGAGTAGGTAAAATAGCGCATTTACAGAAGTACTAGTATAAGGTACCAACAGTAACAATCCGCAGTTGTTCAGATGATAGGTCTTCTAGCTGAAGACAGCGCGTTTAGCACTAATTAACGACGCCCACGGGAGGAGTTACGGTCACCGGGCCTTAATAATGCACAGAACCAAGTTCCGCAGCCGCTTCTGAGCAGTCGACACTTCCATCCTGTCGCGCGCCGTAATGATCAAAGCGCGTTCTTCACCACTCTGCTCTCCTGAAGCAGCAGTGGCACAACTTGTCGTCGTTAGAGCAGTTTGAAGGTGGAATTTACCGGACAGATTGTTACTACATATGTCTCATTACTACAAACGTTTTGTCTGAAACTGTGGCCCTCGGAATCGCCTCATCTACTTTTATCCTGTGAATGCCATCTTGATTTCCGTGGCTGAGAATGTTTCTGCTACCACCATCGTTTCTCTCCTCTTTTGGTACATTTGTGAGTCTATAGCAAATAAATACCGACAAATGCTGGAAATTACGAACACGCGTATCGCACCTCATGATTCGGAGAATGGCGCGGTATTTTATGCAGTGCGTTTCACATACGAGGCACGTTTTGATCGCTGCAAGCGCTGCGACTTGTTTCTCGGACTGTAGCAAGTAGCCCATCATTTTTATCTGAAACTTGGTGAATTATGAGCGGTCGTGAAGTAGATTCGAGAAACCCGTTGCACTTTAACCTGGTGTGTCAATAAAATGTGCATAGAGAGTTGAGTACAAACTGAGTATGAAATCTTAAAAGCTGGGTGTAAAGGGTTGACTGAACAATCGGCTCGTCGCCAGTACGGCACCTTGCTATTATCATTCTAGCATGGACCGCACGGGTTGAAATATCGTCTGAATGAAAAGCATTCGCATTTGGTAGCGTGAACATCAGCTGTATAACAGAATGATGACAGTGAAAATTTGTGCTCGACCGGTACACGAACGCGGATTTCCTGGTTGTTGCCACCGGTCGCTTTACTATTCGACTGTCCGAGTATGCTCCACGGGCAGACCTAAACTTCCATATGGCGTCAACCCCGTAAAAGGGAAAAAATTTAATCAAAAATCGCTCGCTCGGTGTCGGCAAATAAATACAACATTATATCTCCTGTTGCTTGTCCGAAAGAACACTGCATTCTAATTCTGTTATTTGCCTCTATCCTACATTCTGAATGTCTGCGAATGTGAACGATTATATTGTGTTCCCTGTACTTTTATGCCTGCCTTTCCTTCCAAGATCCCGACCGGGAAACCTTTGTATGTTTTACCAATATTTCTTCTTCCATGCGATATGTAATTACAAATTAACCACATTAATGTTCTCATCTACATCTGTATACACACTCTGCGAGCTACCGTATGGTTTGTGGCAGAGGGTACAATGGACCAATAGTAGTCATTTCCTTACCTGTTCCGCTCACAAATAGGGCGAGCGAAAACGGCAGTCTAAGTGCCTCCGTACGAATCCTAACCCCTCTAATCGTATAATGCTGGTCCTTAAGCGAAATGTACGCTGGTCGCCGTACAATCATTTTTAGTCAGCCTCAGTTGCCGGTTCTCTAAATGTTCGCAATGACGTTCCTTGAAATGAACGTAGCCTTCCCTCCAGTAATACCCATTTAAGTTCCCGAAGCAACTACGTAAAACTTGCGTGTTGTTCGAGTCTACCGGTAAAAAAGCTAGCAGCCCTCCTTTGAGTTACTTCGACGTCTTCCTGGTGCTTCTCCCAAACACTCGAGTGGCACTCAAGAATAGCTCGCCGTAGCCGTCCTATGTGCTGTCTCCTTTACAGATGAACCAATGTTATAAATAGCACAACAGCGACTAATCGATTTTTTTACTCAGCTACCTGTTTATATCGCTTGGATCATCTGCATATCAATCTGAATACAGAAATATAATACTGCTTTAAAAATATGTACATTTTGGTACACTGTCGACTGTAATAAACATCAAATAATTTTTGTATCACACCGGTTCCCAGAACTCCTGAAGATAGACGTCGACCGTGGATATTGTATCACAGACACAATCCCTTTGACTGTTCAGAGACGTCACGAAACCCGACCAAAAACCATGCATGAGCAGCGCCTATGAGACGGAAAGGGTCCGACAGGCGATCTGTCCCAGTCGTTCCACGAGGAAGGAGGTACACGGCTCGTGTTGTCTGCTGTTCAACCGTGCCTACACTGTCAATACCGCGGTTCGATCGCGTCCGCAGTGTTAATTTGTGCCAGGAAGGGCTCTCAACAACGGCAGTGTCCAGGCGTCTCGGAGTGAACCATAGCGATGTTGTTCGGGCATGGAGGAGATACAGAGAGACAGGAACTGTCGAAGACAGGCCTCGGTCAGGCCACCCAAGGGCTACTACTGCAGTGGATGACCGCTACCTTAGGATTATGGCTAGGAGGAACCCTGACAGCAACGTCACCATGTTGAATAATGATTTTCGTGCAGCCACAGGACGGCGTGTTACGACACAAACTGTGCGGAACAGGCTGCATGATGCGCAACTTCACTCTCTACGTCCATGCAGCGGGGTACAGATGGGCCCAACAACATGCCGAATGGACCGCTCAGGATTGGCATTACGTTCGCTTCACCGACGAGTGTCGCAAATGCCTTAAACCATCGTCGGAGACGTGTTTGGAGGCAACCAGGTCACGCTGAACGTCTTGGACACAGTGGTAAGCGAGTACAAAGGGGAGGAGGTTCGCTGCTGTTTTGGGGTAGCATTATGTGGGGCTGGCGTACCCCGCTGGTGCTCGTGGAAGGTGCCATAACGGCTGTACGATACGCGAATGCTATCCTCCGACAGATAGAGCAACCATATCAACAGCATATTAGCTGGGCGTTCGTCTTCATGGACAACAATTCGCGCCCTCATCGTGCACATCTTGTGAATGACTTTCTTCAGGACAAAGACATCGCACGACTAGAGTTGCCAGTATGTTCTCCAGATATGAAACATTTCGAACACACCTGGGATAGATTGAAAAGGGCCGTTCATGGACGACTTGACCCACTAAACACTCTGAGGCATCTACGCCGAATCAACGTTAAGGAGTGGGACGATCTGCCCCAACAGTGCATTGATGAACTGGTGGATAGGATGCCACGACGAATACAGGCATGCATGAATGCAAGATTACCTGCTACTATTTATTAGATGTACCGGTGTGTACAGCAATTTGGGCCACCTCGTCTGAACGTCTCATTGTAAGGTGATATAACATGCAATGTGTGCTTTTCATTTGCAATAACAATAGCCGAAATGATGTTTATGGGCCGGTCGATGTGGCCGAGCCGTTGTAGGCGCTTCAGTTTGGAACCGCGCGACCGCTACATCTACATCTACATCTACATCCATACTCCGCTAGCCACCTGACGGTGTGTGGCGGAGGGTACCATGAGTACCTCTATCAGTTCTCCCTTCTATTCCAGTCTCGTATTGTACGTGGAAAGAAGGATTGTCGGTATGCTTCTGTGTGGGCTCTAATCTCTCTGATTTTATCCTCATGGTCTCTTCGCGAGATATACGTAGGAGGGAGCAATATACTGCTTGACTCTTCGGTGAAGGTACGTTCTCGAAACTTTAACAAAAGCCCGTACCGAGCTACTGAGCGTCTCTCCTGCAGAGTCTTCCACTGGAGTTTGTCTATCATCTCCGTAACGGTTTCGCAATTACTAAATGATCCTGTAACGAAGCGCGCTGCTCTCCGTTGGATCTTCTCTATCTCTTCTATCAACCCTAGCTGGTGCGAATCCCACACTGCTGAGCAGTATTCAAGCATTGGGCGAACAAGCGTACTGTAACCTACTTCCTTTGTTTTCGGATTGCATTTCCTTAGGATTCTTCCAATGAATCTCAGTCTGGCATCTGCTTTACCGACGATCAACTTTATATGATCATTCCATTTTAAATCACTCCTAATGCGTACTCCCATATAATTTATGGAATTAACTGCTTCCAGTTGCTGACCTGCTATTTTGTAGCTAAATGATATGGGACCTATCTTTCTATGTATTCGCATCACATTACACTTCTCTACATTGAGATTCAATTGCCATTCCGTGCACCATGCGTCAATTCGCTGCAGATCCTCCTGCATTTCAGTACAATTTTCCATTGTTGCAACCTCTCGATACACCACAGCATCATCTGCAAAAAGCCTCAGTGAAATTCCGATGTCATCCACCAGGTCATTTATGTATATTGTGAATAGCAACGGTCCTATGACACTCCCCTGCGGCACACCTGAAATCACTCTTACTTCGGAAGACTTCTCTCCATTGAGAATGACATGCTGCGTTCTGTTATCTAGGAACTCCTCAATCCAATCACACAATTGATCTGATAGTCCGTATGCTCTTACTTTGTTCATTAAACGACTGTGGGGAACTATGTCAAACGCTTTGCGGAAGTCAAGAAACACGGCATCTACCTGTGAACCCGTGTCGACGGCCCTCTGAGTCTCGTGGACGAATAGCGCGAGCTGGGTTTCACACGACCGTCTTTTTCGAAACCCATGCTGATTCCTACGGTCGCAGGTTCGAGTCGGGCCTCTGGCATGGGTGTGTGTGATGTCCGTAGGTTAGTTAGGTGTAAGTAGTTCTTAGTTCTATGGGACTGATGACCTCAGATGTTAAGTCCCATAGTGCTCTGTGCCATTTGAACCGTTTGATGTTTATGTTTATCTCTATTCTAATTTTCTGCACAGGTCCCGGAACTCTCTGAAACGAGGTAATCAAAAACTTTTTTATGTGTGTGTATGTAGACTGGGAAGTGATCAGACCGTACCTGTCTGCATGAAGTTGACAGAGAAAGTGATTAAAATTAGTAGCCGTAAGTGGCATTGTCAGATCGATGAAAATGATGATGAAATAGTAACTTCACATATACCGAAATGTACGAGTATGTAGGAAATAGGAGCAATCCTATCATACTTGCCTCTGAAAAACACTCACCGCCGAGGAAAACGTACTGGGTTCTATTATAGGGTGATAGAAAGCAATGTGAAAATTTTGAAAATGTTGTGGCAATGTTGCGAGGTAAGTGGCACCGAATGACATTCAAAATACTACATGCACTGTTTTGCCATTTAGTGAACAGTAAACGTGGAGCGATGGAACGGTGTGCGGTTTGTCTTTGCTGTAAAAGCCTGTTACAAAAATGGAAATGTGGACCCCTCTGTCGCGAATTCTGCCGTCATTTCGACATCGGACGCCACGGTCGTGTTCCCTCAGCATATGCAGTCACCGCCCGTTGACGCAGTTTTGAAAGAGTGGCTTCTGGTTTGAAGAAGCAGTGTGCAGGGAGTCACTGAACCGCCCGTATGGGACACAGTATTGAAGCTGTGCGAACTGCTTTTGTAAGAAGATCACAGCCGTTCTGTTCGATGTCACTCTGGATCTCTACAGTTGTATTGCTCGAGTGTTCAACAAATACTGAAAGTGGAAGTAAACGTCCATCCATACAAGGTACAGATTGTTCAGAAACTTCAGCCTAGCGATCTGTCAATGCGTAGACAATTTGGTGATCGCTTGTTGGCAGAAAGGAGCGACGACAACAATTTCATTGACAACCAGTACTTGTACGTTAGTGGCTTTGTCAAAGGACAGAAGTTTCGCTACTGGCCTAGGCAAAATACATGTCAGCTACGTCTAGCATCCAATGTACAGCAGTAATGTTGTTGTATCGTTCGCCTGATCGTCGAGGGACGTTACAGACCGCAATTTTTTTTTTTATATTATGGGCATGCAACCACTGTAACGTCTGTTCGGTATGTTGCCATGATGGAAAATTTTGTTGCGCATGATCTGCTCCATTTTACAGCCAGTAGTTGGTTTTAAGAAGCGGGAGCAGCGGCACATAAAGCACGAATACCGATGGGAGCTGTGCGAAGATTGTTTCTTAACCGTGTCATTACAATGCACGGTGACATTTCATGGGCCCCAAGAACGCCTGAGCCGACACCGTGTGATTTCTTTCTTGTGGGGTAACCTTAAGAGCGCGGTTTACCGTATCTAACTGCTAAGACCGAAGAATTTAAAGCAAGAGTATCAGAGGAAATCTGCAGGATTGAAATTTTAGGTCAAGCCATGCATAATGTCCCTATCCGGCTGCAGGAGTATGTGTGCCGAGAGGTAGCTCATCTGTCGGATGTGATATTCAGGATATAAAAGTGCTTGTGACATTCAATAATGACATACTCTGTGCTATAAAGTGACATAAATAAAGATTGTAAAGTAAATGTACATTCATTAACCTCCATTCCTAATTATTCGTTCTTTTTAGTCACCCCGTATTTAAGATGTCTACGAGACTCTCACATGTCTTGAAACATCTCCTTTGAAAAATTAATGAATTACTGTGCTGATAAACTTCTTACGTTATTTGATTTTCAAACAGTTGAGCAAACTGAACGTACTCAAACAGTTCTCTCTTTCCTTATTTTGATCATCCCTGAACTGACACACAATATTTTTAGCGCAACGCAATCTGCCTTTCAATAATCTGTACAAAATAATGGCCCTGACTAACAATAACCTATACCTTTCATGAATAACGTACCTCACAAAAATCTTCGTTACTCGAATTACTGAAATACAGCGAGTGCCAATACTGCCAGCTAAATAAAAGAATCTAAGTACTGAAGGCACTAACTACCACAGACACCACTGCTGGTGGCTCAACTCCAAGTGCGCAACGCTAATCGCTGTTCACATCCAACTGCCGAACACTACAATAGCGAATATTCCAACGATGCCAACCAGCCACAGACTGCACACAGGACAGCCAGTGATTTTCATAAAGAGCGCTACGTGACGTTACCAACATAAAAACCTAAACAGCCTACTTACAGTCTAATAAATCGCTTCGTATTCCCATACCTTCTTAAAGATCTGCAGTGGGGCACCGCGAGAAAAGCCTTGTGTCTGTAGCTCTTCATCTACGGTTTGCAGCATATCATGGAAGAAATGGGCGAACTGAGTTTCACACGACTGATGCTTTCTAAATCCGTGCTGATTTGTGAAAAGATTTTCTATCTCAAAGAAGATTATTGTATGCGGAAGCAGAACATGCTCATGAATTCCGTAGCGCACAGATTTTAAGCGTATTGCTCGTAATTTTGGTGGTTCATTCTTTTTCTCTTCTTAAACGCGGGGGTCACCTCTGTTTCTTGCGGCCGCTTGGTTTTTGCGGTGGATAAGAGATTCACGACACATGCAAGCTAAGTATGTAAGCCGTCGCCTACTGTAATCAAATATATGCGTGACTGATGCAAATGTTATTATTTTTATATATACAGGGTGTTACAAAAAGGTACGGCCAAACGTGCAGGAAACATTCCTCACACACAAAGAAAGAAAATATGTTATGTGGGCATGAGTCCGGAAACGCTTACTTTCCATGTTAGCGCTCATTTTATTGCTTCTCTTCAAATCACATTAATCATGGAATGGAAACACACAGCAACAGAACGTAACAGCGTGGCTTCAAACACTTTGTTACAGGAAATGTTCAAAATGTCCTCCGTTAGCGAGGATACATGCATCGACCCTCCGTCGCATGGAATCCCTGATGCGCTGATGCAGCCCTGGAGAATGGCGTATTGTATCACAGCCGTCCACAATACGAGCACGAAGAATCTCTACATTTGGTACCGGGGTTGCGTAGACAAGAGCTTTCAAATGCCCCCATAAATGAAAGTTAAGAAGGTTGAGGTTAGGAGAGCGTGGAGGCCATGGAATTGGTCCGCCTCTACCAATCCATCGGTCACCGAATCTGTTGTTGAGAAGCGTACGAACACTTCTACTGAAATGTGCAGGAGCTTGATGCTAGTACTGTAGAGCAATGAGTCGCATGTCAACACAAGCACCGAAGTCAACATTACTGTCCTTCAATTGGGCCAACTGGCGGTGAATTGAGGAAGTACAGTACATACTGACGAAACTTAAATGAGCTCTAAAATGGAATTTAAGCGTTTCCGGACACATGTCAACATAACATCTTTTCTTTATTTGTGTGTGAGGAATGTTTCCTGAAAGTTTGGCAGTACCTTTTTGTAACACCCTGTATAAAAGTATTATCTTCTCAGTAACCTTCAAATTGTTAGCTACGCCCTCAATATTTATACATGAATTTCTGAATGTAGTCATGACACTTTTGGGTCTTGATAGTTTTGTTACCTAAGCGTGTGGTTACTTCCAGAACTCAGATTAATTAATTTAATAAGACTGAAATTTAAATTACTGATATACCCATGTACAACCCCAATCAAATAAAAACAGTAGATAGCTGAAGGAGAATGGTTGGAAACTACTGGGTATTGAAGCTTACAAAATTATGACAAGTTTTATTAATCCTTTTGTGACTGCAACTACCTGATCGATCTTACACAAAAATGACAAACACAAATCTGAGAAATAATGGTGTTTGATTGGCCAAGCATGCATTGGGGTGGTAGCTATACGAATTCTCCTACGAATTAATCCTGTTTACAAAGCATTCTGACTTTGTTTACATAAAACCACTGTGGGGCCCAACTCTGTTAAAATAGAATGAACTACGATCAAGTATACCACAAATTATGGTTCACCTGAGCACAGAGAGCAGTGAATATCATTTAACAAACGTACGCCAGTGTCGCAGTATGTTGGCATTTAACCTTGGTTCGGGCGGCTGCAGAAAACGGGCGCACTGTGTACGAGGAGCTGTGCGCTGCAGCAGATGTAACGCTCTGACGTGTCCACAATAATTCTCAGACTACGCGGTGTGGCGTTTTGATTATAAGAACGTGGGAAACTTCTCTACCAGCGACCAGCAATCCCAGCTGATTTCAGAGAGAGGTGCATCCGTTCGCTGGCCCGGCCAAACCAGGACTCAGGACAAAGAAGTTCAACCTCGTGACACAGGATATGTCCGAGATGATACGCAGTTACACTGTCGGTACAGTTCTTAACTGCCACTGGCTATTAGTCTACCACTAGATAAAGACCACAAATCTCACCCACAATGGAAAGACGTGTAGTTCTTCGCCAGGTAAGAATTAGAGGACGAAGACGAAAAGAATCACCACCACTTTTCACCGAGCTCGAAATAGCAAAAATGAAACTGCCCCTTCACTGCACAGACCAATGGAACTATTTTCTACATATTAAATCAAGCCTAATGGCTGTTCTGTTGACATGGTAGCCAATGCAGATATAGCACTGTGGTTCCCACTCAGAGGGAACAAGCCTCCACTTTTCGTATCCAGAGAGGAGTCCATCACGACTCCAAATCTCTCTTGTCTGGAAAAAGAAGAATTTTAACTAGGGATACGTTAACCTCACGGTAAGCATAATAATGCTTTGAGAAAAAATATCTACTGCGACCGGACCACAGTCCCTCATTTACAGAGAGATACAATCTATCCGGACTGACAATATCCAGTTTCCGAAAGAAGGCAAACTTCCCAGATTGTCGTGGCTGTGAAATATATATCTTTGCAGAACGATAAAAGAACCTGGTGACTTCCTGACGTCAGGGAGATTACCGTCTTGCCTCCACGTGCAACAGCCGCACTGCCGCATCGTCCCAGCTTCTGACATGAGAGCGTCCCACTGTTTGCACATAGGCTCAGTCTACAGCAGGCTCTCTAAAAATGGCTCTGTCCACACCCTTTCCACCAACTGGGCGTTTTGACGATGGACAGAGGCCGGGACCATGTAAAATATTGTGTCAACTGGCGCCCTCCTATCCGACCTTAAGTAGCAGAAGGAAACTGCTTCTGCCCGAAGGCCCTCTTCGGGTACAATCCACTGAGTACTGCTACCAGAATCACTCACACAGCCAAGTCGCTGCATTGAGCATTTATGGCCCCCAATTCATCTACCTCCCTGTCCTCCATTGCCTCCACTACAGCCCCTCATCTACAAGTTCTGGTTCAAATGGCTTTGAGCACTATGGGACGTTACATCTGAGGTCATCAGTCCCCTAGAACTTAGACCTACTTAAACCTAACTAACCTAAGGACATCAAACACATCCAAGCCCGAGGCAGGATTCGAAGCTGCGACCGTAGCGGTCGCGCGGTTTCAGACTGTAGCGCCTAGAACCACTCGGCCACACGGGCGGCAGCTACAAGTTCTCCTAGGTTACATATGCAGCTATAAGAATATTCTGCCCACAGGTTTTTCATGTAAAAATTCATAAACCATAGATACCAAATGTAGTACTGGGGAACACCGAAATCATGACCTAAATTTTAAAGTTAATCGGACTGACAATGTTGTTAAAGTGAGAAAGTGGTTTGCCCTCTCTCAAGTAATGAGTACTCCTTGTAAAACCGAACTGGGATTCGGAGCTGGCGTCTTTACTTATATAGCTCCAGTGTCATTTCGTATTATGTAGTTATTTCGTTCATAAGGGTTGGCATCAAGAGGTCTGCGACTGGTAATTAGAGGTAAATAAGAGTTTTCTGAGTAAGTCGCTTGTTTATTGCTCCAATACCCATTTGATTTATAACAAAAAACATCTTCTGGTTCACAATTGCGTATGTACATTCTAGGTATTTACAGTTCCTCACTAGGACTCATCATATTCGCTTCTAATTTGTTAATCCTTAAACTAGATTCTGTGCTAAGCTCTTCCCTTACTAAAACTTTGTTCCACCCACCCAAAAGGAAAATGTCAGCTGCCAGTCAGAACACTGTTACAAGTTTCTCTGGGAGTTTTATTCCTCTTCCAAATCTTTTTTTCACTTTTCCCATCACTTCGTCGTTGTGTATGTCGAATAACAATAGTGATTAGTTGCAACTCTGCCTCACACTCTTCATAATAACAGCTTCTCGATTTTAATATCCATTTCTTTAAATATTCCCAAATGTGTTCGTTTATGTTAGACATACTTGTTTTATGCCCCAGTTAACTATTACAATACGGTTTTTTAGACTACTCTGGCAAAAGTTAGGTTCCTGTTGTAGGTGGCATAACAGGCAATTGCACAACTTTGTTCATTTATTTAGTCAACACATGTTTCAAAGTGTTGGGACTCATCTTCAATCACTGCGTGCATCGTCACCATTAAATAAGGCAAAAAGGAGACAGCTTTTTTAGCACGCAGATGTTCAAATGATTAAAACATTTTTATAACATTATAATACCATACGTCTGGAAAATAATTTACTTCATTTCGTTAATTTACTCTCTGAATATATGTTTTACGTGTTGTTAGAAATGTCGTAGATGGTTTGCACGCACATAATTTAATTTTCCCAAGTTTTCTGCCTGTGAGTTATCGTGGGATGGGTACAGCAAAATTGTGAAAAATCGGCGTTATTAGCATTTACGGAAAACGACCATTATAGCACTAGGTTTGTGTAATATTTGCAAATTTACATTATCTGCAAAAATACATGAACAGCAAATATCTGGCTTGATCGAAAAAGCGAGCAATAAACGCTAGCGACGTTTAATGCACTTAATGTATGCACATTATGCAGATCTCTCGGGTAAAGGACGCTGTTACGGAGATAAATGAACATCTGCGTATTTACAACCGGACATGGGACGCAGTGTGAAGGGGCTCCTCGGTACAAATAGAATTATTCATTTTCAGCACTGAGTGGAACTAGATACAATGTGTTAGTTGGTCGTTTCCCTGAAATATTACAATTATGAAATTTGTTGTACGGTTGCTCTGATACGTGATGCTTATCAGCTACTGACCAGTATACTGTACGGTAGAAAAGAAGGAAAGTTGTGGAAGTATTTACCAACGATCATTGTGGTTTTAGAAAGAGAATAAGGTACCGGAGGAGCAGTTTCTTTGTTCTGGTTCAGAATAAAAAGCGTATTCAGAAGAAAAGGAAAAAATGGGAAGGGGGGTGGGGAGGGGGGAAAAGGTTGAAACGTCCCCTTAGAAGAATTATACACGACTGTGCTTAAACTGACACACAATAGTTTTTAGCGCAACACAATCTGACTTTCAATAATCCCTACAAGAGAATGGCCCTGACTAACATTAACCTATATGTTTCACAAATCACTTACCTCACAAAAATCTTCGTTACTCGAACTACTGCAATACAGCGAGCGCCACTACTGCCAGCTAATTAAAAGATTCAAACTACGGAAGTCACTAACTACTGATAGGCACAGTTAGCAAATGAAAGATTTTAATAGAGAACAAACAATGTATTTACCTTTATAGTCATAAAATATATATCAGTTCATGACACCAATTCTTACAAATTTCTAAACTCCGCCATCTCTCTCCCCACGTCAATCACCGCTGGCGGCTCACCTCCAACTGCGCAACGCTACGCGCTGTTAGCATCCAGCTGCCGCTGCCCTACACTACTATGGCAGACAACAATGCAAACTAGCCACAGACTGCGCACAGCACAGCCAGTGATTTTTCATACAGATCACTATGTGGCGTTACCAATAAGAAAACCTAAACAGCCTACTTACAAGGTCACCTCCCGGCATCTCTGCAACTAGAGATGTTCATAGATAATATAAAGTAGGATGACGAGTTTCTGGTCCATATAGGAAGGCTCTAAAGTACATAGACATGTAAATGCAAATAATAAAAGCGTACCCTCAAGAAGAAAAAAATACTGTTCAGGATGGTGTAAGACAGGAATTCAGCTTATCATCTGTTCTATTCAATTTGTACATCGAAGAAGCAACGAAAAAAGAGTAAGGAAACGAACCGAAGTTCAAGGGGAACAGACAGGGTTTAGACAAACATACATAAATTTCGCGAGAAATGCATGCTTGAACGCAAATGCAGGTACCAGCCAAGCTTTTACTTCCCACAGTTGTATTTGACTACGAACAGTATCTGCGCAATGTTGTAAACATCAGTCGTTGTAAGAACTGTAGTAACTTCTAGAGATGACGGTGCCACACCAATGTCGGTAACACAAATCGAAGCCACAGATGTTACTTGGGTCTCGATGCAGATAGAATCGACGAATGGGAGAGGTTGAAGAAGACATGCCTTTTCTCTCAGCACAGAAGCGCCCTCGCGAGGAGGTCAATATAGAGCCAGCGTGGAAGGGCTCTATCTCAGTTCGTGACCTCATTTGAAACAGTCAACGTTATCCAGTAGGACAAGTGTTATTCGAAGTTCTAAATCCTGAACATCGAACTTCGAGGAAACAGTGTGTTAATCAGTGTATCAAGTATTACTGTAATAGTGAATGACAATTTTGTACTATCAAGTACTCTTTTGGCAAAGGAATGTGTCAAGCTAAGTAAACCTTTTTATTCATTAATGTAGTAAAACAGACTCATATTTTAGGTGTTGTTGTTCCAATGAGCCATCTCCCCGAGCACACAGACAAACAAACGTTATGGCCAGACGATTGTAGTTTCGTCTGACCATAAGGAGACAAATGTCCTGTGTAGTTGTGTGTTATGTCGCAGTTGAGTGAATCTGAAGGTAGGAAAATTGTTGGTGCTCGTATGTTGTGTGCTTCAGTTACCAAGGAAGCCGAAGTGTTGGGTGTTCCAAAAGCCACCATATCGAGGATTTATAAGGCACACAAGGAAAGCAGAAGAACATCATCCACTAAGTCACAACGCATGTTAAACTGTATGTTGAGTGATTTTGATAAACGTTCGTTGAAGAGATCTGTGACGCAAAAGATGAGGACAAAAGCCGCAACAGCTAAAGCAGAAATGGATGTCGCACTCGCGAACCCCGTTAGCATCAAAACAACACCAAGGGTACACCTTATTTAAGGAATTGCTGGGTGAGCTGAAATTGGAAGGCTTCCATCAAGGATGCAAATACCCGTAATAGGAAAACGCAATGCTGAAGCCATTAAATCCGTGGTACGTGGCAATGGAGGAATTGAATTTGGTCGGATGAATCTCGTTGCACACTGTTTCCTAGCTCTGGCCGAGTTTGCGTCTCAGTAGTGCAACATGGTTGAGCTTCGGTGATGATCTGGGCAGCTATAACGTAGTATTCTAGAGGAGAGGCCCATGGATACTTTTAAAGTTCACATTACTGCCAACGATTATGTGACCATTTTAGCTGATCAGGTCCATCCCATGTGTACAACGTTTGCTCCCCGGTGATGATAATGTGTTCAAAGAGGACCAGACCCCAGTTCACACAGTCCTGGAACGGTTTCGAGAGCACAAGAATGAACTGCCCCTTCTCTCCTGGTCACAATAGTATCAAGGCCTCAATATTATCTCCCTTCATTACTGTTTTGGGGAGAAGGGTGCATGATACTACCCAACATCATTAGCGTAACCTGAATTTGCCACTATTTTGCAGAAAAAATGAGATAAGATTACCTTGAAAACCATACAGGACCTTCATTTATATATTTGGAGACGACTGAAAGCTGTTTCGAAGTCCAACTGGTTTTCTACACCGTATTATGGTACTGTGGTACTGTGCTGTTGTTTAGGTAGTTCCATATTTTTTACCACCTCCTGGATACTTATGCTAAGATTCGCAGACCATTCAGATGAGGCGTAAAGAAAATTTAGAACAGCTGACAAAATGTTAGAGAGACCAGCATAATGTTTAAAATTTAAAAAAGTCAGTAGCAACACGATTAGTACTGTAAAGAAGAATTACTTGCTTAACATGGAAATAGGTAACGACACAGTCCTACGAGAAGTAGAAGAATTCTGCTTCCTAGGAAGGAAGGTTATGTGAGATTTTAGAAAGAAAAGAAACATATCAACAGTAGACTGACACAGGCAAAGAAATTTTTCTTCGACAAACGAGCTATATCGGTATCACATAAAGTCTATAAAAAATTATGACTGCAACAAATGGCAAGTTAGTGGAACATATGCTGCTGCTTAAATAAAAAGTTAGTTAGGTGGTGGAAGGTGCAAAACGTGGAAGAAATAGGTAGGGAACATAAAGTGTAGTGTATGCTATAGAGGTTATGTTAGGTGTAGTGGTTTCGTAGAAAGAAAGGAAAAGATTAACATACTGTAAGATACGATAGAGAAAGTACGAGACCAGCCAAAAAACTAAAGGCTTAATTACATCTAGATTTGAATTTTTAAAGTCGTATTCTTGGATTCAGTCACCTTTCAGGCTTACATCTGGAACAACGCTATTTCTTCCTACGATACTTCTGGTATAGAGCCACCTTCAAAGTGAATCGGTGACTGAATTAAAACCACTTAGCGCAGTGATATACAGAACAGTAATTGTGCGTGCACCAGAGTGAGAGAGAGAGAGAGAGAGAGAAAGAGAGAGGGAGAGAGAGAGAGAGAGAGAGAGAGAGATTGGTAGGTAGATAGATAGAGAGAGAGAGAGAGAGAGAGAGAGAGACAGAGAGAGAGAGAGAGAGAGACAGAGAGGGAGAGAGAGAGAGAACAGTTGGCACAAGAGCGTTAGGCGTGGATAAGCCCTTAAGCGTCCAACAGAATAAAAAATAGCAAGCGCCGTGTCATCAAATCCATACGACCTATGTCATCAGTTATTTAAGTGAAGGTCATGTGTTGGAATGACAGGTAGTACAGGCTCATAAAAACATCCCTCCGCGAGCGCGGACGGGAAGTTAGTGGTTTCCGTTATTTGTCGAGCAGGAAAGCCTAGACGCGGCTGAGCATATTCTCTCCTAACAGCACTTCCAAAGCTTTATTGACCATTGAATCTCAGTCACACGAGGATAGCAGCAATCAGCCACTGCAGATTTGTTAGCTTGTAGAAGACATATGTGTTTCTGGTGTTCGATGCAATGTTCCTGTTTGTTCTGTTTAACTCCTACGGCCCAGACAAGAAATATCGTAAATACACTTTTTTTTAAGAAGGGGAAACTATTTCTCAGACCACAGATGAGCTGCCGTCCTTACAGTGGGTAGAAGATTTGCGTCAACTTTTGGTACTAAGATGTTTCAAGACGACGGTCTCAGTACTTACAAGGGAACCTCCCCATCGCACAGCCCTCAGATTTAGTAATAAGTTGGCACAGTGGATAGGCCTTGAAAAACGGAACACAGGTCAATCGAGAAAACAGGAAGAAGTTGTGTGGAACTATGAAAAAAATAAGCAAAATATACAAACTGAGTAGTTCATGAGCAACATACGCGACATCAAGGATACTGTGAGCTCAGGAGCGCCGTGGTGGCACGGTTAGCATGAGCAGCTGGCTTTAGCTGTCGCAGCGGTCGCACACTCCTCAAGTTTGCTCCGTGAACGTTCAGTGTTTACGCCAGTGTTCTCGTGTTTCGTGATCGTTTATTGGCGTTATGCACGTGAATTAAGCGTTATCAATTGAGCATTTAGTCTTCGTTCGTGTCGTCTTTCTACGTAGTGTCGTTGGGATTTCGCCGTTGTCCGAGATTTCTTCTCTGCAGAACACCATGGCAAACTCCATGAGAAAAAATACCGTGATTTTCACATTCGACAAGTACACACGTCGAGTACAGCCCTCTGCACTTGAAATACACGACTGGATTACCGAGGTAATATGCCTTCATTCTGAGTCTGTTCATACCATGCAGCTAGGCTCTGATAAATACTGCATTTATTTAAAGTTTAACGATTCCGTGAGTGTAGACCGCTTTCTGGAAAAATTTGGTTATGAAACGGAATTTTTACACCTTGATGGTACTAAAAGTACTGTAGAACTCCGGAATTCCGAGTCTGTAATTAGGAATGTTAGGGTTTTGAATATTCCCATAGAAGAAGACAACTCGAAAATTAAAGATGTCCTTCCAAAGTATGGGGTTGTCAGGCCAATAGTCAACGAAAGGTGGGCTCCGCATTTCAAGCTGCAGTGCTTCAACGGCATTCGCTCCGTGGAGATGGAAGTGAAGTCAAACATTCCCTTCCACATCTTTGTTGACGGACACAAGGCGCATGTTGTGTACTCAGGGCAAACTCCTACATGTCATGTACGTAACGAGTCTGGTCACCTCCGTCAGGACTGCCCTCGCCGTGTTTTTGTGCTAACAAATTACCTTACGCAACGCCGGAAATTAACACTCAAAGATTTGTTGCCAGTCAGTAATACAACAAAGTCGGTGGCTGTCTTGGATCCTGTTACTACCTCTGAAAATGTTGCACTTAATGTTAATGACTTTCCGTCCTTAAAACCAGCACTAACTGCTGAAATTCCGTCCCGTGACAGCGAGATTCCCACTAAAAAGCGTCCTCTAGAGGACACTGAAAAAAATATAGATGAGGACTCTTCCTGTGAACCACCCGTTGCCAGGAAGCCAAAGCCTAGTCCTGAAGATCTGTTGGAAGTGGAAAAAGGAAATGAAATGCAGGTCGATGTGGCTCTCACTTCCGCACAAGGACTTATACTGCGACGAACAGATAGTGATGCAGCTGGTAGTGAGCTTTCACGGAAATGTGACCCTCAGTCTGAGGTCACAGCTGCAATAACCGCATCAAGTGCACAGCCCATACAGTGCGGACAGTACCAGGAAGTACCAAGTAAACAACCTCCTGACTCCGAAGCCCAACGCCGAGCCGAAGGAGGAAGTAAACAAGCACAATCGCCTCGCCAGCAAGGGAACACAACAGACACGACGCCGGAACCAAATATTGACGACTCGCAAGCCACCGCCGTTGCGCCAGACGGCCACCGCCGGCGGGTGCGACCGAAACAGGGTCTTGCTGTCACGCGTCATCAATCGAAAGCCACACCAGAGAAGAAAGACATCAAGAAAAAGAATATTAAATATGAAGTCATCAGGGCCAACACTGACGAGGAGAAAGAGAAAGACCACAGTGACTTATAGCAATGCTTTGTCAGGATTTCAGGATACTTTTCTTCTCAAGCACATTGTGAAAATTTTTCTAAGAAGTTAGTACATGTAATGGGCACACAGCTTGTAAAGATCGTCACTTGTAGAGAAGCACGTTGTTGCCATAATCATACCGATTCTCATCCCGAATAGCTTCTTCTGGTATGTCTGTGATGCAAGCTTATAGCATTACTACTATTAACATTAATAGAATAGCGTCACCCTTGAAATTGGCAGCAGTAAAAGAATTTTTGTACCAGTCTGGGACAGATATCGCATTGCTACAAGAAGTTGCGATAACGGAATTTCGGATCCCAGGCCTTTTTGAAATTGTTGATGTTTCTACGGAAGCCAATATCGGTACAGCCATTCTTATAAGGGAAGGCATTCCGGTAACTGAAATCGAACGTCTAGAATCAGGAAGAGCCTTAGGTATAAACATTTTCGATGTGACAGTGCTTAACCTTTACGCCCCATCAGGAAATTCCCACAAATTGGACCGTGCGAAGTTTTTTCAAGATGAACTGATTTATTTATTGAGGAAAAATCCGTGTTCTCTTATACTAGGTGGGGATTTTAACTGTGTTTTAAACCAGAAAGATCAACAACCCAGTTTCAACTTCTCGCCACAGTTTAAAAAGTTTGTATGTGATCTACACCTTAAGGATGTGTGGGAACTTCAGCACCCGACGTCAGTCGGGTTCACGTATATAACCAGCCACTCCCGCAGCAGGCTAGATAGAATTTACGTGTCACCAAATTTGCACAATTATTTATTAAACGTTGAAACAATTCTCGTGTATTTTAGCGATCACAGTACACTTTTAACTTGCTTTAATTTAAGTGTACAGCCAATCCGTCAATTCAGAGGCCAATGGAATTTAATACCTATGTTTTAACTGACGAAGAACTGGAACAGGAAATAAGAGTAGCGTGGACTACATGCCTCCGCACAGTAGACAAGCACCCAACAGTCATTGACTGGTGGACTAGGAGGGCTAAACCAAGGCTGCGGAAAGTTGTCATGCTGTTTAGTGCAGCGAGGCACAGGGAGCTGAGGAATACAATGGAGTTTTATTATGAAGTTTTAAGAGACTTATATCAACAGGCCCATGATGACGTAATTCGTCTGAATGATATCAAAAAAATAAAAGCCAAGTTATTAAGCATTAAACGGCAACAGATGGAGGGATTAAAAAATAAATCCACAGCCACATCAGTTGTAGCAGATGAAACAGCTTCTCTGTAACACTTGGTGCGGCATGCTAAAAACAGACGTCAAACTTTTATTGATGAAGGTCAGACGCATACTGGTACGAGGCTCACATGCCAGAAAGAAATACTGGACGAAGTCCATAGGCACTATGAAACCTTATATGCCCCTACCACAGTAGAAGATGCAGCTCTCAAAGACTTTCTCTTTATTTTAGGCCCACAATTATCGGGAACAGACATCGCTGACATCCTGTCACCTATTACTAAAGATGAAGTGCATGAGGCAGTGCGTATCTCACCTCTCAAAAACTCTCTGGGACTTGATGGCCTCCCTGTGGAGTTTTATGCCCGCTACTGGCCTATAATTGGGGACGAGATCACTTCCATGGCAAATGAGGTCCTGAACGGAAAAACGGTCCCTGCAGAGTTTAAGGAAAGTAAAATAGTACTGATTCCTAAGAGTAAAGGCAGAACCAACTTAAACAAATTTTCGGCCTCTTTCGCTACTAAATTCTGATTACAAAATAATTTGGCGTATTATCAACAAAAGACTCTCTGCCTTTTCCAACAAAATATTGAGTCATCATCAATCTTGTTCCCCGAGCAGAACGATATTCGAAAGTCTATCTGCATACAGAGACGTCATTGCAATTACCTCAGTGACAAGTATAAAATGCGCTTTAATCTTTATAGATTTCAACAAAGCTTTTGACCGCGTTAGTCATAGATACCTCTTTGCGACGCTATCAAGAATGGCTTTCCACCCTCAGATTGTCAACATGCTAAGAAATATTGCAACAGGTATAAATGCGAAAATAGCAATCAATGGCTAAACTTCTAAACCCATACAGATAAAGCGAGGGGTTCCACAGGGTAGTCCCTTATCTATGTTCTTATTTTCCGTATCTTTAGAGCCCTTCCTCCGCACTGTCCACGCAAGATTAACAGGCATAACATTGCGTGGTGAGAAAACTGTCATACGAACTTATGCTGATTACGTGGGCGTTGTAATAAGGAATAAGGAGGAGACAGTTACACTGGAAAGAGAAATCCAAAGATATTGTCTAGCGTCGGAAGCGACAACAAATTAAAACAAAAGTAAAATATTGAATCTACGGGGCCTATATCACCTCCGACTGGCATGGGCAAAACAAGACAACAAGCATAAAACTTTGGGAATAACCTTAATAGCATGTCCGATGAGGATGGGTGCTTTTAAGTGCACGGAAACTAGGAGGAAAGTTCATGGTGCTCTAATCGAGAACATCCATCGAACCATGGACCTGGTGCAAAAAGTCAGATTCATCAACGTCTGCGTTTTGTCTAAAGCGTATTTCACTGCGCAGGTATTTCCAATCCCTAAACTAGTCACGAAAGGGATCATGTCCACTGTTACCAATTATTTATGGCGAGGAGACATATTCAGGGTTTGTGCGACTACCGTTAAACTGGATGTCAGAAACGGGGGCCTCGGTTTGGTGGATATTCGCAATAAAGCGTCTGCTCTGTTCCTCAAACGGACTTTCCATATAGTCAGAGAACTTTCACAATGTATAACCGCAAAGCTCTTTGAGGCTGTGACACCCCATATCCTGTAAGCACCGATTGAAGTGCGAAGGATTAATGCTCGTCTGCAGTATGTGAGGAACTTTTTCCTCGAAGCAAGTTATCTTTGTAACGAAATTAGAAGCAACACATGTATCACAGCGCGCGACATCATACTTGAAAGGAAGTTAAATGAGGGCAGAAACGAAATTGAAACGAAATTCCCAAATTGTGACTGGAAAGCTGTATGGCGGAACATCAACTATGCGGGCTATCTACAGAGGCTATTTACGCATCGTACAATACAGTTAACAATGTCATCAGCACCAACGAGAGACTGTATGGGATCGGTTTAAACCAGACACACCTTTGTGGAAAATGCAGTCTGGTGGATACACTCATCCACAGATTCACCTGTGGTGGCAATGTGCATAACTGGATCAGGCAACAAATCGCCTTTCTCACCAGATCCTCTACGGAATATATAACGCCATAGCTCCTCCTGAGACCAGACATGACATACTTTCCGAAATTAAAAACCAACGCCATTAGCTGGTTACTGAGAAAATATGTTAGTTATGTCATCCACAAACTTGGGTCAGACAACGAGATAGAATTTCGCGTTTACATGAAGTGTGAATATGCAAAAATCATCACGTATCGCAACCACAAGAAGCACTACGGCAACATGCTAAGATTATTTTTGAAAGAATGGGTGTCGGTTAAATATGTGGAACCACTACAGCATCTTGAACTAGAACGAACAGAAGAAACTTAAAAGTCACTTGGTTTCTTGTTATTATTTACTATTGCCTTGCTTCCGGAACTTAGACGAAAAGTTTGCTCTTTTTTTTTATATAAACATTTTATTCAGGGTTACTCGTGTTCGGCTTCCAAAGTATTGGTGTGATTCAAGAAGAATTGTTAAGTTTTTATCAGTGTTCAGTTTCTACTCGGAGAAGAAGTTTCTATGCCTTTCTTAAAAAAAAAGCGGTCCTTGGTTCAAGTCTTCCCTCGAGTGAAAAGTTAAATTCTTTATTTTCAGACAATGATTATCTGACAGAGCACAGGGAAATCTGTGCGACTGTGAAACTGTTGCATTCTTTTGTTGCAATTTATGTGACAAACTCTTATGTTTTCATCACCTTTTTGGGAGTGATTATCACATCCACAAGAAAACCTAAATTGGGCAAGGTAGAAGGATCTTTCTACCCATTCGCCAAGTGTACAAGTTAGGTGGGTCGACAACATATTCCTGTCATGTGACGCACCTGTGTCGTATAGAATATATCAGACGTGTTTTCCTGTGGAGGAATCGGTTGACCAATGACCTTGCGATCAAATCTTTTCGGTTCCCATTGGAGAGGCTCGTCCTTTCGTCTACTAATCGCACGGTTTTGCGGTTTGGTCGCAAAACACAGACACGAATCTTATTACAGTGAACAGAGACGTCAAAGAACGAACGGACTGATCAGAACTTTGCGAAAATAAACTGTTCACTCGAGGGAAGACTTGAACCAAGGACCTCTCATCCCGTAGTTGCTCACGCTAACCACAGGACCACGGCGCTCCTGAACTCAGACTCTCCTTGATGTTGCCTATGTTGTTCATGGACTACTCATTTTGTATATTTTGCTTATTTTATTCACAGTTCCACACAACTTCTTCCTGTTTTCTCGATTGATCCGTGTTCAATTTTTCAAGGCCCATCCACTAAGCCAACTTATAACTAAACCAGAGGGGGGTGCGATGGGGAGCTTCCCTTGTTAGAGATATTGTGCAAAAGTTCAGTGGGACTTAGAAAAATCCGTAGTGGACAGAACTCTTATTTTATTGCGCGAGTACTTCAGTGGAACACTGCAATTATTTGCAGTGAATATATCTCCGTTAGCTAGTGGGACTCTGCTGGGTTCAACGCTGGTCAACCCTTAGGCTCGGTTTGCCAGTCGCGCATCTCATTTTGTTAGCACTGATTTGACTTTGTACAGTTTAAGCAGTAAACATTTGCTGTTTTTTTTTATATGTGTTTCCCAACCACGATATTGAGGACTCGAGATTACTTCAGTTCGCTTAACTATGCAGTGCACTTCAATCACTAATTTTCATTCAGCCTGTTGAAGAACTTTATTTGGATCGCAGCACCTCAATTCAACCTAGCATCATTTAAGTCTGACTAGCACATCAGGAATAGTTTCATTATTTCTGCTGACTGAAGCGACATAAATCTAAGTTTACTTTTCGTCCACTAGTCAGCGACATCGGCATCTCCATCGCTGTTACAAAGAATTTATGTCACAAGGACTCTTCACTTCCAGTATTTGGCACGAAGGGGAGAAAGAGGTGCCGACGTAAGGCTCCTGATCAGCAAACGTACGTCAGTGTACTTCATTACACTTCAAACTTCTCTCACACAGTGAGACGCGAGTCACTGTTGACGGTGACGATCCGTCCGTCAACGGGAACATTCAAACAGGAGGTCTTCATGGTAGCATTCGGCAGGAGTAAGCAGCGTACTAGCTCCAGGTTTCACCCTCTTCCTTTTCTCATCATCAACACAAACATGAAACTATATAAACAACACTGCAATCACCTACACCCAATACGCATTCCTAAGACAAAACTCTGTATTATTTCCACGAAAGAGGCTACTCTGCGTGGAGGGAGAAACCCTTTATTATTTTATCTTATCTATTTCGCAGCTAAATTTATTCATCCAATGAACAGTGCCCTACGATTGTTTCTTCCTAATGGAGAACAGGGTTTGTATAGACGTATACAACGGTGTCATTTATCCCTCTTTATATTTGAGATTAAAACATGTAAGGGAATGCCTCGCAATGGTATGAAGTACTCTCCTGAGTGCTCTCTCCACTGACTTGTGGAGTATTTATGTAGACGCATGTACAAGAAAGACAGAAGGAACACATCGATCTGTTAAGTGAATAGCATTGATTCGTGTTCGCAGAGTCTCTTACTGTGGCAGGGTGTCCGATATACATCCTTAGAATGGAGAAGTATGTTCACTGAGCACTATGAGACTCAACTGCTGTGGTCATCAGTCCCCTAGAACTTAGAACTACTTAAACCTAACTAACCTAAGGACATCACACACATCCATGCCCGAGGCAGGATTCGAACCTGCGAGCGTAGCAGTCGCATGGTTCCGGACGGCGAAGTATGTTCATGATGGGTGCATTGGTCGTTTTTCTTATACGGGTATTATTCATGGTCAAGAGTGCGTTTTTTATTGTGCTTACAGGATTATGAGACGAAATATTAGACACTGAAGCGTGCGTTAGACCACAGTCTAAAACATCAAGGATTTTACCAGCATTGCTTAAGGAGGCGAAAGTCGGAGAAGATTAAAGAGAAGTTGAATATGGAGAATGGGAAGTGTTTGTACGAGCTTCGGTAGATGTGTGTAACAAACTGATTCCGCACTGGTGGAAGCAGTTTTCGTCAGTATTACTTCGCATACAGTGTGACGCATCACCTTTAAGAATTATCCGTCGAGGATCGGCAGCCAGAGTATGGGGTGTAGGGTATGGGATCCGCTGCCTCGTAGCACCCCAACTTCGTTAGCCAATTTATTCCTCGGAGGCCGTAAAACCCCTCGCCGACGAATATTAAATTTTCTTTTACGTAATTTTAAAATTTCAGCTGGGGCCGGCAACAAGCAGCATGGACGCGACGCTGCGAGTCCGCAACTTCTTGCGAAGATGCCCGGAGCTCTCTCACCAGCACGGCACGTTCGCCACGTTCGCGTTCACGTTCGCCGGTGACCACGGAGGGAACTGTAATTACAAGAGCGGCGCCTCTGCTTCTCCCGCGGGGTCGCCCTCCCTGAACGTGCTCGGTTTCCTGAGGCCGGGCGCATCTGCACCCGGCCACCATTTCACACCCACCTCTTTCCGCTGCCTCAGCCCATTGCGTTTTTACGTCCCAGTGCATGGACTAGGAGCAAACCAGAGGACGTTCAAAGTATTGAGCAGCAGTGGAAATAAGTCTATCGTCAAAAGTGACAAAAAATTTGGTGACTACATGGTAGACGAAGTGAAAGAGCTGTTCTACCTTCGTAAAAAATAACCCATTGTGAGCGAATCAATGAAGATGTAGAAATAAACTAGTGCAGGCAAAAAGTGTACTTATAACTATAAGAAATTTACCTTTGGGAAATATAGGCAACAATTTTTAAAAAGAAATTTACAAGACTCTATCTTTAGAACACAGAACTGTATGGATAAGAATTAGAGTCTGAGACGTGGAATTATAGAAGGAATCTGGAAGTTTAGTCTAATGATACCACAAGAAACGAGGAGGATTTCTGCATGAACGGTTAGGGTATAAATTTGTGGGACTTAATGACAAGACATGTGCTTGGACCTCTATGACAAACTTCTTGGAACCAGAGTCATACAGAATGAAAATTATTGATGAAACCACAGACCCGAGGTTCCAAACAACATGAGTAGGCTTCTGGACGAAGTAGTGTGTACGAGTTACGGTGAAGTGAAGAGACTGGTACAGGAGAGGGAATCGTTGGGTTTCGTCTGAAAACATTCAGAAGCCATGCGAAATGAAGATACTCCGGGATCGTTTATATCGCTTTTGCATAGAGCTTTTCAATATAAAGAATCTAAGAATGTAAAATCTTTTTGGGGGTTTGGCCGCGTTATTATGGAACACTAAGAGAATTATAAAACAGATATTCTGAAGCAGTAAAAGAATTATAAAACAGATCGTTTCGAGCGTCACTGCAACAGTTTAGGTATCCTGAAGAGGAATGCCAAAAGACGGTCGAAACATCGACGTTGTAGCGGTTTTATGTATTTCATAATAATGCCGTCTAACAGCAGTTTTCCTTTCTTCTTCAAAATGTGGGACTTTTACGCTAAGAAATGTCAAACATCCTGCAAAAATTTTTTCCTTCCATTTAATTCTTTTTGTATCGCAATTGGCCGTTACATGTTCATCACAATCTCGAGTACCGGATGGTCTAATACAGACCCTCACGAGTTATTTCTGAACAAGAACAATGGATTTCGATATAAATAGAATGGACTAGAGGACGTGAAGGACGTCAGTATCATCAAAAGTTTCAACAGACAAACGGGAAAATTGTTAAGTCTTACAGAACGGTAGCGATTGGCTTTCAATGAACGTTTGAAGAATACGACAAACAGTAAAGCTCCCGGTCGTGCAAGTGCCAAAGAAAAAGAAATGCCTCTTAATACTGTTTTATAGGGTAGTTATCGACGGCAAACGATTCATATCGTGGCCCAAGAGACATATCTGGTGCATACGAGTGAGCTTCCTGTACTCGAACGAAGGAACGTATGGGCAAGAGAAAAATTACATCACATTGGGCTTCGCATGATTTGAAGGATCCGCAGAATTGGATACATTACGATGGTGCTCGTAGCCACTCGCTGGCATGCATTGCTGGCATCGTTAAGAGCCGCGCTGTGAGGCGCTCGCAATACATCGAGTGGTCGTGTAACTACGGAACATGGGAAATGAAAAGGGTGCAGCGCCGGCCTAGCCAGATCACTGCGGATCATTAAGTACGAGTGCCGTTTGAAAAGCCCGTGCGAAAATAAAAACTACCTACGCGTTTGGGGTGAACGATTTTATTTTTCGACATAGTCTCCTTTTAGACTTATACACTTCATCCAATGCTGTTCTAATTTGTTGATCCGCTCCGTTTAATAGGAATTGCCCAAGTCGGCAAAACAGCTATTAGTTACTGCAGTCACATCTTCGTTTGAATAAAATCTTTGTCTCGCCTGTCATTTATTAAAAATTTAGGAACAAATAGTAGTCCGAGTTACCCAAGTCTGGAGAATAGGGAGATGTGAAACGAATATTATTTCCAATCATTTTGCTATCACAACTGTTGAGGTGTGTACTGGTGCATTGCCTTGATGGAAAATGATTTTTGCGGTCCAATCGCCGACGTTTTTCTTGCAGCTCGGTTTTCAAACAGTCAAATCACGATGAATAATAAGCACCTGTAATAGTTTTACCCTTTTCAAGATAGTCAATGAGGGTTATACCTTGCGAATCCCAAAAGGCAGTCGCCATAACCTTTCCGGCCGAAGGAATGATCTTCGCCATTTTTGGTGCAGATTCTCCCTTGGTAACCATTTTTCAGATTGTTGTTTGGTCTCAGGAGTATAGTAATTTATCCATGTTTCATCCACAGTAGCGAAACGACGCTTAAAGTCCTTCGGATTCTTCCTGAACAGCTCAAAACCATCCTTGCAACACTTCACACGATTCCGTTTTTGGTGAAGCGTGAGCGATCAGGGAACACATCTTGCGGGTGTCTTTCTCAAGTCCAAATGTTTATCCAAATATTATTTACCCTTTCATTCGAGATGCCCACAGCACTAGCAATTTCCCGCACCTTAACTCTTCTATCATCATCCGTCACCATATCATGGCTTTTTTCAATGATTCCTGGAGTCGTAAACTCCACACAGCGCCCAGAAAGTTCAGCATCACTTGTGCCATATGGCCACTCCGAAAATTTTGAAACCACTTAAAAACTGTTCAAATCGAAGGTGCAGAGTCACCGTAATGTTTATCAAGCTTCTCTTTAGTCTCCTGAGGCGTTTCCCCTTTCTTAAACTAATGTTTAATCACCACACCAAATTTTCCTTCGTCCATTTTTTGTCAATCACTTGACTTCCTTGATTCACACGAATACCAAACACAAATAAATAGACCAATATGCCTGAAACTTGGTGTGCGTTCTTTACAAAGACGCTACTAACTAAACATCACCTCGATACCCGCCGGTAGTGCCACCGCTAGGACTTTGCCCGGACTTTTCAAACGCCCCTCGTAGCTAATGTCATCGTTTAAACTGAACGATGAAACGTGATGTTTCCTGGAAATGTACTGGATTACTGCAGCGGAGAAGTTTGCTATTGCGCACAGTGACTTCGCTTTTGAACCCTTTAATCAATAAGATTATTCGTCAAGTTGTGTATCGAATATTTCATAAGGACATTTTGAGAAAAGTGTTACAAAATGCAGAGAAGCTTGTAATGGACAACGCCTTGTGTAATAATGGACAGCCGGCTCTACAGACTATCTGAAGCAGATCTCGTAAAGAGAAGGAAATATCATATAACGATTGTCCACGCAATCGGCGAACAGCAGTCTCATTACAGTGCGTTTGGGGGAGGGTGACGTCAGACTCGTATGTAGTGGATAAATCGTAAGGGAGTTTAGTTCACCCCCGGAACTCTTTGCTTTCAGAACATTCTTTCGTTCAGTTCCTGACCATTGCCTCGACCTTCTGGGAACCACACCTAGCTAAATTAAAGGTCAATATGGGGAAAGCTGAGACAAGTACTATACGTTTCACCAGTGGTTTGTTTAGCGAGCTGAACAATTTCCCAAAGATGTTCAACAGATAGCAGAGCGGGACGTAACAAGAAAGATCTTGTTCATGGCGGAGAACCTTACCCCTAACACTGGAGACTGCACGTTCCAAAATAAATAAGAATTCATAATCTTTCCTGGAGCACACGTTTCATGTAATGATCACGAAACTAAAATAAGACAAATTATGTTGAGGAATACTGACAATATTCTATCCCTGTAAACGGAATAACACAAGGAGAAATGTTACCTGATGGACAACGAAGCCTCAAGCACATAGCGTGCAGTAACTTGTGGTGTACACATATAGAAACGAATATTCCATGTTTTGACAGATGGGAGTGAGCATAAAAACTAGAAAAAATATCCAGTACACATGTCCTCTAAAATGCATACCTTAATTGTTATTAGCCGATATGGAACACATCTCTTTGCAGTCATGTACGACCTGCAGAATGCAGTAAACAGATGAGTAAAGAAATGAGACTACAGTATACTGTTACCGTGAAACCGTAGAGCTTATAATGTGATTGCCGTGCTATTTCATATTACCTACACTTTTGAGTCATTGTTGAAGCAGGTACTCAACATGGTGTCCAAAAATAGGACGGTAATCTTCTGTCTGACATCTTAGTGAATCACGTCATCTCCGAATAAAGCTAGGTTGGTCACGGATGCAGTGGCAGGCATTGCTGACACGTTCCGGTAGTGTCTGTACATCATTAAAGGGGCTTGCACACGCCAAAGACTTCGAGTGTCTCTTGAACTTAAAATCCAAGGGGTTAAGATCGGAAGAACTAGCGGGCCATCGTACTGGATCCCCCCGACTGACTCATACACATTAAATTTAGGACAAAATAGACTGGTGCTCGAAAAAGCATTAAGCACATCTCCAGCCGTTGTTTGAATGGTACTCCCTGGAGCTGAACAGGCAAGTTAGATAGAAACCGACGACATCATACACCACACAACGCGTCTGGTAGTACGTAAGGTCTTATTGCTCTATTGCCAATAATGCCTGCCCGTTCGTTAACTGAAGATCGGCGCTGATGTCTTGCATCTTCAACTGCCTGTGAATTTGTATCATACCACATACGTAGATTACGAAAAGTGACAGTCCGGTTTCGCGCAAAACTAGCCTCATCTGGGAAAACTATCTCTTTTGTGACAAGTGTATCTTTACCGCATCTCTGCAAATGCCACAGCCAGAACTTCATTTTGACAGGCTGATCTTGTGGTCCAAGGGCTTGGTCACGGTGCACGTATGGGTAACACAACTATTCATTTAACATCACCCAAACTAGAAGATGACTAAACGGAAAAAAATGCTGAAATTCACCGTACACTAGTTCCAGGGTCTTCTTTCACTCCTTGAAATACTTGCTTCTCCGCAAGAGAAGCAAGAGTGGTGCGAGGTCTGCCACGGTTCGCCGTTGTTGGAGCTACGGAGGCAGAGTCTACTAGTCTCTCAAGAAGGCTGCTGAGTACAGGGCAGTGTACATGACACGGTCTCAACAGTTGCTACAGAGCGTAACGGCCCAATCATAACAAAAAGTAATGTCTGGCAGTTCTCGTGTGGAACAATAGGCTTCCATTGTGATGGTAAGTAGAAATAAAGCTACCGTGTAAAATCATTTCACAAACTTACCAAAATAAAAACTGTTTCCTTTACAAATAGTGTAAGTGCTGCACTTACCCAGAACAGTGAATACAGTTCATAGTAACAACATGAACAGGTACTTCATGAATGCTGTATTCATGGACAGTATCAGAATTATATATCCTTACTTGTTTGTTGCTTTCTGTAAGTTGTTTGTTACAACAAAGAGCTTAAAGTAGTGACATGTATTTTATAGTTATAGCAAAGATATGAACAAGTGCGATAGGTCTTAAGATATCAATTTTAGAGTCCATGCTTAATGGAAATCTCGTTTTAGCCCGTTCTACCACCTCTCAGAAAATGGAATACTTTTGTAACACCCTGAATGTACAGGATGCTTCACAGTCTTTGCGACAGGCGTCTAGAGATGACACATATCATCATGGTGAACAACTTTTGTAAAAGATAAAAGGTTTTCTGGTGTGTCGCGGTGACGTGAGGCGTCGGTTAAGATTGGTTGTGCACAAAGAGGCGAAAGGGTGTAGGCACTATGTAGCGTTTGTGTGCCGTGTGTGTAGGACTGTTGGTACCACTGCCGTCAGTTGGCGTCCGTCATTAAGATACAGAAGACATAAAAATCTCAGTCATTCTGTATGATAGCGCTACAGATACTTCGTCTTACTAGAAAAATAAAATGGTAGTTCCAGTTCAAATATGTGTTGCAGCGTGCCGTATGTGAATGGTACATTTACTACGACGCTAAATGACAAATAAAAATGATAAAATATAGGCATGTTTTATTTCTTATTACGAAGGTTAATTGATAATGAGAGGACTTAAAAGTTGACGTTGATTTGCCAAAATTTGACCTTACAGTATTGTAGTTGTCAGGTTGATGGCAAGATTATTAATATAAACCCGAATGACACCTAAAATAATGTTATTTACAGAGCAAAAATTCCCAACACCACTGTAATAAGCAACCTAACTGTACATTAACTGCCGGACCGTGTGGCCGAGCGGTTCTAGGCGCTACAGGGTGGAACCGTGCGACCGCTACGGTCACAGGTTCAAATCCTGCCTCGGGCATGGATGTTTGTGATGTCGTTAGGTTAGTTAGGTTTAAGTAGTTCTAAGTTCTAGGGGACTGATGACCTCAGCAGTTACGTCCCATGGTGCTCAGAGTCATTTGAACCATTTTTTTGTACGATAACTCGGTACCTATATCTTGGACAACATGTACTAAAGCCAAAGAAGGAGATAATTATCCACTTTTAAATGTGTGACTGAGAGTAAAAAAGCTAGTGCATCATACCACATGTGTAGGCTTGTGCAGGTTTTAAGTATAACATTATCAAGGTAGCAGACAACCGCATCAACACGAGAGTGATGACAGTAGCCTGTTCAGGTTTTTATGTTGGTAACACCACATAGCGCTCTGTGTGATAATCGCTGACTGTGCTGTGTGCAGTCTCTGGCTGGTTGGCGTTATTAGAATATTCGCTATTGTAACGTTGGGCAGTTGGATGTGAACAGCGCGTAGCGTTATGCAGTTGGAGGTGAGCCGCCAGCAGATTTGGAGAGAGAGATGCCAGAGTTTTGAGCGGACGATGTGAACGTGTGTCCGAGAGAAAAAGGCAATTTGTTTAATTTGATGTCACTAAATTATATATATAATGACTTTTGAACGCTCTTAAGGTAAATGCATTGTTTGCTCTCTCTCAAAATCTTTCATTTTCTAACTATCCCTGTCAGTAGTTAGTGCCTTCAGTAGTTAAAATCTTTTATTTAGCAGGCAGTATTGGTGCTCGCTGTATTGCAGTAGTTTGAGTACGAAGATTTTTGTGAGGTAGCTGATTCTTGAAAGGTATAGGTTACTGTTACTCAGGGCCATTCTTTTTAGAGATTATTGAAAGGCAGATTGCTTTGCGCTAAAAAAATATTGTGTGTCAGTTTAGAGATTACTAGAATAAGTAAGGAGAGAACTGTCTGAATACGTCCAGTTTTACTCAGCTGTCTTTGTATCAAATACAGCATAGTAATTAATATTTTTTCCAAGGGGACGTTTCAGTGATAAGACTCTCTTCTTCAATGTAATCCGCAGCTGTCCCTGTATTCTTCATGCCATTGGTTTAATCACTGAGAGGTTTGTAAGAATTATAAAATTTTCTTACACAATTTTCGTATTTTCCATTGTTTGCTGTTTATCTAGCAGTACTTCTGGCTTAATGAATCTCTTCGTTTTACCGTGGGTCAGTCGTGAAGTTTTTGTCTCTGATTCTGACTAAGGGGCGAGAGACAGATGATGCAGCCTGTCCCGAGCACAATATTTCTGGCTTAGGAACGGACAGATGAGTCCGGGGGCGCCATCCATTGGCCGCTGATCCCCAGCCTGGCTCTAGCTTTGCCCCTGGGGCGGCCGCCGCTGTTTACCTTGGCCGCGGCGCGACAGCCAATCAATCGGCGCCCGCCCCAGCGGCTCGGCAGATTATCTGGAGCCCGCCGCCGCAAAAACTGGCGACCGCGTCGGGAACTGCCGAACTGCCGACTGCCTCTCACGTCACAGGGTTTAATGCTAAAGTGTATTATTACATCTCACGTTTATCCTGCTATCGCGTTTGGTGCTTAGTGATACTTTCCTTGATATACAACTGTCATTTTCAGCTACATAGCCTTAAAGATATCTTCTGACAGTATTCCATCCATGGCTTTTGACAAATCGTTGATCACTGGAACTGAGGAAAGGCGCAAACATCTACTAAAATTTCTATTCTACCACTTTTAATATATATATGTAATGGGGTTCTGAGAATTGAATACAGCAGTATTCGCTGCACCGCAATGTATATGACACTTGGTAACCAATACAAACCGTCAAAGCCGGCCGCTATGACGGTGCGGTTCTGGGCGCTTCAGCCCGGAGCCGCGCTGCTGCTGCGGTTGCAGGTCGAATCCTGCCGTGGGCATGGATGTCCTTAGGTTAGTTAGGTTTAAGTAGTTCTAAGTCTAGGAGGTGATGATCTGAGATGTTAAGTCCCATAGTGCTTGGATCCTTCTGAACCATTTGCAAACCGTCAAGGGTATTAGTTCAGTAGACACCCAATTGACATTAGAGGAACTCTATGGGTGGACGCGAGTCGTTTATAAATGGAAAAGACAGGAATTTTATTGAGGAGCAATTGCTTCTATTATTGGTGTTATATTATATTGCTTTTGAACTATATTATAAATAAGGGAAATTTGATGTTTCAGAAGATGCAGAAGAGTGGTTACCAAGTTTCTTGCAACATAGCTATGAATCACACCACATTGTGATAGCATTTCTATGGCCTAAGTAGAATTGACTGAACTCAGAGCAGCTGCAACAGGAGTTTTTCACAGCTGTTTCTCTAATTTTTTAAAACAACTGTATACAGGTCCTCACACAGAATGATTACCTTAGTATTAGCTTCGATTCAGGTCTATTGTTCTGTTTCGTTATTTTTTGTACTGGTATTGTGACCTCTGACCACACACCAGCTATTTTCAGGATGGCCACTTCCGTCCAGTATGGCGAATGCAAAATCTGTGGGGTGGGATCTTCCAGCACTACAGTGAGCGCAGGGTCAAAAACGCTTACACAATAGTACCGTTTTTCATAAAATGCTACATTCATACAAGATGTCGATGACTGCGTCCAGGAGTTGGGTAGAAGATGGGGACGCTGAGGCAGAAATGTACCGCCTTAACATAAAAACGACAGGAAGCGTGTGAGACCATGCCGGTAAAAGATTTGGGTCAACCTAGCAGCCTATGAGCTTGTGGATGGACCTGCCTAAACTGCAAGCAGCGCTAGGTGGCCGCAAGGGCATGAAGAAACGCTGCGTTGAATATAGGACCCCTGCAGTGTTGAGTGATGACACCAAGGGTGTGGCCCCTTTTCAGCTGTACCATTTCACCATATGGAAGGATCAGGGTTATCCGACTGATGGTAGGCTAGCAGCTCCCACTAGCTAATGACGATGTTTGGTACGATCTCAGCTGCTTGGGCACATATTCAGCTGATGACTGTCATAGTTTCGCCGGAGATCGGAAGTAACAGGAGAAACGCTGTTAATAGCTGGACAGGAAGGTTATACTCGCTCTCACTGTGTTTTGTGACAGGCACCTGCTTTTCGTACGTGGCTTCAGTAGTGCGGCGTGGAGCCATGGCTTGTGATAACCCAACCCATCACTACGATAGCCACTGCATAGCAGAATGAAACACTAGCATAATTTTGGCACTCAGCTGTTGGCGGAATTCGTAGGTGGTGGGCCTGCATG
This sequence comes from Schistocerca gregaria, assembly GCF_023897955.1. Taxonomy (NCBI): domain Eukaryota; kingdom Metazoa; phylum Arthropoda; class Insecta; order Orthoptera; family Acrididae; genus Schistocerca; species Schistocerca gregaria. Next base: position 582,536,301 of record NC_064923.1, read on the forward strand.
TACTTCAGCTGGTTTTAGAGTCTTGCCTGAGGCTGACAACGCAACATTCCCTCTCCTCTTCGCAAAATGTGGCCCTCTAAATTTCAGGCTGCTGCTTAATCTTTGAATTACTTAAACAAAAGGCACTTCTGTGTCTACATTCTGGTCTGCACCCACAGTGCTTACCTCCTCTTGCATTATTAACATTTTTACGTTATCTATTCTTCCTCCCTGCACACCTCATTACACAGTGTGCAGTGACTGATATATCCACAATGTTCCATTCCTCAGTTACAACCCTGTTTCGACCCATTGGGTTGGCAGGCAATGGACTGAGAATTCCACATGTATCTGCTTCGTAACTGTTGTATACGGTGGAATATCTGTTCGGTGAAGTAAGCGTTGTGGTGTCGAGGGTGTTATTCAGATAGGTTGGAATTTTGGCTGGCATTATTTCGGAAGGATGATCAGTTAGATAAGGTACTGGATACATTATATTCAGAGCAGTAGTTCCGTTACTATTCCTGTAAGCCGAAAAGTCGGTTCGGAAATGTCACAGTCAGTTCCATTTGCAAATACACAGCTGTTCCTTGATTCTAAATGTGGTAAATCTGTGACTTGCTCAAAGATGGAGCCGCCCAGTGCAGTCATTCATTCCAAAAATATTGATGGGCTGTAGGGATGTCCTGCGGGTTCCTCTCACATTTGTTTCCCTTCATCCCTGAGGAATCGTGCTATCTCACATGCCCAGTTTCAACTACCATGGAGTAACGTATCAAAACTTCATTATAAAGCACTGCCTCTCTTCTGCCCTGTTCGGAATAGAATTTTGCGGTAATTGCTGCACACCAAAACCAATGAGCTATTAAAATCGCCCCAATACTACCCGTCATGCCAGTTTTGACCTAGTTTGTGCTTTATATAAATCCATCATGTGCGTAATTATCTTGAACTTAATGGAATAATATATACACAAAATTTTTCATCTGCAATACATTTCTAGTATTGACCTTGTCTTCACTAAGCACATTTGTGTCACCGTACACGAACCAACCAGTGCTGCAGTTCTCCAAGAGTTAGCTGCAATGACAGTACGGAACAGCTACAACACTAAGGAAGGATGTGTCTGCTTACTCTTACCAACTCAGTAAGTGATATGTCTTCCACGGACTGTGGTACCAGGGTGCATATCCTACTTCTTTCCATACAATCTTCTTTCATTCCCTTAAATTATAGCTCTTCTCTTTATTTTATGTCGGCTTAACTCTTGATCTTGACGCCTGTGGCCAAGTACATGTAATCTGTACAGGAACTGGTTGCTCGCAATTCTGTGAAACTTTTCGTTTCTTACCCCCTCACCTCTCCACCCTCTTTTAGGATCGATGATGGTAATGATGGTAAAGAGTCTGAGCACTCTGAATAGGTCGAATATGCCGAATGTCGACTAGTGTCGTCAAAGCAGAGAGTTGTGGTTCCACGTTAACAGGGGAGTTCATCGCGATCTTTCAGTACAGACCGCGATAACGAGCTTAAAACTTTTGAATCCATCCGTTTGGGGTGTGAGAGAGCATCAGCAATACCGACTGCCCTTCGTGATGCTTAGGAAATTTAAAAATTTGTTGTCCCAATGACTCCTTTCGTTCCAGAGACATAGTATTCCCTTTTTGAACTTGATACTATACCATGCTTAAGGTCTTCGCTTGGTTCTGATCTGAATCTCTGTTTGCCCTCACTCTGGGTTCTGTTGTGTCAAAAGGCGATAATATCTTCTGATAACGCTTACCCCATAGGGTTATAGGCCAGTACTCTCGTGAATCTTCGAATTAGAAGCTTTATCAGTATAAGGTAGAAGCACATCGCAGGCTATATTATTATGACTTTTGGTACTCGTATATTTGACTCAAAAGTTTCCCTATGGTCCGGTGTACCCATTCCGTTCTTTCATTTGCTTATGTGCACAAGGATCTTGTTCTTAATTTAGGAATTCGTAACGAACAGCGTAGTTGCTTCATAAGTCTTTATATTAGGTTAAAGCCTAGGCCCATAAACAGCGTGCCTGATATATTGAACATTAATAAACAATTACAGTCGTCGAAATACACGTTGCATCTTGCTTTATATGTGTACTGGACATAATACGAAACTAATCTGATTTTATTCTCTCAGGTACGGCGATGAGGAAACAAAAATACAGAAGATAAACAAATTTCCACTTAATGAACACAAACAGTTAAAGAGAAACAAAACCTTACAGAATATTCGACAGCAAACATTACTGCTTCTTTTCATTGTCATCTTACACTACACGTTGCTTATGAACTAATTGCCCCTCCTCGAAACTGGAGCCACTTTTCCATGTGGTTACGCTTAGTCCTTACCCATCCGTCCTGATAAATCTGTGGGGTACTGTCCCATTCCTCCAACACGGCCCCTGTGATGACCTCTATGGTCTCTGGTGGGGCAGCAAGATTGTGTACCGCTCGTTTTAGCATGGGGCATGCATCCTCAATGCAGCTGAGATCTGTAGAGTATGGAGGCAATTACATCCGACTGATTCTGTGCTCTATTAGCACGACAGGGGCGTACACTGTCGTCCATCAGCGTGAATCCCGCTCCATTATGTTCATCAATTGGAGTCACAATGCGTGTATCGGCACAACAGGGCTCCACTCCTCAACATGACTGAAATGCCTTCATAAGGGTGGCAGTGTACGATACAGTCAGGGTGTGAATGTTGGCCTCGTTGACTGTCTACGCAAATAGCAGTGTTGTTAGGGTGGAACTTGTACCAGTTTCAACACAAAGGAGCGTTGTGTTCCACGGCTGCCTAGCCCATAAGGAGTGGTTTGGTGACCTTCCGACACCGACCAGGACTGAAAGAAGGTGCCTTTATAGATCTTCTGTCACGTAATCCCTGCTCACGGGACCTACTTCATATCCTCTGTGATGACAGCTGCCCTCCTGAAGTCGTCTGTAATGTTACTACAGATGCGTACCATTGTGTTTAGGGTTTCTGCTTGCTCTTATACGCAGATGTCAGCCCTCGACACCTGTTGCTTTTTTTTCCACGGCCACTTCTTCAACGATTGTCAACTCTTCTGTCTCTAGGAGCTTCGTACAGATTCGGGAGACATCACTTTGACTCACGCTGTGACGCCCACCAGCCTAAATCCCTGCTCCAATGGTGTGACTATACAGTGCTTCTGACACTGCGTTATTGCTGTCATCCTGAAGCAACACAACTCACGCTATCACAAAGAGCATTGTTTACAGGTGAAATGGTTACCATAGAATCACATTACAAACAAACCGATGTATTCGGACCGTGACGTATTTCCGGATCACAATGTTGAATATTTAAGTTTCGGCAATATGCAACATTTATTTTTAAAGCATGGTCTCGCAACGATATGAGTTAATAAAGTCTCCTCGGCTGTCCAGCCACGTCAAGTGGTTAAAATCCCACGAGCTTTGGGCTCAGCTCTCCTTGGTCATTGTCAAGTGGTACATGACTACCTTGTCGCAGTAGCCTCACCGCTGTATAGCCGCACTGCTAGCTGTGACGTCACTGGTGCTCTCTTCCTCGACAAATGTGGTAATGTTTAAGTCCCGCGTCCATCGCGCTCGCTTCGACCATGTGATGGCCTCGTCACACACTGTGTTGAGCTGCAAATCACAGTCCTCGTTCATGTTGTTTTCAGGTACTTTTATTTCTATCACTTCTTTTATGAAGCTATACCAAAATCTCTTCGTCAACGTAATGACAGATATTTCGTCGAATGGCATTCACTGTCTATTTTCTAAAGCTTGTTCTGCCACTGCTGATTTTTCGTGATAGTGTAGGTGTAAGCACATCTCATGTTCCTCCCGCCATACAATAAATACGATAATGTCAACTTGTGAATATGAAGGTAAATCTAGGGCTTAGAATGCTTGAAGTGTGCAGAATATCATGTCAGTGTGACTGCTACCAATTTAGACAAAGAGTACGCTCCGTGGAGTAATGCAGGATGGAACAAGCGATGTACTTACCGCTACGCTATATATAACTTTAGCTTTTCTGTGTACAGAATTATCAGCAAGCCATCCAACGAACATGAATACACGACAAACTAAGTAACAACCCACCACGCACCAGAACCATATCCAAAATACTACTCCAACCCCAAGTGTACAACGCTGACATACGTAAGTTCACCCTTTAATATTTGTTTGCTAACAGCAGCTCACACAGTTGCAGATGACATGATGTGCGCTGAAGGACGGCAACAGAAAAACCGCAGGAAATATGTCTCAAACACTGACAGCAATTATTAAAAACATGGCATAAAGTATAGTACGTAAGGTAGTATGAAAGTATCCACAGAAAAGTATATTTCAAACAACGAACCTTAAAAATGTAGTCATGTGTTACAGAGTTTGTATAACAATGCTATTCTCTGCATGTTTTAGATTAAAAGAATGTATCGATAATGGCGACAATGGTCGTTAAATCTAGTTTGAGGAATAAATAAGTAAACAAATAACAAAGTGTCTTACATCAAGACGGACTCCCAATTCCCATATGGTTGTTTTTCAACGCAGTCACGGACCAAATGAAAGTTATTGCACTGCCTGATTGTTTAACGACTTTGTAACAGTATAGCACTGGTTAGTGAAAGCGCTTGACACGTGTTCTTGTATTAGTGGTAACATTTTTTTTATCATCTAACAAAGATGATGTGGTTCTCTCCAATTGCCCTATAGCATTTCTGCTGAAGTCCGCTGTATGACTCGCCACAGGCACCAATATTGTGTTTTCCCTCCGACCCACTCTCGGTGATGAAACTTTATTCTTCGCGACCGCCTCTTGACGACACCGCCGTAATGTAAGTGAGGTACTTTCGCTCTTGGGACTTGGGAGATTTTAACTGTTTACTGAATTGTACAATGTTCGCATGCTACAATTCCTTATAACTTCTTTCTCCGTCGTGAACTCTGTTACAACTGTTTGTTTAAATTCAGTTGTCTGACAGGAGAAAAGTGATAATTTACTTCCTAGCTGGAAGGCCACAAAAGCACTGACTGAGGAGAAATATTATTTGAGAGTCGTGAACGCAAGTACATTTAAAAAAAAAAAATATTTCTGTATTGCTATTGCTCCCACATAGGGACATATCAGTGGTTCAACCCAGCGACGAGTTTGCGTTATAAATGTTGTAAACGGTGTAGACAAATAATAGAGCTATACAGGCTGCGTAACTTTGTACTGAAGTAACCACACAGGTGATAACACACATTTCTAATCGCTTTCAGTGTCCGATTCTTCGCATTCTTTCAACAGTTACCCTCTTCGCTTGAAAAACATATGTTTACTATAGTTCGCTGTGCGGAGTTAATATTTAATTTAGGGGCCATTAGACGCTTCAACTAGAACAATAAGCAACAGGATTACCGTTGACACCACTTAACTAATAGCCTCTAGTCCCCTAATGTTACATAAAGCCCGTTAACAACTGGTCATTTGTTGATTGGCTAGTGGATATGGGTGCCTTAAATAAATGCTTACACAAAATAACTGATTCAAGTAATTTATTAATAATAGTTCACTGAGAAACAAGTTTTAAAACGCTTTATAGAAAGGCTGGTTAAATAGCTCTTACTTTGATTAATCGGTTAATAAATTCTCAACCAATTACAGTAGCAAACAACATCACTTCCAAATAAAAACTTAGAGAATCGTAATAGTAGAAATGTACCTTCCAAACTTCAAAATTCACTTTTATATATTACAGAAATATAAAAACAAATCCAAAACTCACAGTTAGCATATCATTCAAATTCCAGTACTTATAATCCGCTGAACTACAGCGCAGAACTGACAATTTCAAATCTGTCCAATGAGTAATCCTGATAACAGAAAATTATGTTCACAAATAAAAGACCTAATAACTTTATGACAACACCCATCCGGCATTGATCACACTGTTACACAATCGTAAATTACGTAGAAAAGTGACAGTTGTTGCTCAATCGGCACACGGTTAAGTAATGTAACACCACAGAAGTCACTGAAGGTTAATAGACGTACCGTTTCCCCTGCTTTATTCTCCAATATCGTGACATCCTTATTGCGGGCGAAAATGCTATAGCACAGCGTGCTGATGTTGAACCCACGCTGTCTTGTTTATATGCTGTGGCAACACAAATGACATCGGCCACAGCTCGCAGTAAATAGGGTCCATACCATTACAGAGCCCACGGCTTATCTTTCCACAGCAGCGCTGAATTCGTAAGCGTCTCGGTTTCGCCATCAGTTCATTACCACAGACTGCCAAAATGATTAATGCACAATTCGGACCATCCGGACCCCAACACTCTGCTGTTCTGACCTTTTCACTCGGTACTCTCTAACCCTCCACTCCTCGTCGCCAGAGGGCCACTCGCCGCCAACTCGGCGACTCCAATATCGACCTTACCACTCGCCTCCGGAAGACAATAATGCCTAAAATCGGCACATAATGCTTACCAAATAATATTGACGTAGTGCTGAAGTATGAATCACCAGTGCAGAAGATATATTTGAGATTTTTGTTACTTCTGTTATGCACTGAGGTGACACGTGTCATGGGAAACCTCCTGGCATCGTATCGGACCTCCATTCGTCCAGTGTAGTGCAGCAACTCGACGTGGCAAGGGCTCAACGAGACGTTGGAGGTACCCTGCAGATATACTGAGCCACGCTGCCTCTATAGCTGTCCATAATTGCGAAAGTGCTGCCGGTGCAGGATTTTGTGCACCAACTGATCTCTAGATTATGTCCCACAGAAGTTCGATGGGATTCATGTCGGGCCATTTGCGTGCCCAAATCATTGTGTCGAACTGTCCAAAATGTTCTTCAAACCAATCGTGAACAACTGTGGCCCGGTCAGCAGGCGCACTGCCATCCATAAATATTACATCGTTGTATGGGAACATGGAGGCAATGAATGGCTGTGCACTTTCTCAACTGAAAATAGCCATTTCCAGTCAACAATCGGTTGAGTTGGACCAGAGAACCCAGTCAATTCAACCGACACCCTTATCATCACCAGCTTGTGCAGTGTCTTATTGACAATTTGGGTCCATCGGTCCATGACTTCGTAGGGTATAAGCCACACTCGAACCCTACCATCAGCCCTTAGCAGCTGTAATCGGGACTCATATGACGAGACGAACTGTTTTCAGTGTTATAGGGTCCAACCAATATGGTCGCGAGCCAAAAGACGCGCTGCAGGGGATCTCGTGCAGGTAGCAAAGACTCTCGGGTTGGTCCTCTGCTGCCATAGCCCATTAACGTCACATTTCGCAGCACAGTCCAAAGGATACGTTCGTGTTGCGTCTCACATTGATTTCTGAGGTTATTTAACGCAGTGTTGCTTGTCTGTTAGAGTGACAGCTCCACGCCAGTGCTGCCAGTCTTTAAGTGAAGGCCATCGGCCTCGATGTTGTTCGTGGTGAGAGATAATGCCTGAAATTTGGTGTTTTCGGCAGACTTGACACTCTGGATCTACGAATATTGAATAGCGTATAATTTCCTAAGTGCAGTGACCCATGCATCTATCTCCAACTGCCATGCCGCTTTCAAAATCTGTTACATCTGTAAGTAGGCTGTTTAGGTTTTCTATATTGGTAACGCCACGTAGCGCTCTTCATGAAAATCACTGGCTGTGTTGTGTGCAGTCAGTGGCTGGTTGGCATTGTTTTAATACTCGCCATTGTAGTGTTGGGCAGTTGGCTGTTGACAGCGCGTAGCGTTGCGCAGTTGGAGGTGAGCTGCCAGCAGTGGTGGATGTGGGGAGAGAGATGGCGGAGTTTTGAAATTTGGAAGAATGGATGTCACGAACTGCTATTTTTATTATGACTATAAAGGTAAATACATTGTTTGTTCTCTATTAAAATCTTTCATTCGCTAACTATGCCTATCAGTAGTTAGTGCCTTCCGTAGTTTGAATCTTTTATTTAGCTGGCAGTAGTGGCGCTCGCTGTATTGCAGTAGTTCGAGTAAGGAAGACTTTTGGTGAGGTAAATGATTTGTGAAAGGTATAGGTTAATGTTAGTCAGGGCCATTCGTCGTAGGGATTTTTGAAAGTCAGATTGCGTTGCGCTAAAAATATTGTGTGACAGATTAAGCACAGTCATGTCCAATTTTTCCAAGGGGACGTTTCTCATCCCGTCGTGCGGTCTTAATCACGTCGGACACAATTTCACATAAATCAACTGAGTAAAAATGACAAATCCGCAAACGCACTGCTCTTTTATACCTTGTGTATGGGATACTACCTCCATCTGTATATGTGCATATCGCACATATACAGTTTTTATGGAGTTACTGTATAACGCTATCCCAGATACTAATGATCATGACTGAAGGAAAGTCCTGTAATTAATCAGCGTTTTATGCCTAAAATAGTCAGTTCTTTCTTTGAAATTAGTAGCTTTTATGATGTGACTTCACGCTATTGTGCCAAATATTGATTCTTCAGAAGCTAATTTTTTACTAGCGTAACTTGTATTCTGAAATACGCTGCCTGACAACAAGAGTTAAGCACAGAGAAGAGGAGGAGGATATGAATTCCCCAGTTGAGAGGGCACGTGATATTATTTCAGTTAGGTCGAAATCGAGTCATGTTTACATAGAATTTGAGAGTATGAGCACACTTATATGACGTTGCACCCTTTCTGATCAGGGTGCCCGCAGCGATTCGGTTGGGAATGGGTGCTATAGACATTGTACCCTCTCCTAAGACAAGATAGCCTCCAACTGTTGCCGGCCGCGGTGGCCATGCGGTTCTAGGCGCTATAGGCCGGATCCGCGGACTGCTACGGTCGCAGGTTCGAATCCTGCCTCGGGCATGGATGTGTGTGATGTCCTTAGGTTAGTTAGGTTTAAGTAGTTGTAAGTTCTAGGGGACTGATGACCTCAGATGTTAAGTCCCATAGTGCTCAGAGCCATTTTTTTAACCTCCAACTGTTTTCATTAGTCCGAGCTGTTCTTGATACTGACATTGGGACGAAGTTGAAGCTAGTCCTACGCATGTTCTATTGGGACGCAGATCAGGGGACTTTGCTGGTCTAGGAGCATCCCAGCATCATGCTGGCAGTTCAAAGAATCACGTGTCATGTGTGGACGAGCCTTCTCCTGTTGAAGAATGGCGTTAAGGTATCGTCAAATAAAAGGTTACACACAAAGACGCTGGATATCCGTGACGTAACGTTGTGCAGTCAGAGCTCCGTCAGTCACTACCAGATGTGACCACAAGTCATACTGTAGGGCTGTTTACATCGCGACACCAGAATAACACCGCAGTTCCCTTACGAAACACTGAGAGACGTAGACTTTTTCCCTGGGTCTCCGACATGCTCGCCGACGATGATGGAACGTGCAGAACCGTCACTCATCGCTAAAGAGAATGTGACGCCATTCAGCAGCAGTCCATGTTTCCTGGTCACGGCACTACTCTACAAGCAACTCTTTGGTTATGGTTTCAACGACAACCTATACATGGCACGGTATATCTCTAGTCTGGCTGCTGCAGATATCCGAAAAATTGAGTGGGCTTGCATAGAATGTTAATAGTTTTCTGATACTAGGCGCAGATGTGAGGTGATTAAGAGGTAATTGTGCACAGTGCGACAATTGACCTCTCTTGTGGTCAGACCTGGTCGGCTGTAACCTTGGCAATGTGTACGTCTGCCATCACGTGCCCATGCAGTCCCACTCTTGGCCACTCCACATTCACATGCTCCAAAAATATTGATTCAACTCGTCGGTCAACGAACCCATTCAGTCCGTGGCAGATAATGGTAACGCTGTCTCACACGCTTTCATCGCATCTCCGTGTCCTTCACAGTGATTACTTAACACATGACGTTGTTCACGCCCCTTATACAGATAAGTAATGCGCTATGGTGGCAATTCTACCTGTCAAAGAGAATAGCAGTTCTAATCACCAACTTAGCCGCCGATGATGGGTACATTACATTACTATAAAACCGGACCACATTTTATGGGTAGTTGACTTTCTTTGTCAGTAAATGTGGTACCAGTGGTCACGTCTAGGCTCCAATCGTGGCTACATTTCTGCACCGCCATGTTTCTCCGGCAGCTGTGACGATGAAGCAGTTGTCAGCGCTTCCATTTCCACATACAGCGCAACTTTCGCTCGCTCACATGCCTCGGACGTGTCTGAAACCTGTTAGTTGGTGTGTTCCTCCGAGTAATAACACTCTTCATTGTGTGTACTATTCAGTACAGCCAGCATTTTACGGCACGTCCACTCGGTTCTGTGGTAACAATTCAATTCCACTCCCTCCCTTCTCTCATCTCTCTCTCTCTCTCACTCTCTATTTACTAAGGGTCACCAGTACGATAATACATATGTGATAAATCGCGAAAGAAATAGAGCTCCGCGTTCTGGCCTAGACGGATTAGTCGAAACCAACCAACCGACCGCCGTGTCATCCTCTGAAAATTCGGATGCCATATAGTGGGTCTTGGTTCAATATTTGTAAAACTCTAATTCCTCCCTCTCAAACCCCACCCTATGGGGAGAGAGGTAGAGTTTTAGTTTTAGCGAATCAACATTTACGACGTAAATAAGTATTTTTTATTTATGTCTCCGATCCTGAACAGAACATGTCTCCGATCTAACAAATGTCATTCTGCTTCATTTGCTCGCCATCTCAGCACCCCATGATCTTTGAGAGTTATACTGAGTGACACACCCTTTTCCCATATCTGTCGTTCTGCGTAAAATTGAAATTAGTCGTGAGCACAATGGCGAATTCTAAAACTTAGTACTTAGTTGGCTTTATGTTGGCACATGTTTTGTCAATTCGAGAAAATTACCTACAAAATTTGATTTCAGATTTGAAGGTGGCTCCTGATCTGAGGTGACAAAGTTATGGGATAGCGATATGCTCATACACAAATGGCTGTAGTATCGTGTACACAAGTTATAAATGGGCAGTGCATTCGCGGAACTGCCATTTGTATTCACGTGATACATATGAAAATATTTCCGATGTGATTATGGAAGTAACAGGCTTTGAACGTGGAATGGTAGTTGGAGCTAGACGTATGGGACATTTCATTTCGGCAATCGTTAGATGATACAGTATTCCTAGATCCAGAGTGTCAAGAATGTGTAGAGAATACCAAATTTCAGGCATTACCTCTCACCACGAATTTTGCAGTAGGTGGGCCTTTACTTAACGACCAAGAAGCGACGTTTCCGTAGATTTGTCATTGCTAATAAACAAGCAATACTACGTGTAATAACCGTGGAATGTAAGACGAAAGTACCCGTTAGGAGAGTTCGGCTAAATCTGCCGTTAATGAGCTATGGAAACACATGACCGACACGAGTGCCTTTTTTAACAGCACGACATCGCGCACGGCGCCTCTCCTGGGCTCGTGACCACATCGTTAGAACCCAAGACGACAGGAATACTATGGCCTGGTCGGGTGATATGATTGTATGGATGCATGGTGTGTGCTCTTTCGGATACGCAGCTGTGATAGATTATATTTAAACTGAAGGTTGAGGGGTGGAGAAAGGAAAGGAAGGGGGAGGGGGTTACTGATGTCAGCTGCATCGGGGGACGACAATACATCGTACTACCAGGTCAGAATTGCTTTAAACTGGTTTTAAGATTGTTACTGGCAAATTGAGCGGATGATTGGCCGTCCAGACCACCCAACAGAATCCTATCTAACATTCGTGGGACCTAATCGAGAGGTCAGTTTGTGCACAAAACTTTCCAGCGGCAACACTTTCGCAATTAAGGACTGCTATGGAGGCAACACAGCACAGTAATTCTGCAGGGGACCTATAACGACTTGTTAAGTTTTCGCTACGTCGAGCTGCTGTACTCTGTAGGGCTAAAGGAGGTCTTACACCATATTAGGTGGCATCCCATGACTTTTGTCGCCACATTGTAGTGAGAGTTACCAAACTGTTGACTTCTTTATTTTTCATAGTAAACAAGCAAACTGGTTCGCAATGATAAACCGACTTTAACACAAATGTAACTCCGTGCAACTGCACAGACAGGTCTCTCTGTAATAAACAGGCGGCTGCTGTGGCCGACCGGTTTTGGCGCTTCAGCCCGGAACCGAGCTACTGCTACGGTCGCGCAAAATCGAATCCTGATGACCTCAGATGGTAGTCCCATAGTGCTCAGAGCCATTTGAACCATACTAATAAATCGACTCCACATCCATCTCCGCGACATTCGCGAGTAAAAAGAACAGAGGTAATGCCATTGTAAGCGAAGAGTCTAGTAGGTAGTGATGAAATTATTGAAATCTGCTTTATGCAAGATTTTAGTTCAATATTATCAAATTAATTGAAAAATATGTTTGTAAAAAGCTTTATAAAATCTATTGACACAAAATTATAATTCTTTATTTATGAAGCGATGGAGGCCCACCGTGATCGAAGACTTTCTGATAAGCAACAGTTTTGAATACATCACAGCTGTTGTTCGGAAACAATGTGTGGTGACAGCTTTATAGTCTTTGTGTACACACAGTCCTTCCAGTTGTTTCCGGGGGGGGGGGGGGGGGGGGAATTCCGTAGTTATGTTGCATTTTCACAGATGTACACTGAAAAGCCAAACAAATTCGTATCTGACTAATATCATGTAGGGCCCACACGAGCGCACGAAAGTGCCACATTACGACTTGGCATGGATTCGACTAATGTATAAAGTAGTGCAGGAGGGAATTAACACCATAAATACTACAGGGATGTCCATAAATCCGTAGGAGTACGAGGGGGAGGAGATATCTTCTGAACAGCAAGTTGCCATTCATCCCGAATTTTCTCAATAATGTTCATGTCTGCGGAGTTTGGTGGCAAGCGGAAGTGTTTAAACTTAGAAGAGGGTTGTTTCTTGGGCCACTCTGTAGCACCTCTGGACGTGTGGGGTGTCGTATTTACTGCTGGAATTTCGCAAGTACGTCGGAATGCAGAATGGACATGAACGGTTGCATGTGATCAGACAGGACGCTTACGCACGTGTCACCTCTACAGACATATCAGGGCTTCCGTATCACTTCAACTGCATACGCCATTGCAGAGCATACACCAGCTTGAAAAGTCCCTTGCTGACATGCAGGCTCCATGGATTCGTGAGGTTGCCTCCCTAGCCGTACACCTCCATCCGCTCGATACAGTTCGAAACGAGACTCGTTCGACGAAAAAACACGTTCCCAGTCATCAACAGTCCAATGTCGGTGTTGCGGGCCCAGGCGAGCTGTAAGTAAAGCTTTGTGTAGAGCACCCATCAAGGGTACACGAGTGGGTCTTCACCTCCGAAAGCCCATATCTATGATGTTCCGTTGAGTAGTGCGCACGTTGACACTTGCTGATGGCCCAGCATTGAAAGCTGCACCAATTTGCGAAAGGGTTACAGTTCTGCCACGGTGAACGATTCTCTTCAGTGGCCATTGGTCCCGTTCTTGCAGGATTTTTTACCGACCGCAGCGAGATCGGAGATTTGATGTTTTACCGGATTCCTGATGTTCACGGTACACTCGTGAAATGGTCGTACGGGGAAATCGCCACTTTATCGCTACCTCTGAAATGGTGTGACCCACCGCTCGTGCACCGACTGTAACACTACTCGAAACTCACTTAAATCTTGATAGCCTACCATTGTAGCAGCAGTAACCGATCTAACAACTGCGACAGGCATTCGTTGTCTTATATAGGTGTTGACGACCGTAGCGCCGTATTCTGCCCGTTTATATGTCTGTATTTGAATACACATGATTGTACCAGTTTCTTTGACTCTTTAGTATAGCTGTGAGCTATAATTAGTAGATAGTGAAGTGGCCTTGTTCATTAAGGAAATTAGTACGAGATATTCCATAAATAATTCTGACTTACGTTCGTGGTTGAATATTAGAATTGGATGGCTGTGGTGTAAGCCATTTCGTCATGCAACGTACCGTACCAATAGCCTGGTATGCCTCAGAAATGACCGCTAACGGTATGAACGCAGAAGAGTGACCCCAGCCTACTTTTTCCGTCTCACGGTTGAAAACTTCGCGTACCTGCTGAACAGCACAGAAAACTTAAGTTTCGTTTCACCTCCATGAAAGATGTTGTGATTTCCTGTGGTAAGACAGTTGCGCCCCGTGGGATAGCATCGCGGTCGAAGGCGTCTTGTACGGTCCGCGCGGCTCCCCCCGTCGGAGGTTCGAGTCCGCCCTCGGGCATGTGTGTGTGTGTGTGTGTGTGTGTGTGTGTGTGTAGTCCATAGTGTAAGTTAGTTTAAGTTAGATTGAGTAGTGTGTAAGCTTAGGGAGCGATGCCCTAAGCAGTGCGGTCCCATAAGATATTGCCACAAATTTAAAAAGAAAAGGCAGTTTCGGGAATGAGGTTCCTGGGAAACAAAATGAAATGTGAACGTAATTATGGTGCGTTTACACTCTCGCCAGCAATTTATGTTTGGTTCAGAATTCCCAAAATACACAATATCTTTATATTCAGTTCTTAGCCGAACTATAAACCTTCAAATATACACTACTGGTCATTAAAATTGCTACACCACGAAGATGACGTGATACAGACGCGATATTTAACCGACAGGAAGAAGATGATGTGATATAGCTTTCCAGAGAATGCCTTGTATCACTAGCAGTCGAGATGACAGGCATCTTATCTGCTTCTCAGTACCGGATCGTGCAGCCACGTCTCGATCCTTGAATCAACAGATGGGTCCGTTTGCAAGACAACAACCATCTGCACGAACAGTTCGACGACGTTTGCAGCAACATGGACTATCAGCTCGGACACCATGGCTGCAGTTACCCTTTACGCTGCATCACAGACAGGAGCGCCTGCGTTGGTGTACTCAACAACGGACTTGGGTGCACGAATGGCAAAACGTCATTTTTTCGGATGAATCCAGGTTCTGTTTACAGCATCATGAAGATCGCATCCGTGTTTGGCGACATCACGGTGAACGCACATTGGAAGCGTGCATTCATCATCGCCATACTGGCGTATCAGCCGGCGTGATGGTAAGGGATGCCATTGGTTACACGTCTCGGTCACTTCTTGTTTGCATTGACGGCACTTTGAACAGTGGACATTACATTTCAGATGTGTTACGACTCGTGGCCCTACTCTTCATTCGATCCCTGTGAACGCAGGTCGGAGTGCCCGTGCGGTTCTAGGCGCTACAGTCTGGAGCCGAGCGACCGCTACGGTCGCAGGTTCGAATCCTGCCTCGGGCATGGATGTGTGTGATGTCCTTAGGTTAGTTAGGTTTAATTAGTTCTACGTTCTAGGCGACTGATGACCTCAGAAGTTAAGTGAGCCCGCATCTCGTGGTCGTGCGGTAGCGTTCTCGCTTCCCACGCCCGGGTTCCCGGGTTCGATTCCCGGTGGGGTCAGGGATTTTCTCTGCCTCGTGATGGCTGGGTGTCGTGTGATGTCCTTAGGTTAGTTAGGTCTAAGTAGTTGTAAGTTCTAGGGGACTGATGACCATTACTGTTAAGTCCCATAGTGCTAAGAGCAATTTTTTTAGTTAAGTCGCATAGTGCTCAGAGCCATTTTCGATCCCTGTGAAACCTTACATTTCAGCAGGATAATGCACTACCGCTTGTTGCAAGTACTGTACGGGCCTTTCTGGATGCAGAAAATGTTTGACTGCTGCCCTGGCCAGCACATTCTCCAGATCTCTCACCCAATTTAAAACGTCTGCTCAATGGTGGCCGAGCAACTGGCTCGTCACAAAATAGCAATTCACCACTCTTGAAGAACTGTGATATCGTGTTGAAGCTGCATGGGCAGCTGTACCTGTACACGCCACCTAAGCTCTGTTTGACTCCGTGCCCAGGAACATCATGGCCGTTATTATGGCCAAAGGTGGTTGTATGGGTACTGATTTCTCGGGATCTATGCACCCAAATTGCGTGAAAATGTAATTACATGTCAGTTCTAGTATAATATATTTCTCAAATGAATACCCGTTTATCACCTGTATTTCTTCTTGGTGTAGCAATTTTAATGGCCAGTAGTGTACATAACACGTAAAACAAAAGAAAAAAATTGAGTAATGCTAATGACACACTAAACAAGCTCATTACTGAGTCTGCCGAGTTACTGTGTCGTTCTGTTGTGAGTAAACAAGGCGAGCGCTGTTTCGTGTTTGGAATTGCTGATGTTGCTAACTTCTGAAGGAGTCACTAGCGCTGTACACTGCCTCGGAACTGATGGTGACGGGGATCGTTTTTCTCGCCCCCGCAGTGGCCAGCGGACCGCTCAAACTTCTGTAAGCGGCTGGCGGTTCTCGGGCCATTCTTCTCTAGCATATCGACCCCGGAAGGAGACTTGCCGGCAAGTCGGCCGACGTGGCACCGCTTTCGGAACTTGACTCTCTCCAGCCGGTCCACTGAACAGAACAGGCGTACCCAGCTGGGCAAATAGCGCCGGATAATACACAAAGCGCAGTTTCCAGTCTGTCAGCCAGCCGCCTGAATTACATCTCTAAAACAAACAGCGTCCGACCCCGTAGTTTATCTTGTGTGCCCCAGGTTCCGTTTTTTACGACAGTGAAACGATAAAACCTGAATCAGTCGGGCAAAGTTACTTCATCATCCGCTCTCTGCACAGACGGTGAGACCACAGTTTTGTCGAGAGGGCAGCAAAATCAATATTAGGAGAAAACACAGTCAGTAACTGTAAAATATTTTCGGTACACTAGACGGTAAGGGCACAATCTATATTACAAGAAAACGCTGTCTGTTACTATAAAATGTTCTCGCTACACTTTCAGTTTCTACTTATAATAAAAATTTCACTTTCCCATCATACACTCCATCACTTTAATTAAGAACAAGTGACCGTCGTTAAAATGCTGCAAATCACGTCGATGCCTGCGATGCTGTGCCCGCTGGAATGTCAGCAATTGTTTGAGCTCTTTTTGTTCTTTTTCCTGTCTCTCAAGAGTCGGATTCACGGAACCTGATTTCTTAAGAGACCTTTCATGTCGGAATCTGTAGTAACATCCTGAACCGTGACAGC
This sequence comes from Schistocerca gregaria, assembly GCF_023897955.1. NCBI lineage: Eukaryota > Metazoa > Arthropoda > Insecta > Orthoptera > Acrididae > Schistocerca > Schistocerca gregaria. The sequence continues at coordinate 582,553,346 of NC_064923.1, forward strand.
GGCTACTAATTATAGAACGCACTTGAACGGTCTAGCGATGTGGAGTTTCGCACTGTTTCCGCCGCGCGGGATTAGGCGAGCGGTCTTAGGCGCTGCGGTCATGGACTGTGCGGCTGGTCCCGGCGGAGGTTCGAGTCCTCTCTCGGGCGTGCGTGTGTGTGTTTGTCCTTAGGATAATTTAGGTTAAGTAGTGTGTAATCTTAGGGACTGTTGACCTTAGCAGTTAAGTCCCATAAGATTCCACACACATTTGAACATTTTTGCACTGATTTCTTCACTGTCAACAAAGCAATACACTGTGGCGCAGATTTCGTTTTCCGTATATTTCGCTTCAGAACTGGAAAATTTATCTCATGAAATTTAGGTTTTAATTTAATTTGTAAGGCTTGTCTTTTATTCTTTACATGAGTTCATCGCCATACTTAATAATTTTTTTAGCTACCTCGCCATTGGGTCCCATAAATACCTAGAAAAAACGATATGTTGACACATAAACACAAGGGATACAGAGAATTTCGTTCTTTATTCATACGAAGTAACGAGTGCCATCATCAGGGGATCTCAAGTTGATTCCATGTTTCCAGAAGTATACATTTTTTTTTGATAGCGTTCCTCACAAGAGGCTTCTAAGCAAATTGCGTGCCTACGAATTGTTTGCAGCGAGTTCTTTTCACGAAATTTGAATCACTAAGTTCTTCCTCCGAAGGCCAAAATAGGTGACTCTCATTGCAACAGAGCGAAATGGCTATGGGTATGGTAATAAGCTAATATAAATCAGAGCTCGCACAAAAATACTTTTCGGACGTTTTTTTCCGAGAGAGAGAGAGAGGGGGGGGGGGGGCAAGGAATGGCAGAAAGTGGTCCGTTGTACCCTCCGCCGAACATCTGAGAATGAACTGAAGATTAATGTTCGATGTACGTTACCTTCATTCTCACTACATAACTGTTGTATACAATAATCCGCCATCAAATATGCAGTTGTCCAAAATTAAAGGAACAAACAGAAATTTTTCAAGGTTGCGTTTATTTTGCCACAAACCAGTATAAACAGGTGACAGTAAAGTACAAACAATGTAAAGAATACAGAATTTAATCAACTACAATATGCATAAAGGTAGACAATAATGTTCTTGCTTTTTTTCCAAGTTAACGGATTTGCGCAGGCATTCCGACTACTGGATAACTCGCTCAGTATGGGGTGTGACCACTTCTGGCAGCAACACAGAGTGACAACGACGGGACATGCAGTGAATGATGTCATCAATCTCATGTTGAGGCAATAACGCCCGTTCTTCCTGCAAGTCTTCCTGTTAAGTCTTGGAGAGTGGTTGGTGGTTGCTAACATGATGCTTGCTCGTCTCCGCAGTGCATCCCAGGGCAGCTCTATGGGATTCAGATCGGATGGTCTAGACCACGCCATACGTGCAATATCTTCCGTTTCCAAGAAAACATCAACCATCTGTGTTCTATGAGGTCGAGGATTATTGTCCATCAGTACGAAGTCTGGACCTACAGCATCTCGCAATAACCGCATATGAGGTCTCAAGATCTCGTCACGATACCTGACAGCAGTTAAACCTTGCCGATTCACCCGTACAATTTCATGAAGAGCTGTTCGAGTGGTCAACATAATCCCTGTCCACACCATTATGGATGCTTCTCGATATAGGTCTATTTCCACAAAGTGTTGGTCCTGAAATTGTGTACCAAGTTCCCTCCGAATGTGATTCCGTAGTGAATCACTCTCCAGGCCATTTCGTGACGCATCTGTGAAAAGAACATTGACCCTCTGATCGGCCGTCCAAGTTACATGTTGACCAATCCGCTCTAGACTTTCACTTCTGTGAAGACACGTCAGAGGTAAACAGACAGCAGGTCACTAACAATAAAGGCCACTGTGAAGAAGTTGTCTGTACACCGTTTACCTCGATATAACATGTCCAGTGGATGCTGCGAGGTCAGATGCCAGTTGTTGATCAGTACCAAGGTACCATAGTACCCTTAAACCAAATATCCGTCCTCTCTTTCTGGCGTCACTCGTTTTCTGTCCAGCCCTGGTCTTTGGGAAGCAATTTCGCTCCCTACAAACTGTCGCCACATCCGATAAACAATGGAACGATTTACATTAAGCCACGGGGCCACATCAGTTTACGACTGTCCTGCTTCCGTTCTTCCTCTGCCTCTCCACTGCAGAGCAGGATCTTCCTGTGCCATACTGCACCGCCTGTGACTGTGAACTCAGACAGCGATTGTGGATATGGGACTACCCGACAAATACTACCCCGTTTCATGGGTGCTATGATGGTATCGATGGCATGGTTGTCCGTTGACCGGAATGCCTTCTTCCTGGCAGAACACGATCTTACGGACATCTGTTGATAGTTGGTATGATTTCATCGTGACTTCGACACAGAGCAGGTTTATTGCTTTAGTTTTGGACACCAATGTAAATAATAATGCGAGGTGCAAAATAAGCTGATAAACATAATGTTTCATATAGAGTTACCTTAACCACACGTCAATTCATATAAACCTGATCTACTTCAACGGATCATAATTTCCCTCCGAAAGCTCCTAGAAACGGGCAAGTTTGTTTAATGTTTCCAGTAGCTCTGCGAGAATCATAAGTACTGCACGTTGTTGGCAAGTTGATTGTTGTTACTGGGCGTGAGGTCCTTTTCTCGGTATAATGCCACTCTTTCCCTGCCCGTATTAACAAACGTAGCCTCTACGGTCGCGGATTGTGAAACTGTGGGTGTGTTGTTCGGGATGCGTGACAATAACGAGCAAATTAGTGACCCGTTCGCAGTCTTCAGCTGGCAGAAACGTGCAGTACACACTTCGAGAGCTGGATATTTTAAGACACACGCTTTGGTTCCAACACACCAGGCATTCCGGAGAGAATCCAGTGTGCTCTATGTTCCATCAAAGGCAACAATTTATCTAATGTAAGGAAGATGGAGACAGATGGTGTATTAAATAATGACAGTGGCAAACATAGAACATGACTGAGTGCAGATGTTACTGATAAAATTCGCAGGTGCCGCTACATTCGCAGGTTCGAATCGTGCCTCGGACATGGATGTGTTTTCTGTCCTTAGTTTGATTAGGTTTAAGTAGTTCTAAGTTCTAGGGGACTGATGACCTCAGAAGTTAAGTTCCATAGTGCTCAGAGCCATTTGAACCATTTATCGAAGGTGCTTGGAGAACTTTTCAGGGAAACCACTGCCTCGACTGAGGCAGGAGACAGACATTTCTTAAAGCACACGTCAGAGATGCGAGGAAATAGTGTCCACATGAGTGAAGCACTGCAAAGAAGCAGGTAATGAGAAAATATTGTTTTACTTTCGAAGGTTTCAGGAGTTTCTTATTAAACGTCCAGACATTCTCTCCATAAAATGGATTACTGATGGGGCATCGTTCCGTCTGTTAAGTTATATCAACAAACAAATGATCAGATACTGGGCTGGTGTAAACCCTCATGTTATCCACGGAACTCCACTGCATAATGATGAAAAGGGTGGGCGGTGTGATCTTATTGGTCCCATTTTCTTTTATACGATTGTAGACACCGCCTCTTATATGGGCAAAATATATATATACATACAGGGTGTTACAAAAAGGTACGGCCAAACGTTCAGGAAACATTCCTCACACACAAAGAAAGAAAATATGTTATGTGGACATGAGTCCGGAAACGCTTACTTTCCATGTTAGCGCTCATTTTATTGCTTCTCTTCAAATCACATTAATCATGGAATGGAAACACACAGCAACAGAACGTACCAGCGTGACTTCAAACACTTTGTTACAGGAAATGTTCAAAATGTCCTTCGTTAGCGAGGATACATGCATCCACCCTCCGTCACATGGAATCCCTGATGCGCTGATGCAGCCCTGGAGAATGGCGTATTGTGTCACAGCCGTCCACAATACGAGCACGAAGAGTCTCTACATTTGGTACCGGGGTTGCGTAGACAAGAGCTTTCAAATGCCCCCATAAATGAAAGTCAAGAGGGTTGAGGCCAGGAGAGCGTGGGGGCCATGGACTTGGTCCGCCTCTACCAATCCATCGCTCACCGAATCTGTTGCTGAGAAGCGTACGAACACCTCGACTGAAATGTGCAGGAGCACCATCGTGCATGAACAAAATGTTGTGTCGTACTTGTAAAGGCACATGTTCTAGCAGCACAGGTAGAGTATCCCGTATGAAATCATGGCGGTAAATCGGGGAAGTACAGTACATACTGAGGAAACTAAAATGAGCTCTAACATGGAAATTAAGCGTTTCCGAACACATGTCCAAATAACATCTTTTCTTTATTTGTGAATGAGGAATGTTTCCTGAAAGTTTGGCCGTACCTTTTTGTAACACTCCATATACAGTGTGTTTCAAAAATGACCGGTATATTTGAAACGGCAATAAAAACTAAACGAGCAGCGATAGAAATACACCGTTTGTTGTAATATGCTTGGGACAACAGTACATTTTCAGGCAGACAAACTTTCGAAATTACAGTAGTTACAATTGTCAACAACAGATGGCGCTGCGGTCTGGGAAACTCTATAATACGATATTTGCCATATATCCACCATGCGTAGCAATAATATGGCGTAGTCTCTGAATGAAATTACCCGAAACCTTTGACAACGTGTCTGGCGGAATGGCTTCACATGCAGATGAGATGTACTGCTTCAGCTGTTCAATTGTTTCTGGATTCTGGCCGTACACCTGGTCTTTCAAGTGTCCCCACAGAAAGAAGTCACAGGGGTTCATGTCTGGCGAATATGGAGGCCAATCCACGCCGCCTCCTGTATGTTTTGGATAGCCCAAAGCAATCACACGATCATCGAAATATTCATTCAGGAAATTAAAGACGTTGGCCGTGCAGTGTGGCCGGGCACCATCTTGCATTAACCACGAGGTGTTCGCAGTGTCGTCTAAGGCAGTTTGTACAGCCACAAATTCACGAAGAATGTCCAGATAGCGTGAGGCAGTAATCGTTTCGGATCTGAAAAATGGGACAATGATTCCTTTGGAAGAAATGGCGGCCCAGACCAGTACTTTTTGAGGATTCAGGGACTGCAACATGGATCTTTTCGGTTCCCCATATGCGCCAGTTCTGTTTATTGATGAAGCCGTCCAGGTAAAAATAAGCTTCGTCAGTAAACCAAATGCTGCCCACATGCATATCGCCGTCATCAATCCTGTGCACTATATCGTTAGCGAATGTCTCTCGTGCAGCAATGGTAGCGGCACTGAGGGGCTGCCACGTTTGAATTTTGTATGGATAGAGGTGTAAACTCTGGCGCATGAGACGATACGTGGACGTTGGCGTCCTTTGGACCGCAGCTGCAAAACGGCGAACGGAAACCCGAGGCCGCTGTTGGATCACCTGCTGCACTAGCTGCGCGTTGCCCTCTGTGGTTGCCGTACGCGGTCGCCGTACCTTTCCAGCACGTTCATCCGTCACGTTCCCAGTCCGTTGAAATTTTTCAAACAGATCCTTTATTGTATCGCTTTTTGGTCCTTTGGTTACATTAAACCTCCGTTGAAAACTTCGTCTTGTTGCAACAACACTGTGTTCTAGGCGGTGGAATTCCCACACCAGGAAAATCCTCTGTTCTAAGGAATAAACCATGTTGTCCACAGCACACTTGCACGTTGTGAACAGCACACGCTTACAGCAGAAAGACGACGTACAGAATGGCGCACCCACAGACTACGTTGTCTTCTATATCTTTCACATCACTTGCAGCGCCATGTGTTGTTGAAAATTGTAACTACTGTAATTTCGAAAGTTTGTCCGCCTGAAAATGTACTGTTGTCCCAAGCATATTGCAACAAACGGTGTGTTTTTATCGCTGCTCGTTTAGTTTTTATTGCCTTTTCTAATATACCGGTCAATTTTGAAACACCCTGTCGCATAAACTGAGAAAATGTGTGGCTCCACCGATTGCCTGACCAAATATCCACACGGATTTCTTCTTGTGGGAATAGCTTAAAAGCGGAGTGTTCAAGAATAACAACGGACTGTTGCATAGTTCCGTGAGGACTTTAAACGCGAAATAATTAACATTGGCTAGGTTACACTTCACAGAATGTCGTGGAATATGGTGAAACGAGTACAGTTGGAAATCGATATTGATAGAGTGCACTTCCGACGATCCTCATGAAGAACTTGCATCTATTTACGTAATCCACCTACCGTGTATTGTCATCTCCAGAAACTGAAAATGAGTCCCGTTATTGGTTCTAATTTATGACACATTATGGTAGTTCCGATTTTTATGGATGCGCAAACTCAGTATCTCTGTATGCCAAAGTCACTAAGGCCAATCTGTACTTAACATATTCATCCTCACTCTGGAGCACGTTCCTATCCTTCCAGATGGGACAGCCATGTGAACTTCCCTGCTGGTCGAAACTGCCCTTCTCTGTCTCCCGCGGCTGGTCCCGGCGGAGGTTCGAGTCCTCCCTCGGGTATGGGTGTGTGTGTTTGTCCTTAGGACAATTTAGGTTAAGTGGTGTGTAAGCTTAGGGACTGATGACCTTAGCGGTTAGGTCCCATAAGACTTCACACACATTTGAACGCTTTCTATCTCGCGAGCAAGGCTGTATAAGGAGGAGTCACCATTGTCTCCACGAAACTCTCTTCGCGTTACTACTTCGTAGAACTTAAGATTTCTGTCATTAATTGAAGTAATTTCGATTACCTTCCCAGTCGAATGCGTGGAAACTATTTAGCGTCATACACCCGTTGACTGTCACTCATTAAATTATTCACAACTTTACTTTCTCTAGCAGCCTCGTCCTCAGAGACATATCTCTCAGTCTGTTGGCATGTAACCTGCCGTTTCGCACATCCCCTCGCTCTCTATCAGCAAGTCTTGCCCTCACTAATTGCACGATTACGATTACGAAAGAGAGTGCCGACTTCAGACTCCAGATGACCAGCACGTCTCGCTTCCTCTGTGTATTCCTTCCAGTGAGTTCTCCAGTTCGACAGAACAGATTTTCCTGTGCCTTGAGAGTACCTCTCTCTGAATTACTTAAGACAATTTCTTTTCACCTTTCTGTGATTTATGTACTGTCTCGACCCACGTCCAAATAGCTTCGACTCACGTGATAATACAAACCATATGGAAAAACAAACAAATAGTCAAGCGATCGGTCCTGCTTGTCGAAGACTTTGAATTGCAACTGTTAAGAAGCTCACTGAAATTTATAATGTTTTCACAAACGGATCCAGTTTGCGAAAACCCAACTACAGCCGCTATGAAATGTTGTGTAGTGCAGAGAATCCTGCTCCCGGCTCTTATGTGGGCTGGCTTGGATACGGCGGTCCCACAAAGAGCGGAACGTCTGCGGACGTCAGCAGACAATGGCGGCCGTTGCAGATGAAAGCCGCCATGCCGGTGTGCGCCTTCATCAATGACTGTCAGTTCCCATTCCGCACTCAGAACAAGTAGCGCGGCGTCCCTTTGAGACTTGCGCGTTCCCTGTAGCTCTCCACGCCAACAGCGCGGCAGTAAACGCCACTACCGGAGTCGAGGCGTCTAGACACAAGGATGGCGACCCTCTGCCTTCTCTAGACCTCTAGAGAGAGTCCCTCACCCGGTGAAGAGCAGAGCTCTGTTAATCGCTGCAAAGCTTAATACGACCGCCCAGAACGCAACTGCTCACTCTCAATGCGTCTACTTTGACTTCAGTTGTCGTCAGACCACACATACGGATAGGCAGTACATATCCCTGTCTCTGCAGTGCACAGCTTTGCAACAAAAGTCGAATGCTGAATGCAGTAATGCGGTGCCCATATTACTGCATGCTAGCTTCAGCTGACATTTTCTCACTTAGTGGTTCATTCCGGATTTCCAGAACTGTGCAACGTACTATGTTAGAATTACGTTTGTACCACTACGATTGACGTAACGCCTGCGATATTCCCAGTATGAAGGTCCCTTTATTTAGTGCTAACCTCCGCCTACATAAAAGTATAATAGACAACGTTTGAAACACAGTGTTTACGTTTCTTTCTATACGTACTTTTTACGAGGGCCAGAAACGATTTTGTTTTTTGTTATGGTGTAGGCTACCTGATCTTTCCTCTAATTCAGATTACAAGTAGATGAGTATTCTGAAATGTGCCCTCAATAAAAAGCCCTCTTACATACGAAATTGAAACCCATAATATCATATGATAATGCTGTCTGGCTGTACTCTTAAACAAATATAACAGAAGAAGGACAAGAGCAGCGCTTTCCTTGCCGAGCGTGCCAGTAATGAGCATAAGCAAATACACACATCAAAAATAGTTTTGCATCAACCTCTTCCCAGAACTTCTGAAGATAAACGTTGGCCGTGGGTACTGTATCACAGAAACAGTGAAATGGTTCAAATGGCTATGAGCACTAGGGGACTTAACCTCTGAGGAAATCAGTCCCCTAGAACGTAGAACTACTTAAACATAACTAACCTAAGGACATCACAAACATCCATGCCGGAGGCAGGATTCGAACCTGCGATTGTAGCGGTCGCGCGGTTCCAGACTGTAGCACATAGAACCGCTCGGTCACCACGGCCGGCAGAAACACTCCCTTTGAATGTTCAAAGATATCACCAAACCCTCCCAAAGATGTAAACAACCATGCATGAGTAGCGCCTCGTAGACGGAGGGGGTCTGACAGCCGATCAGTTCCACCCATTCCGCCAGGAATGAGGTACACGGATCATTTTGTCTATAGTTCAACTATTTCTAGACGGTCAATATAGCTGTTCGATTGCGTCTGCATTGTAACCTTGTGCCAGGAAGGGCTCTCAAAAAGTGAAGTGTCCAGGCGTCTCGGAGTAAACCAAAGCGATGTGGCTCGGACATGGAGGAGACGCAGAGAGACAGGAACTGTCGACATGTCTCGCTCAGGCCACCCAAGGGCTACTACTGCAGTGGATGAACGCTACCGACTTATATGGTTCGAAGGAACGCTGACAGCAACACCACCGTATTGAACAATGCTTTTCGTGCAGCCCAGGACGTCGTCTTACGCCTCAAACTGTCCGCAATAGGCTGCATGATGTGCAACTTCACTACCAACGTCCATGGCGAAGTCCATATTTGCAACCACGCCACTATGCAGTAAGGTGCAGATGGGCTCAACAACATGTCGAATGGACCGCTCAGTATAGGCATCACGTTCTCTTCACCTATTAGTGTCGCATATGCCTTCAACCAGACAATCGTCGGAGCAATGTTTGGAGGCTGAACGCCTTAATGGTTCAAATGGCTCTCAGCACTACGGGACTTAACTTCTGAGGTCATCAATCCCCTTCAACTTAGAACTACTTAAACCTAACTAACCTAAGGACATCACAAACATCCATGCCCGAGGCAGCATTCGAACCTGCGACCATAGTAGCCCCGCGGCTCCGGACTGAGTGCCTAGAACCGCGAGACAACCGCGGCCGGCCTCCGGTACCTCCAACATCCAGTCGGACATCCTCTTACATTACGTCCTTAGGTTAGTTAGGTTTAAGTAGTTCTAAGTTCTAGGGGACTGATGACCTAAGATGTTAAGTCCCATTGTGCTCAGAGCCAGTTACCGGAGCGTACAGCAGTCTGGACCATCCGCTCTGAAAGTCTTGCTGTATGGTGGTACAACATGTCATGTGTGGTTATCATGAGTAATAAAAAGGGCGGAAATGGTGTTTATGTTGATCTCTACTCCTATTTTCTATACCGGTTTCTGAACCCTCGAAACCGAGGTGATGCATAACCTTTTTTTGGTGTGCGTAATTGTCTGAATTTCTTGAACATACTAAGTGGGGATGAGCATAGGAATTCACGTGATTAACATGTTTGCTACGCAGCTTGTACGCCTGTTACGCGCAGTGAGTACGCTTTAGCCCAATACGTTAGAATAGCCTTTCTATATAGAAATCCTAGAATGCAAAGTCGTTTAACACTCACATTTTATATAACGTGATGAACTGCCACTTCTCTACACAACTGCCGCGGCTAAGTTACCTTGGTTTTTGTAAGTGCATGCATAGATAAATGTACTAAATTTGCCACTGACAATGGATTTTAGATATAGGCGTTATCTGTAATAGTAATACAGAAGAGGTTGTGTTTCTGCAGATGGCAGTCGGAATTATTAAGCTTTATACTTGAAAGCCAGCTCATTCTAAATGAGATCATGATTTTAGATTGATGGTAAGCGTTCAGGAATATCCTGTAGGTTTTGTGAGCACGAATAGATAATTACATTTGAAGCATAATGAAGATTACCATGACCCATAAATCATCTGTGTTTAAAATACGTGGCGTAATGCGTCACTGAATGTGAAACAATTCAACGAAAGGAACGTTCTATGCACCAGAAAATACAGAAGAAGCTCACTGAGTAGAATTGTGATGACGTCAAATGCCCTATTGTTCAAATGGATTAATGTTGAATTGATAGTGCACCGTACTTCGATTGTTAACAATCTCATCTAACATAGTATGAAACAACTTTAAGTGGATACGAACGCGCTAAAATCCTGAAATTACTGTAACATCTAACTCCTCCAAGCTTGCAGTGCGCACCAAGGAATACGAAGCGTCTGTAACACGAGATCTACTACTGAACTACAAATTCTGATTGCAGTTCTCCTCTAATTATACCAGCTATCCAGTGTCACACAATACCAGCACATCTCTTCGTCCGCATCAAAAACTCGACCCTTTGTGACTATTCAAAGCGAACTCTTTCCTGCTAACCACGCGATCTCCCTCGCCTTTCATTGGTCTTTCGCCAAAGGTACTTTAAACAGCTTGCTACTAGCGTCCTACGGAGCTTAGTCAAAGACAGCCTTTTATTAGAGATCGATTGCTTGATACAGTATATATCTTTACACAGTATCAGCAATTTTAAATACGTGAATAAAGTTAGATCGGAAAGTTTTTATTTTAACATGCAATTTTGATATCATCCCTCCAACCCCCTTCGCCCCCCCCCCCCCCTAACCATCGCCAGAAAAGCGTAAAATGGTTTTAATGCTAAGGGTTCGAGTACTCACAGCAGCAAATTACATTTTTGAGAAACTTACAATGCCGATTAGTCGCACAAGATAAATAAAATGCAAATTGATGTTCTTAATTTGTAAAGAAAAGGGCCAGAAGTGACACATATGGCAAGTTCATTTAACATATTCCAATATTTCGTTACAAGTTAGGGATTGCGATATCGGGACGTGGCTGACTGGCGTTCTGGAGTCAAGAATGAGTTACATTTCCTATATAAATTGTAGGGAAACTGTAAAGGTATCGGGCAATACAATCCAAGATTTTAGATGAAGGTAAGAGTCATCTAAATTAAATCAACTAAATCAGAGTTGCTAAACGCTATTTTCGAAAATCCTCCACCATAGAAGAAGATGTAAATATTCCAGATTTCGACTCAAGTACAACTGCCAACACGAGAAACTTAGAAGTAGGTATCGTCTCACCACAGACAAAGCTGTGGCCGCCAGTCTTTAATTAAAGACCAAGAGCAGCGGCGTTTGCATACGATTGTCAGTGCTGACAGACAAGCAAACACTGCGTGAAACAACCGCAGAAATCAATGTATGACGTACGACAAACGTGTCCGTTAAGAAAATGCGGCAAAATTTGGCGTCAATGGGCTACGGTAGTGGACGACCGACGAGAGTGCCTTTGCTAACAACACAACATCGCTAGCAGCACCTCTCCTGGGCACGTGACCATGTCGGTTGGACCCTTGGAGACTCGAAAACAGTCGATTGATCAAATATGTTCCAATTTTAGTTCGTGAGAGCTGACGATAGGATTCGAGTGTGACGCTGGCCCCACGAAGGAATGGACCCAAGTTGTCAACAAGACACTCTGCTAACTGGTGGTCGTTCCTTAACGGTATGGACTGTATTTACATGGATTGGAATGGGTCCTCTGGTAAAAGCGAACCGATCATTGACTGGAAACAATTGTTCGAGATTGATCTGAAGAGCAGTCCGTACAATTTAAGCGAATGATTTAGCCACTCAGATTGCCCGACATGAATACTACCGAACATTTATGGGGCATAATCGAGATATCAGAGGGTTCACAAGCTCCTGCAAGGGCAACATTTTCGCAGTTAGGGACGGCTTTAGAGGCAGCATAGTTCAGTATTTCTGCAGGGGACTTCCAGTTGCTGCACTTCTCCGGGTTAAAGGCGGTCGGACATAGTATTAGGAAGTACCCAGTGACTTTTGTCACCTGGGTGCGCAACCCCTGGCTTGTCGAAAGACCCACGCGTAAACCGGAAAGGTGTTCAGGTCACACCAGTACGCAAAAAAGTACATAGGAGTAATCCTCTGAATTGCAGACACACAGCAAAAAATGGTTCAAATGGCTCTGAGCATTATGGGACTTTACATCTGAGGTCATCAGCCCCCTAGAACTTAGAACTACTTAAACCTAACCAACCTAAGGACATCACACACATCCATGCCCGAGGCAGGATTCGAACATGCGACCGTAGCAGTCCCGCGGTTCCGGACTGAGTGCCTAGAACCGCTAGACCACCGCGGCCGGCAGACACATAGCACCAACATTGATTTGCAGTAGGATTTTGGAACATGTCTTCTATTCAAACATTATGCATAACCGTTACCTGAAATTATCAGTCAGTACAGGAAGTGATATAAATCTATGTATTCAAGTCTTACTTTGAAAATCAATTTACTTGTCAAGATCTCCATGTAATCACAATTATACTGCATTACTAGTTTGGGAAACCAACTGGCCATTAAAAGTACTACCAAGAAGAAATGCAGGTTATGAACTGGTATTCATTGGACATATATATTATACTAGAACTGACATGTGATTACATTTTCATGCAATTTGGGTGCATAGATCCTGAGAAATCAGTACCTAGAACAACAACCTCTCGCCGTAATAACGGCCTTGATACGCCTGGGCATTGAGTCAAACAGAGCTTGGGTGGCGTCTACAGGTACAGCTCCCCATGCAGCTTCAACATGTTACCACATTTCATCAAGAGTAGTGACTGGCGTATTGTGACGAGCCCGTTACTCAGCCACCATTGACCATGCTGTTGGTGAGAACATCTGGAGAATGTGCTGGCCAGGGCAGCAGTCGAACATTTTCTGTATCCAGAAAGGCCCGCAAAGGACCTGCAACTTGCGGTCGTGCATTATCCTTCTGAAGTGTAGGGTTTCGCAGGGATCGAATGAAGGGTAGAGCCGCAGGTCGTAACATATCTGGAATGTAACGTCCACTGTTGAAAATGCCGTCAATACGAACAAGAGGTGACGTGTAACCAATGGCACCCCATACCATCACGCCGGGTGCTACGCCGGTATGGGGATGACGAATACAAGTTTCAAATGTGCGTTGACCGCGATGTCGCCAAATACGGATGGGACCATCATGATGCTGTAAACAGAACCTGGATTCATCCGAAACAATGACGTTTTGCCATTCGCGCACCCAGATTCGTCGTTGAGTACACCTTCGCAGGCGCTCCTGTGTGTGATACAACTTCAAACGTAAACGCAACCATAGTCTGCGAGCTGATAGTCCATTCTGTGTTACAGACCCTGTGCTACCCCTGATGTACATAAACGGTAGGAGACAATCTAAGTACTCCTCTTAGATTGTTTGCTGATGATGTCATTTGCCGTCTTGTAAAGTCACCATATGGTCAAAACAGATTCCAAGACGATATAGACAAGATATCTGTATGTTGCGAAAATTGACAATTGACTCCAAACAGTCATCTACTTGAGTTATAAAAGGAATCACCTAAAGTTCCGTAGCACGATAAATCAAACTAATCTAACGGCTGTGAGTTCAACTAAATACTTAGGGATTACAGGTACGAGTAACTTAAATTGGAATGCGCACATAATTAATGTTGCGCGGAAAGCGAACTAAAGACTGTATTTCACTGGCAGAACACTTAGAAAATGCAAAACGTCTACTAAATAGACTGCTCACACTATGATTGACCTCCCTCTCCTGGAGTAATGCTGCGCGGTGTGGTATCCACATCAGAGAAGATTGACGGAGGTCATCGAAAATATCCGAAGAAGGGCAATTGATTTTATATAATCATGAAATAGGGAAGAGACTCCCTATAATATGCTGCATGAATTGGGGTGGCAATCATTAAGTGATAGACTCTTTGCAGCAGCATCTTCTCATGAAATTTCAGTCACCAACTTTCACCTAAGAATGTGAGAATATTTTGTTATTACCCACCTACACAGTGAGAAATGATGATCATAATAAAAGAAGATGAATCAGAGCTCGCACAGAAAAAATTAAGTGTTCGATTAATCTCTCGCTGTTCGAGAGTGGGTTGATGGAGAGTAATAATTGAGACGAATAGGTCGATCTAAATCTCTGACGTATACCCCGGAGATTAAAAATCTCAGATTTTGAGTTACTTTATCCGACGAAAATGCCAAAAGAACTGTTTCATATCACAGGAAACAGAAAGACGCAGTACTTGGAACATATAATGAGGAGTGAGATATATAAATCGTTACAGTATACTATCGTTCGCGAAAGGAAAAGCTTTCAATGCACCCATAACACCGATTCCTTGATGTTGTTCATATCTCTGGGACCTTATCTGGTTAGATTAATATGTCAGGTAGAGAAGGTCGAAGCTAGAGCGGCACGTTTCATCATGGGATCGTTAAGTCAGAGCAAGAGCGCTACTGAGGTGCTCAAGAAACTCCAGTGGCAGAAGCCACAAGAGAGGCGTTGTGCATCACAGATATATTCCTAGACGGTACGTTCCACGAAGCGTCGGGCGAAATGATCACATCGCCGTATGATCTCTTGCCGAGTTCAGGTGTAGATGTAGATTATGGAATGGAAGACTCATGGCATACCGTCCACTGGAAGGCGGAGAAACCTGTGTCTGAAACATGCCAGAGTTGTGCATCAGAAGCCTTCGACGCTGCACTGTCAAGATCATATCTAGCATTGTGGACCACCAATGTTCTATAGAGGATGTCATAATAATAATTATTGTTATTATTATCAATATAATAAGAAGAAGAAGAATAATTATTACTATTATTATTGGGAATCAATACTTATCCGCTGATATTAGAGACACTATGTTAGTTTTAATGACGTTCCATAAGCAACCAACCACTTGCTTAGACAGCTACTTGTCGATGCGACATTCTAGGACTCGGCTAAATGTCACAGACTGTGTAAAAACTGTGACTTTAAGGTTCGCTGTTAACTTGGCAACAACTGATAATTTAGAAATGAATGTTTTGAGTGAAAAACAACTAATTAGTGATCACAAGGTCATTGTAGCTAGGCTCAATACCATTTCTTCCAAATCCATCAGAAACAAACGCAAAATAATTTTATTTAAAAAAGCGGATAAAGTGCCACTAGAAGCCTTCCTAAAAGACAATTTCCATTCCTTCCGAACTGACTATGCGAATGTAGACGAGATGTGGCTCAAATTCAAAGATATAGTAGCAACAGCAATTGAGATATTCATACCTCATAAATTGGTAAGAGATGGTACGGATCCCCCGTGGTACACAAAAAAGGTCCGAACGCTGTTGCAGAGGCAACGGAAAAAGCATGCGAAGTTCAGAAGAACGCGAAATCCTGAAGATGGGCTAAAATTTACAGACGAGCGAAATTTGGCACGTACTTCGATGCGAGATGCCTTTAATAGGTTCCACAACGAAACATTGTCTCGAAATTTGGTAGAAAATCCGAAGAAATTCTGGTCGTATGTAAAGTACACAAGCGGCAAGACGCAGTCAATACCTTCGCTGCGCAGTGCCGATGGTACTGTTATCGACGACTGCGCCGCTAAAGCGGAGTTATTGAACGCAGTTTTCCGAAATTCCTTCACCAGGGAAGACGAAAGGAATATTCCAGAATTTGAAACACGAACATCTGCTAGCATGAGTTTCTTAGAAGTAGATACCTTAGGGGTTGCGAAGCAACTCAAATCGCTTGATACGGGCAAGTCTTCAGGTCCAGATTGTATACCGATTAGGTTCCTTTCAGATTACGCTGATACTATAGCTCCCTACTTAGCACTCATATACAACCGCTCGCTCACCGATAGATCTGTACCTACAGATTGGAAAATTGCGCAGGTCGCACCAGTGTTCAAGAAGGGTAGTAGGAGTAATCCATTTAACTACAGACCTATATCATTGACGTCGGTTTGCAGTAGGGTTTTAGAGCATATACTGTATTCAAACATTATGAATCACCTCGAAGGGAACGATCTATTGACACGTAATCAGCATGGCTTCAGAAAACATCGCTCTTGTGCAACGCAGCTAGCTCTTTATTCGCACGAAGTAATGGGCGCTATTGACAGGGGATCTCAAGTTGATTCCGTATTTCTAGATTTCAGGAAAGCTTTTGACACCGTTCCTCACAAGCGACTTCTAATCAAGCTGCGGAGCTATGGGGTATCGTCTCAGTTGTGCGACTGGATTCGTGATTTCCTGTCAGGAAGGTCGCAGTTCGTAGTAATAGACGGCAAATCATCGAGTAAAACTGAAGTGATATCAGGTGTTCCCCAGGGAAGCGTCCTGGGACCTATACTGTTCCTGATCTATATAAATGACCTGGGTGACAATCTGAGCAGTTCTCTTAGGTTGTTCGCAGATGATGCTGTAATTTACCGTCTAGTAAGGTCATCCGAAGACCAGTATCAGCTGCAAAGCGATTTAGAAAAGATTGCTGTATGGTGTGTCAGGTGGCAGTTGACGCTAAATAACGAAAAGTGTGAGATGATCCACATGAGTTCCAAAAGAAATCCGTTGGAATTCGATTACTCGATAAATAGTACAATTCTCAAGGCTGTCAATTCAACTAAGTACCTGGGTGTTAAAATTACAAACAACTTCAGTTGGAAGGACCACATAGATAATATTGTCGGGAAGGCGAGCCAAAGGTTGCGTTTCATTGGCAGGACACTTAGAAGATGCAACAAGTCCACTAAAGAGACAGCTTACACTACACTCGTTCGTCCTCTGTTAGAATATTGCTGCGCGGTGTGGGATCCTTACCAGGTGGGATTGACGGAGGACATCGAGAGGGTGCAAAGAAGGGCAGCTCGTTTTGTATTATCGCGTTATAGGGGAGAGAGTGTGGCAGATATGATACACGAGTTGGGATGGAAGTCATTACAGCATAGACGTTTTTCGTCGCGGCGAGACCTTTTTACGAAATTTCAGTCACCAACTTTCTCTTCCGAATGCGAAAATATTTTGTTGAGCCCAACCTACATAGGTAGGAATGATCATCAAAATAAAATAAGAGAAATCAGAGCTCGAACAGAAAGGTTTAGGTGTTCGTTTTTCCCGCTCGCTGTTCGGGAGTGGAATAGTAGAGAGATAGTATGATTGTGGTTCGATGAACCCTCTGCCAAGCACTTAAATCTGAATTGCAGATTAGTCATGTAGATGTAGATGTAAGCACTGAACGGTGACGCCCAAAAAAATCAAATGACTTCTTAAGTGCAGTTCCGTTTCAGACAATTACTTCCTTCACATGTTACTTAGAAGTCGTGCCTATATAACGTAGGTGCCCGGTCCTCCGTTAGCTACCAAGAAGTGTCAGATATCTTCATTCACTTGAACGAAAAAGACTGCACAATCTTTGACGGTTGTCTTATGTGGCTTTGGACTTGTGTTCAAATGTTAATGCGGTTTTAAGTGTTGCAAGAATCAGTTGGGCTGTTAATTATTTCGTTTGGGTTTTTGCAGTTGTGATTAAATTTTCATGAGGTTTTAACTGCTACACATATCAGTTGGGCAGCTGTTGAATTATTTGAGTTGTCGTAGTTGCTGATTAAATTTTCGTGTGCTTTAAGTGCTGCACAGATCAACTGAACCGAAATTGTGTTCATTAGCTTTGTAGCAGTTTGTTGTTTGAAATTTGCCAGCGGCTTTATGTGCTGCACAGATCAGGTGGGCAGCTGTTGTGTTCATTTGAGTTTTTGTAGTTGTTGACGGATTGCGGGTTTTAAGTGCTGCACAGTTTAGCCAGGCAGCTGTCCCCGTGATTGATGCTGCTGCAAATTTTTCTTCTCATGTATTAATGCGGATTTATTTGCTGTGAAGCTCAGGCTCGCAACTTTTGAGTTCATTAACGTGGCTGCAAGTTGACATCGGTGGTCTCATGACAGATGTAAACTGAAGGAAGATGTTGCTAATAATCACAATTTCTGTGAAAGCGATGGGCTCCGCGGAGATTATACTTCACCGATTACGAATATGTCCGGTATTAGTGCATTGAAATATGTTTACGTCGGAATGCGTGGATGACTGATGACCGATGACTGTGAAACAGATATGTTCTTCAGCCTTGCATATCTACGGTGTGTGCCCTAGTGACCCAAACGTACTGTTGCTTCGGGCCGCTCATTTATTTATTCAAATGAGTGGTTACTAAGATATTCTAGTGGGATAATTCTCCAGCCCTTGACTCAAGATAAGCTAGTGAGACAGAGCTCGGTTTACAACACCACTGAAGTCACACACTTGGGGTGTGTATAGTAAATTACGCATCGAAACTAACAGTGTACCTTGGTGTCAGCTACATGCCTAAGTTACATCGTCATTTTGCCCCCTCTGGAGGGTCCTGGTGCAGTTAGCTCACTCATTACCCATTCGGCGAAACGAGATGATAATAGCACAGCAACGAATAGCATTTAGTTCAAATGGTTCAAATGGCTCTGAGCACTATGGGACTTAAGTTCTGGAGGACTGATGACCTAGATACTAAGCTTACTTAAACATAACTAACCTGAGGACATCACATACATCCATGCCCGAGGCAGGATTCGGACGTGCGACCGTAGCGGTCGCGCGTTTCCCGAATGAAGCGTCTAGAACCAGTCGGCCACACTGGCCGGCTATAGCATTGAGTGACTTCCATTTCAACAGGTGTAACTCGGTTACAAGTGTGCGGCCTGATTTCCTTCTGGAAAACAGCGCTTCACCCTCTGAAGTTCAAAGTATTCGTCGATATCATCAGCAGTTTGAAGCCATTTGTTCTTTATGAGAAAGAAACTCCGTATACTAACACTGTGGGCTCTTTCAAAACGGAGAGGGCATTCAAGAAAGTGTTGCACGGAAGTCCACTTGTACTACCTGTCCAGACTGAAGTGATTACTCTGTTTGATGTCCTCCATCTTGGTGCAACGGTCATCTCTCAATTGTAATGTGATACTATCGGGAAATTGAAGAAACGACTTCATTGTGTACGTCGCCACAAATGTGCAAACGAACTTCGCCTTCGCCATAGCATGTGTTTGTGTTACTTACATACATGTGTGTGTTTGGCATTTTTTTGTGAAATTAATGTTTTAACCCATTCTGGATCCATTCCCTAGAAGTCATTTATATGGTGGCGAACAACAAATTCTGGTCTTCCGTGATTCATTCTGGACGTGGAGACGGAAGATAGAAATTTTATTTCAAGTTTTTTCTTGAGTGATAATTGACGTTCCGTTGAAGTGGAAAAGTTAATTGACATAATGTAAGAGTATGGGCAAAAGATTAATACTTATTCTAGCTCGAGAGAGCCTCTTCAAAGTTTCACGTGTTTAGCGTCATTTCCAAAGGAAAGATTTTATGCTAGTTCTATTATGTAGTAGCGGGATCACATACCTTCACCCGAGGGGCGTTCACTAAGTAATGCCACACTTTTATTTGAAAGCACTTTCGTTTCATTCAGAATTCCAATACACCATATTATTCCTCACTCTTTTCGCTCAAGAGCCATATTTTCCAACATAAACTGCGTTCTTTGCCACATCTTCGCGCCACCTTATTGGGAAGGTCTGTATGCCCGCATGGTACCACTCTGCTTGTGGACCTCTAAGCCAACTTCTTGCTGCATCGATGACCCTCCACCCCCTTCTCCCCGATCATCCACATACTCCTTCTCGCGAAGTGCGTCTTTCATTGGGCAAATCGGGTGCAATTCGGAAAGTCTGAGATTCAGACTGTAGGGTGGTTGAGGA
This sequence comes from Schistocerca gregaria, assembly GCF_023897955.1. Classification (NCBI taxonomy): domain Eukaryota; kingdom Metazoa; phylum Arthropoda; class Insecta; order Orthoptera; family Acrididae; genus Schistocerca; species Schistocerca gregaria. The sequence continues at coordinate 582,573,395 of NC_064923.1, forward strand.
AGAATATTAGAGTGAAGTTTTTTGAGCTCCTTTCCGGTGCGCACACTTGTTTCACGCTCAGCGCTGTTATGGCGACGGCGAAGTTCGTTTGCACATTTGTGGCGACGTACACACTGACGTCGTTTCTTTAATTTCCCGCTAGATTCACATTACAATTCAGAGATGACCGTTGCACCAAGATGGAGGACATCAAACAAAGCAATCCCTTCAGACTCCCAGAAGACCGTCTCCACGACTTTACCGGCTCAAGGTGCTGCTTTCAACATCTTCTTATTAGGAAACGTGGTTTGGTGCCATTTCACTGATTGCACTTTCGTATCCAGTTCAAAGTGGTGACCCTACGTGTCATCGCCTGTAATGATGTTCGAAGCAAACAGTCCCGCAGAGACTCGTAACGTGCAAACAATTCCGCGCAAATGGTCCTTTGGTGCTGTTTTGATTTTTCTGTTAGACACAACCCAGCAGGCACACACCTTTGAGTACGTCAACTCATGGACGAGTCTGTCAGCACTACCAACAGAGACGTCCGGTTTCTCAGAGATGTGTTTGATCGTGATACGTTAATCACCTCGAATGACGGTGTCCATACTTTACGTCATCGCAGAATTCATGGGTGTGTGTGACCGGACAGCAAGTTAGAGATCGGACTCGTTTTCGCGAGCTTATTGCGATGATGACAGACGCCTCGATCAACAACTCACAGTGCTTTTGTTCACTACCAGGTCTCCGCAGGCTTTCTGCAAGCGCCAGTGAAAATCTATACTCTAGTTTTCCGCCAAAAGAAACTCAATGATAGCTATTTGCTTGGAACGCACCTCCGTTGCAGACGCCATTTTGAAGGCGCCGGCAGGCGGAAGGGGCTGAAGAGGGTATACGGCACCTTGTCACAAAACCAATTACTCCATCGAAACTGACCGAGAATGATATTTGTTCCATTACTTACTGAACGCTCCTCGTGTGTTCGAGACCTGGTATTTTCCACAATTGCAAGACTTGCTAATGCTTTGATTTCTCATCTAAACGGAGCATGAACGAACAACTACTCTAAGAATGAGCTCCTCCAACAAGAGATGTACGGATTTCTCATTGCACCATTGACCTCTAAGTTCACCTAATCTCACAAGCGGTGATTGATATTTCGTGGGCGTTTGGTTACTTCGAAAGTAAAACTTAGTTGTGCTATTCATATGTTAAAATCGACACCAGATGTCTGTGCTGTGGAACATAATCTTCTAAAACAGATTGAATCTCCGTGACACAACTTCTATACCTGTGATTTACTGTGAATTTCATGTAGCGCAACTGATATTGGGGACTGTGCTATTTTTCAACTTCGCTACAACGAAGATTTGGAATGAATCTTAAAACATCCATAGGATGATGGTTGGACACCAGCAGGTATAATTTTTATTAAAAATGAAACTCCTCTAGCTGAAATTAATATTTCATATTTATTTGGCTAGCAGTTTCGACGATGCGTCTTCAGGCCCGTACACTTTGGTGATATTAACTGTCTGCGGCTGAGTACTAGAACTCCGCGGTGAGACCAATACGTGCTCCACGCGCACGTATTGGTGTCACCGCGGACTTCTATTACTCTGCCACGCACAACATATATCATCAAAGTGTACGAGCCTTAAGATGGCGTTGACGCAACGTCGAAACTAGTAGCCAAATAAATATGAAATCTGAAGTACTGCTGGAGGAGTATCATTTTTAATAAAAAAAAAGAATGAAGTCCTCAAGACGCATTGGCGTGAAACTGTTCTTATTGCTCTTCTTGATTAGAGCCGCAGCGCCATCCACAACCGTAACCCACTCTTTGTGCACAAGAAGAGACGTAACGAGCCGGAAGCTCGTTTTTGGCAATTTCTCGTTCTCCATTCTATCGGTAACACACGTTGGACCACGTAACGATGACGATAGTATTAACAAGACCCATTCTGTCCCCTAGCACTGCCCTTTCGTTCGTTTCCGTAACGGGATCCCTGTTTACAGGCCAGCACCCTCTCACCGACACCTCCTCCCCCTCTCGCCACGTGTTTGAGCTCCGTTAATGACGTGATAGAAGCGCATTAAAAACGTTAACGAGCGAACGCGGAAGGCTTGCCTCGGGAATGGAGACGAGTAACGTCTGCAGCGGCGGTCGAGGATTAATTATAAACCGAGAAAGAAAGGGATCGAGCTGAGAAGAGGGAAGAGTAAGGGGTGGCGGTGGGAAGTATGGTGGGGGACTGAGGAGGGTATTGAGGGGGTGTCCGCCCCTTCATTACGGCGGCACAAGAAGTGGCCCCGGATTACGGGTTCGCTAATAACGGCTGAATAATTGAGAGCCTCTCGCGGCCACCTCAGCTGGTAGGGCTGGGCGCCAGCGGGCTTGTTGCTGGCGACTCGTAGCATCTAGGACGAACTAGACGGTTGGTCTTCTCACTATCCATGCTACGCGAAGCTTACAACCGATTACTTAATATGTCTACAAGTGTGCTGGAATAATCAGCTTATTCCAGTAATTAATGATGTTGACAGTTCTGTCATCTGGTGTAAGGTATAATAGTTACAATAAAATGGTTATATTTACTATCCACATACGAATGTAGCCTTGTAACAACCCCTTTCGTCTCCGGTTGGTACACTAATTAAAGATTTACCGTGTTGATAATGGTTTGATATTAATTCGGAATAAGGCACCGAAACCCAGAAGAAGTCAAGCGCTGTCATGACTTGATGGTTATTGTGCGATTTACTTCGTGACTGTTATCGGAAGAGATAGAAAACGAACCAAATAATACGGAAATTAGCTAATGAAAATTTGTCCGAAATGATAAATCAATTTTGACTTACTTAGCTTGAGCGAAATAAATTAAAACTCTTGACTTTTAAATTAAATCACTTTACAATGGTTGCATGCTGGCAGGCGTGAACAGTCGCAAAGACAGTGACTCGTACTCGTTATCAAAACACAATGACCACGCAGAAAAGTTTGAGTCATTGACAAAAGGAAACTTGTAACTTCTTCATGAAATTAACTACCAGTTCTTCACACGACCAGTTGCGTAACAACTGAACTTCGTTTCTGATTGTATTGCTAAATGCAGTTAAACTATTTTGCAAAAGGTAAACTTTTCGAAAAGAATAATTTTAAAACTGAAATTGACTCTTCTAATAATAACTAGTTTTTAAAATGATTACCGAGTTTGCTACTTTCACTTATTTTTGTGTAAATTACAACTCACAGAAAGTTGTCCGAACGTGAAGTATTCTTCAATATGCTGCTTTGCCAAATTACTGGTCAATAATCACCACATAATTAGCAAGTTAAAAAAAACTTTTTGCTACATCAGTTACTTCTCTCACAAAACTGTCTCAACATGCAGTACACTATGTGATCAGAAGTATCCGGACACACATACAAACATATCATGACAGTTAGGCGGAAGGTGAGAAAACTTGGATTTCATGGTCGAGCGGCTGCTCATAAGCCATACATGATGGCGGTAAATGCCAAACGACGCCTCGCTTGGTGCAACGAGCGTAAACCTTGGACGATTGAACAGTGGAAAAAAATTGTGTGGAGTGATGAATCACGCAACATAAAGTGGCGATCCGATGGCAGGGTGTGGGTATGACGAGTGCCCGGTAAACGTCATCTGCCAGCATGTGTAGCGCTAACAGAAAAATTCAGGGACGGTGGTGTTATGGTGTGGTCGTGTTTTCCATGGAGGGGGCTTGCACCCCTTGTTGTTTAGAGTGGCACTGTCACAGCACAGGCCTGCATTGATGTTTTCCAATGGTTCTGAGCACTATGGGTTTTAACATCTGCCGTCATCAGTCCCGTACAACTTGGAACTACTTAAACCTAACTAACCAAAGGACATCACACACAACCATGCCCGAGGCAGGATTCGAACCTGCGACCAGAGCGGTCGCGCGGTTCCAGACTGAAACGCCTAGAAGCACTCGCCCACACCGACCGGCATTGATGTTTTAAGCACCTTCTTCCATCCCGCTGCTGAAGAGCAATTCGGGGATGGTTATAGCATCTTTCAACACGATGGAGCACCTGCTCATAATTCACGGCCTGTGGCGAAATGGTTACACAACAATGACGTCCCTGTAATATACTGGCCTACAGTGAGCCCTGACATGAATCCTATAGAACACCTTTTGGATATTTTGGAAGACCGACTTGGTGCCAAGCATCACCGATCGACATCGATACCTCTCCTCAGTGCAACACTGCGTGAAGTATGGGCTGCCTTTCCCCAAAAACTTTCCAGTACGTGATTGAACGTATCCCTGCATGAGTGGAAGATGTCATCAAGGCTAAGGGTGTGCCAACACCATACTAAATTCCAACATTACCGATGGAGAGCGCCACGAACTTGTAAATCTTTTTCAAACAGGTGTCCGGGTACTTTTGATCCTAAAATTTATTATTAACTATACATCTTTGTCAAATTATTTTTCGATAATCAGTTCTTGTTTAGCAAGTCCAAAAAAACTTAATTTTTTTCACTTTCATTTAAACTATTAATCAATTTGATATACTACTCTCTTCTTATCGTTTACTATCAGTTCATTAATGACACGCCGAGTTGATAATTGATGCGGAGAGGATCCTGTTAGAAAGTTTTTACTCAATATTAAGCACATCAGCTATTACAGTAATTTTTTTACTGAACGATTCACAAACAACAGTGGCAAGCCTTTTACCGTTCTATGTGATAAACTGGTCGGGTCTTACTTCATGGCTGTGCGCTCGGTGGAGCGAGGTCCGTTATACCACGTCAATGTACGACCACAGGTCTTCAGCAAAATAAACTTTGGGCCGCCAGCCCTCTTCTTAAATGCTTGTTAACCTTTATGCTTTGTCTGTGCCGAATTATTTCTCTACATTATGCCTGGCCGTACCGTACGCGTGCTCTTGCAGGGAAACAAGTCTTGCTTACTCTCGCAGCAGTGTTCCTCATTTGCGTCAGACCCTCTCACTCACTACTAATCGACCCTCGTTACCATCTGACAGTCACTGCCCGACTGCCGCTCTCCTGAGCCCAGCGACAGTACGACTATAACAACATCTTTGGTTTTCATAGCGATATTCTTTGACTTGGTTACTGCTTCTACTACAATTCCTTACACTCTCTCTCATTGGTTATATTTCACACAGGAAATTATTAAGACACATGTGCATTCCAGCAACATACACAAAATATTTATATACGTCATCTAAATGCACGTACTTAATAAAGTAGGAGAAAGATTATGTGTGGGCACACTGTTGTGTTATAAGCAGTGTCTCCACAGTATTTGTCCCAGGTCTACTGCAACTAAGGTCCGTATCAAGATTGCAGCTGAATGTTGAGGCATCGGAAAACAGCAAATTTCTGTCCTATTCATCATGAACTGTTGGTTGAAATGGATTGCTGTTATACACGACTCCGATATTCAGGTTTAGGGAGACTATTTAACCTTGTCGTTGTTGTAATGTTCTTCAGTTCCAATACTGGTTTGATGTAGCTCTCCATTCTAGCTTTTTGCATCCATTTGAATCTGCTTGCCATATTCATAAATTGGGCGATTAACGAACTGCATAAATTCAGATCAGTATTTTTTTCATGCTTTCTTCTAAGGTAAGTCGTACGTCGGCTCTACGTCACGTGTTCCTACACTTCTTCAGAACCGAAATTGATCTTCCCCTAGGTCTTACGTCAGCCAATTGGTTTTCTGTCATGCGTAGGAGAATTGCTGATGACGTGTGGGAAATTGATATCTTTCATTGTGAAGTACACAAGCTATTTTCTCACAAATTTTTCACTCAACTCTGTTTTCTCTTTAATTCGTTCTCAATTTATTCAAAACCCCTTTATGGCTTTAAAATCGTGGTAATTAGGATGAATTTCTCTCCCTACGTTCTATCACATAAACTGAACATCTATCGATTTTCTATTCTCTCTTGGTGTTGTTTTACTGAATACTTTTCCAGCTATTCTTTACTACTAATCTGAACGTCCACAAAGCTCTTTTAGTAACAACATATACTTATAAGTTAAGCACAGTGACACTGTTCTGTCTCGAGACTGAGTCTCGGATCGTCGCACAGTTTTAATCTACTAAGAAGTTTCAATTGCGAGAGAAATCACTAGGATTGATTAAACAACAACAGTCATATCGGCTACCGATAACTTTAATTTACTTTCTAAAGTTCCGATAATACAAGTTTAATTTAACTCTTATTATTTAATTTCCCGCTTTACTAGTTTGTTTTAGTATTTTATTAATTCACTAAAGCATTGTTGTTTTGTTGTGGTCTTCAGTCCTGAAACTGGTTTGATGCAGCTCTCCATGCTACTCTATCCTGTGCAAGCTTCTTCATCTCCCAGTACCTACCGCAACCTACATCCTTCTGAATCTGCTTGGTGTATTCATTTCTTGGTATCCCTCTACGATTTTTACGTTCCACGCTGCCCTCCAATACTAAATTGGTGATCCCTTGATGCCTCAGAACATATCCTACCAACCGATCCCTTCTTCTTGTCAAGTTGTGCCACAAACTTCTCTTCTCCCCAATCCTATTCAATACTTCCTCATTACTTACGTGATCTGCCCATCTAATCTTCAGCATTCTTCTGTAGCTCCACATTTCGAAAGCTTCTATTCTCTTCTTGTCCAAACTATTTATTGTCCATGTTTCACTTCCATACATGGCTACACTCCATACAAATACTTTTAGAAAAGACTTTCTGACGCTTAAATCTATACTCGATGTTAACAAATTTCTCTTCTTCAGAAACGCTTTCCTTGCCATTGCCAATCTCCATTTTATATCCTCTCTACTTCGACCATCATCAGTTATTTTGCTCCCCAAATAGCAAAACTACTTTACTACTTTAAGTGTATCATTTCCTAATCTAATTCCCTCAGCATCACCCGACTTAATTCGACTCCATTCCATTATCCTCGTTTTGCTTTTGGTGATGTTCATCTTATATCCTCCTTTCAAGACACTGTCCATTCCATTCAAATGCTCTTCCAAGTCCCGTGCTGTCTTTGACAGAATGACAATGTAATCGGCAAACCTCAAAGTTTTTATTTCTTCTCCATGGATTTTAATACCTACTCCGAATTTTTCTTTTGTTTCTTTTACGGCTTGCTCAATATACAGATTGAATAAGATAGGGGAGAGGCTACAACCCTGTCTTACTCCCTTCCCAACCACTGCATCCCTTTCATGTCCCTCGACTCTTATAACTGCCATCTGGTTTCTGTACAAATTGTAAATAGCCTTTCGCTCCCTGTATTTTACCCCTGCCACATTTAGAATTTGAAAGAGAGTATTCCAGTCAACATTGTCAAAAGCTTTCTCTAAGTCTACAAATGCTAGAAACGTAGGTTTGCCTTTTCTTAATCTTTCTTCTAAGATAAGTCGTAAGGTCAGTATTGCCTCACGTGTTCCAGTATTTCTACGGAATCCAAACTGATCTCCCCCGAGGTCGGCTTCTATTAGATTTTCTATTCGTCTGTAAAGAATTCGTGTTAGTATTTTGCAGCTATGGCTTACTAAACTGATTGTTCGGTAATTTTCACATCTGTCAACACCTGCTTTCTTTGGGATTGGAGTTATATAGTCTTCTTGAAGTCTGAGGGTATTTCGCCTGTCTCATACATCTTGCTTACCATATGGTAGAGTTTTGTCATGACTGGCTCTCCCAACGCTGTTAGTAGTTCCAATGGAATGTTGTCTACTCCGGTGGCCTTGTTTCGACTAAGGTCTTTCAGTGCTCTGTCATACTCTTCACGCAGTCATGTCATCTTCATCTACATCCTCTTCCATTTACATAATATTGTCCTCAAGTACATAGCCCTTGTATAGACCCCTCTATATACTCCTTCCACCTTTCTGTTTCTCTTCTTTGCTTAGAACTGGGTTTCCATCTGAGCTCTTGATGTTCATACAAGTGGTTCTGATTTCTCCAAAGGTCTCTTTAATTTTCCTGTAATCAGTATCTATCTTACCCCTAGTGAGATAAGCCTCTACATCCTTACATTTGTCCTCTAGCCATCCCTGCTTACTCATTTTTCACTTCCTGTCGATCTCACTTATGAGTCGTTTGTATTCCTTTTTGCCTGCTTCATGTATTGCATTTTTATATTTTCTCCAGTTAAATTGAGTATTTCCTCTGTTACCCAAGGATTTCTACTAGCCCTCGTCTTTTTACCTACTTGATCCTCTGCTGCCTTCACTACTTCATCCCTCAAAGCTGCCCATTCTTCTTCTACTGTATTTATTTCCTCCATTCCTATCAATTGTTCCCTTCTGCTCTCCCTGAGACACTGTACAACCTCTGGTTCTTTCAGTTTATCTAGGTCCCATCTCCTTAAATTCCCACCTTTTTGCAGTTTCTTCAGTTTTAATCTACAGGTCATAACCAAAAGATTGTGGTCAGAGTCCACATCTGCCCTAGAAATGTCTTACAATTTAAAACCTGGTTCCTAAATCTCTGACTTACCATTATATAATCTATCTGATACCTTTTAGTATCTCCAGGGTTCTTCCATGTATACAACCTTCTTTCATGATTCTTGAACCAAGTGCTATGACTAAGTTATGACTAAGTTATGCTCTGTGCAAAATTCTACCAGGAGGCTTCCTCTTTCATTTCTTAGCCCCAATCCATATTCACCTACTACGTTTCCTTCTCTCCCTTTTCCTACAGTCGAATTCCAGTCACCCACGACTATTAATTTTTCATCTCCCTTCACTATCTGAATAATTTCTTTTATTTCATCATACATTTCTTGAATTTCTTCGTCATCTGCAGGGCTAGTTGGCATATAAACTTGTACTAGTGTAGTAGGTGTGGGCTTCGTATCTATCTTGGCCACAATAATGCGTTCACTATGCTGTTTGTAGTAGCTTACCCGCATTCCTACTTTCCTATTCATTATTAAACCTACCCCTGCATTACCCCTATTTGATTTTGTGTTTATAACCCTGTAGTCACCTGACCAGAGGTCTTGTTTCTCCTGCCACCGAACTTCACTAATTCTCACTATATCTAACTTTAACCTGTCCATTTGCCTTTTTAAATTTTCTAACCTATCTGCCCGATTAAGGGATCTGACATTCCACGCTCCGATCCGTAGAACGCCAGTTTTCTTTCTCCTGATAACGACATCCTCTTGAGTAGTCCCCGCCCGGAGATCCGAATGGGGGACTATTTTACCTCCGGAATATTTTACCCAAGAGGACGCCATCATCATTTAATCATACAGTAAAGTTGCATGCCCTCGGGAAAAATTACGGCCGTAGTTTCCCCTTGCTTTCAGCCGTTCGCAGCACCAGCACAGCATGCCGTTTTGGTTATTGCTAAAAGGCCAGATCAGTCAATCATCCAGACTGTTGCCCTTGCAACTACTGAAAAGGCTGCTGCCCCTCTTCAGGAACCACACGTTTCTCTGGCCTCTCAACAGATACCCTTCCGTTGTGGTTGTACGTACGGTACGGCTATCTGTATCGCTGAGGCACGCAAGCCTCCCCACCACGGCAAGGTCCATGGTTCATGGGGGGGACTGAAGCATTCCTGACACAAAAATAGGTTGCGTCGTTCTTAGATTCCCTTAAAAAGACTATGTTATTAGTCCAGTCAACGAAGGAAAATTAGGGGTAAAATTCGTGTAGTCGCTAATATTTCCAGAGTGGTACAAGATAGTGCCAAGAACGACATACTAAAAAACCTGTGTGAGTGTTGGATGGAGGACAGTGCATTTACATTTTTCTTAAAATACTCGAAAACCGTGGACCCCATTGAAGATGGACAAATAATTTCCGTGTAGCAGGACATGAAAAAATCAAATCAATTGAAAATATTGTTTTAACAGTACGAAATTAATGTTTATCTTTAAATGAACTGCGTTAATAACAAGAGTTAAATGTTTTTTACCACGTCTATAGCGCGTTAGAGGCGTATTAAAAGATAAAATTTGATGTGGGAGTGTAAAATTTGAAGTGAAGAGGGATATGTGGGAGGAAAACGCTAAGGAAGATAGGTCGCCGGATAATACTCATACACTTCCTTCCTTCATACGTCTGCAAACTGAAGATCACTACATCATAAGAACCAACTGCCTCCATGGGGCACCCTATGAATCAGTGGCGACACAGTGCATAGACAGGCTAGACAGGCACAGGGAGGGTGTTTATTTTCCGCAAACTGCGTTAACACGACGTGATATACGGATGTAAGTTACTAATAATACTCGTACTAACGAAGAAATGCATATGGACGGAACCTACACTAAATATTTCACACTGCTCTACAAATATAATGGGAAAATTGATTCTTACTCAGCCTGTACGGTAGTGTATTGCTCTTACTAGAAGGGCAACTTCCTTCCCCTTCGTCCCCTCCCCCCTTCCTACTCCCAAGAACACTCTCGATTCTAATTTACAGACAGACTAAACGTATACAGCATTTCAAGTTTTGTCTTATGTGAGTAGACATAATAAATAAACTGTACGTGTGATTACGCACCTGAGTTATTTTCAGTTTATTAAATAAGTACTTATAACGTTGTTAAATGAGCTTTTATTTGGTGAGAAAGGGATTGGTTTGCTGCTGTCTATCGATGATAGCGTAATGTGAAGCCATATACCTGGAAATAGGCAATTTTTGTAAAGAATTATGGGACCAAACTGCTGAGAGCATCGGTCTCTAGGTTTACTCACTACTTAATCTAACTCCACTAACTTAAACTAAGGATAACACACCCACCCATGCCCGAGGGAGGACTTGAACTTCCGACGGGGGGAGCCGCGCGAACCGTGACAAGGTCCCCTACACCACACGGGTACCCCGCACGGCCGCCATATAACTGTATTGAATTAATTAATGACCAGAAAGTTACCGCACTTTTCTTAGCATTAACTGTTTTACTGGTGTAATAGATAAATCTTTTCCATTCAGGAATTGTTAGCACTTGTATAGAGAGCTGCTTCAAATGGAACCACTTATCACACATCTAAAGCTTATCTTCCCAGACGGGTGTGAATACCTCTCTTGGAATGGAAGTGATAATGATCAGTAAGCCACTGCAATATTACGCATCATTTACATTGTAATATCTGAATCTCTATAACAGCTAGGTGACCTACCTCCATGGTAGAGACAGGTAATTTAAGCCTCTGCGTCCCTTCTGACATAGGGAAAGCTGAGGCCGGGGTGATACATTTCATAGTCTTCATGCTGTGAAAAGTATTTCACATTTTACACTTGGAACAGGCTCTTCTCTGTGGTAGACAGTTGACAGCTCCTCTTCTTAAGTTTATTTACGTAATAGCAAATTGGTACTCAGCTAATAAACCGAACATAGCTCCATTACATAAACTAAATATGAGTCGACTGATTTAGTCTACTAACATAATAGAGAATTGGACTAGAAATTCTGGGGAGGTATACACTGAGGTGACACAAGCCGTAGAACATACACAGATAGCGGTAGTATCGAGTAGAAAAGGTACAAGAAGGAGGTACACTGGCACAGCTGTCATTTGTACTCGGGTGATTCATGTAAAAAGGTTTACGACGATATCATGGCCGCACGACGGGTATTAACAGATTTTGAACTCGGAATCCTAGTTTAAGTTAGACTCATGGGACATTCCATTTCGGAAATCGTTTGTGGAATCAATATTTCGAGATCCACGGTGTCAAGAGTATGCCGAGAATACGAAATTTCAGGCAATATCTCTCACCACGAACAACGCAGTGGACAAAGGGCTTCACTTAACAATCGAGACCTGCAGTGTTTGCGTGCTGTTGTCACTGCTAACAGACAAGCAACATTGCGTAAAATAATCTCAGAAATCAATGTGAGGCGTACGACGAACATATCCTTTAGATATTGCTCACAGACAAGAAATCAATGTGGGACATACGGCGAACGTGTCAGTTCGGACAATGCGGCTAAATTTGCGACTAAAGAGCTGTAGCAGAAGACGACTGACGCGAATTTCCTTGTTACAGCACGAAATCGTGTGCAGAGCCTCTCCATGGCTCGTGGCTGTATCGGTTGGACCCTTGATGTCTGGAAAACTGTGACCTTGTCTGATGAGCCCCGATTTCAGTTGGTAAGAGTTGATGGTATGGTTCGAGAGGGGTGCACACGGCACGAAGCCACGGACCTAGGTTGTCAACAAGGCACTGTGCAAACTGGTGGTGCCTCCACAATGGTGTGGCCTGTGTTTGCATGCAAAGGCCATGGTCATCTGGTCAAACTGAACCGATCATTGACTGGAAACGAGTATGATCAGCTTCTCGGAGACAACTGGACACCAATTGCTGCCGTTCATCAACTTCATGTTCCCAAACAGCGATGAAATTTTTAGGGATAGCAATATGCAAAGTGACTGGGCCACAAGTGTTTGAAACTGTAGACTTCCAACGACAAGCTGTGTCCACACCACGCAGAGATGCTGCACTACCGCGGACTAAAGGAGGTCCGACACGATATTGGTAGGTATCCCATGACTTATTTCACTTCAGCCTAGTCAATCCGTAAAGCGAAATTCGAACGGTGCTCATGGTGAGACCAAGTTGCCTTTCCAGGAAGGAAACTACAATTGCTGCATAAGATGACTAAGAATCAATCCCCCCCCCCCCCCCCCCTTGCAGTGTAGAATATCGTGCAGAGATTTGCGTAGGTACAATCTCTATGGATTTGTTGTGTTAGTTTTTAGTAACTCATATCAGCATGTTAATGCATTTTATGAAGATAAACGCCGCCTGGCCAGTACGTGCACTGCGTCGCTACTGAGTTATATAGCGCGCTGTTGGGGGTCGGTAAAAATTTGTGTAACATCCTGTAGTTGGTTCTTGTAACGTAGTGGGATAGATAGCGTGGGGAATCAACTGTTCGAACTTCAGTTTGCAGATCTACGAAGAAGGGAAGTGTATGAATACAATCAGGCGATTTATCTCCCTTCTCGATTCTACGCCACACATCCCCCACTAACTCGAACATTACACTCCTGCATCTCAGTTTATCTCTTAATAGGGCACTAAGGCACTTAGATGTGGTGCACATATTTATAATTGTTTTTAATCCCCTTATTATAACGATAAACTTTAGTTTTATCCCATTGAAACAATACTTTTAATATTCTGCTACTCACTCGTCTTCTGCAACACTGTAACTGTTAGTCCTAGAGAAAAAAATTAACAGTACCTTTTTTGTAGGAAATTTAATGTACAGGGTGATGAAAAAGTCAGTATAAATTTGAAGACTTAATAAACCACGGAATAATGTAGATAGAGAGGTAAAAATTTACACACATGCTTGGAATGACATAGGGTTTTATTAGAACAAAAAAAGTTCACAAATGTCCGACAGATGTCGCTGGAGAGCAAAACCGCTACCGTCACTGGTGGGAGGTACGCCGATATGTTACAGAATCGCATCATCTCTAGCCTGGCTAATAAACACCTGCTGGAACGTACGATCTTCATGTAGGATGGCGCCCCACCCTATATTGCTAGACGCATGAAAGATCTCTTGCGCATTCCTTTGTTGATGAGCGTGTGCTCAGCCACCACTTTCGTCATGCTTGGCTCCCAGGTTCCCAGACCTCAGTCCAGGCGATTATTAGCTTTGGGGTTACCTGAAGTCGCGAGTGTATCGTGGAAAACCGACATCTCTACGGATGCTGAAAGACAACGTCCGACGCCAATGCCTCACCGTAACTCCGGACATGGTTTACAGTGCTGTTCACAAGATTATTCCTCGACTACAGCTATTGTTAACGAATGATGGTGGACATATTGAGCATTTCCTGTAAAGAACTTCATCTTTGCTTTGTCTTACTTTGTTGTGCTAATTATTGCTATTCTGATCAGATGAAGCGCCATCTGTCGGACATTTTTGAACGTTTGTATTTTCTCTGTTCTAATAAAACCCCATGTCATTCCAAGCATGTGTGTCAATTTGTACTTCTCTCACTATTCCGTGATTTATTCAGTTTTCTCATTTATATTGACTATTTGATCACCCAGTAGTTTAAATTTTTACTGAGAACATTTTCGCTAGAGGCCGCTGTTTTCAAGATATCCGAGTAAGACATAAAAAAGTGATCGCCTTCCACAACGCAACGCTCAGACCTAACGGTCAGGATTTTTAGAAAGATTTTCATGCCACCCCCTCCGACCATTGTACAATAATTTGGAACTACTGGAATTTTTTCCTCCAGGCGGCATTTTTTCGTCTTCGTTACTGTGCTATATGATTCTGAGGGCTTTCAGAGAAATGTCTGCTACGCTCTTCCCTCAGATCAATGACAGTGGCTGGTATCTGGAGGATACACGACATATCTCTGGATTGCTCTCTCACTGCTAATTTAAGATGGCGGGAGTTTCGCTTCAGTTTTATTAAATTCACTGAAAATAAATATAGCTCCAAAATTCAACTCAGTGGTTTGAAATACTGAAATCACTTAAGTGCAAACTTCTGGACGGGATTCGGACGAGGCGTTACAGCAACAGTTCACACCAACAACATTACGTGTGTTTTAAAGAGCAGAGTAAACTTTTATTCACATTTACACACACATGTGCTGTGCCCTCACAGTTAATGAAGCTGGTCTAAATTATCCAACATATATAATAGTCCATTTAACATACATGTTTCAAGAAAACATAATTCATTCAATGACAATAATCCATCTGCTGTATTCAATCCAAATGCACCTCCTACTTCTCTGACTAAATTCTAGAAGCTTCACACGTATGCACACACAGTTCATACATCACTCCTGTTGATCAGATTTAAATCGGATTTCACTCAGCTATGCAGTTCGTCGGCTACAACACAGTTGCCATCGAACATTGGTCTCTTCTACTTTTTTGTCTTTTTTATTTTTTTATTCCGCCTCCGCAGTCTCAGAATTTTTTCTTACAACTCACCAACACGTTTCATCGTAACACCAATATTCGGCCTCGACAACACTCTTTGTCATATCTGCAATTTCTTCAAAACTGCTCCACTTAACTTATTTGTCATTACCATCCCTCTCTGCTCACTCTCCTGTTCTCATTACAGACCAAATTTTGAGTACATTAGTGCAGTGTCTATATTTGACAGTCAACGTATAGTTCGATGCAATGTTTCTTACGACATCTATATCTACTTCTACATGTTTACTCCTGTAAGCCGCACTACGGAGCGTGGCGGAGGGTTTCCTCTACCCTAAAATTCCCCAGTACACCAAAGACGACCATTCGCCTTTCCTACAGCCGTCCTTACATGCTCATTCCATTTAATACTGCTTTGCAGCGTTACCCCCTGATATTTAATCGATGTGACTATGTCAGCAGCACACCATTAATGCTGTATTCCAACATCACATGTTTGTTTTTTGTACTCATCTGCATTAACTTACTTTTTCCTAGATTTAGAGTTAGCTGCCATTTATCACACCAACAAGGACTTTTGCCTACTTCGTCTTGTATCCACCTACAGTCAGTCAACGACGTTACCTAACTGAACACTACAGTATTATTAGTAAAGAGCCGCAGACTGCTGTCGCCCTGTTCGCCAATTAATTTATGTGTATAAAAAATAATAGCGATCCCTGCGTCACACGTGACACTAGCTTTGTTTCTGATGAACGCTCGCCGTTGATGACAACGTACTATTTATGTTACTTAAAAAACCTGCGAACCACTTACTTATTTCGGAACCTGTTCCGTATGCTTGTACATTAGGCAATAGTCTGCAGTGGAGCACGGTGTCAAATCCTTTTCGGAAACTTAGAAATGTGAAGTCTACCAGTTGCCCTTGATCCGTAGCTAGCAGGAAATCATGTGAGAGAAGTGCAACCTGAGTTTCGCATGGGCGATGGTTTCTGAAACAGTGCTTATTCATGCAGAGGAGCTTTTCCATATCATGTAAATTTATTATATTCGGACTTAGAACATGGTCATGAACTCTGCAGTAAACCGATATAAGGGATATGGTCTGCACTTTTCCGGGTCCGCTCTTTTGCCCTTCTTTTATACGGGAGTCACAGAGCTTTTTTCAGCCACTCGGTACTTTGCGTTGTGCGCGAGATTCACAGTAAATCCAAGCTTGGTAGAGGGCCTATACCGTACTGTGTCCTTTGTAAAACCCTACTGGAATTCCATACCGACTTGGCGACTTGTTTTCAACTGTGTCAGTTCGTTCTCTACGTCAGGGATACCTATGACTACGTACTCCATGCGGGCGTATGTTTGTACAAGCCTTCTACGCCAATGATTTCTTAACACTATATTTAATAGTTTAGCTTTCGGTCTGTTACCTTATGCTGCCACGTCAGACTGGTCAACGAGTGACTAGATACAATCATTGAACCAGCTTAACGATTTCATATAGGACCAGCATTCTCTCCAGCTCTCGACCAAAACTTTTGATAAGAAATGAGACTGTTTGTTGCAGTTTGCTTCGCCGATCGATCTGTTTCAAACACAAGAATCTCTGCGAACTATTGTCTGTTTTCATTTGCGCATTCTCTTTGGAACTGGGAGTGCAAATGCCTTTGCTTCCTCAGCATTTTCCGACTTCCGTCGTTAAAGGGCCTTAAGGGGTCTTTTTCGTCCTTAAACCACTTAATCAGCATATACCTGATGGTAGCGCGTTTTATAATCCATTTAAATTTTACCGATGTCTGCTCAACGTCCATCGTCCACAGACTGAAAGAGGTCAATTTTCTGTGAAATTAGAATGCTAAAAACTTAACAGTTCTTTCTAGTGGTTTTCTAGAGAAATACCCTCCTAGTATTTTTGATTGATTTATAAATTCTAGTAAATATAGTCACCAAGATGACATCATTATCACCTATCACTCAGTCTATGCTGACGCCGTTGGTAAAGTCAGGCCTTTTTGCTGCTACAAGATATATTTCCATTGCGAGTGGGTGACGAACTAGCTGCTTAAGACAATTTTAGGAAAACATTTTCGAAAGTAATTTGCAAAGTTGTCTGTCTGTACTCGCTGCAATGAATCCATAGCCGTCACATTCTATACCCGACAGTTTAAAGTCACCTTCAACAAGCATTTCATGACCTGGGTGCATCCGCGCTACTGCCCTTAGACTTTCTGTGAATGAATTTAAAACTGCCACACCGGAATCAGATGGCCGGTAAAACATCCAACAATTAAACTAGATCTGTTACAGGCGACCAAATAACTTCACTGACATTTTCAGATTCGACGTCAAATATATTTGTCATCTGTAATGAACAGCCCTCATCCTATTGTGTCTCATCTTTCTGATATACAGAGCTTCCTATATCGGACTTCAGCCATCTCTCGATACCGAGAATAATTTCAGTGGTAGAAATTTCCTGAACGGCAGTAAATTCGGGAATCTGACGAATACTTCGACAGTTTACTAATGCAATTTTAACAATCGAAGTGTCTTTTTTTCTGAATGAGGTTTAATTCACAGGCATGTTGAAAGGAGCAGACATTACTGATGATCGATAGCCTATTAAATCATGATGTATTCGCAAATTACCAATAGAATGTCGCAATAGCTATTAGTTCACTGCAAACATATTAAAATTTTTGATGTACCAGCAACCGAACCCGGATATCTCACTTGTCACAAGAGGTCGTTTCAGCCTTTCCTTTACTAAAAAATACATCCTTTTACCGACAATCCATTACGCTATCTCTCTATTTGGAAGGACGCACTTTACTGCTTTTTTTTCATTCTATTTTTTAGCTGATACGCACTATACAACTATTCCTTTTTTCTCCTACAGGAAAATACAGTTTTCATTGCAAATATAACTGTTAATATTTGAAAAAAGGAATTTACAAATTTCAGTATTTTCTACATTATGTATTTTACTTTTCATCTTGTTTCCGAATTTGCTACAGTAACGAACCGAACCTTGACCACCCATCTGCCACACCAGGGAGGAACTTTTTTCTTATTCCTAAATATCGAATGGTAAAAAAAGAAAAAAACTACAATCGAACGTGGACCAGTGGTTTGGTAGTCTAACGCCTGGATCGCTCTTTTCCTTACGCGACCACCGGGGCAATAAAAACGAATTAATTAATAATTTTTCTGAAGAAGGAACAATAAATAGAAAGCCCCAAGGATCGGCTACCTCAACCGATACATTGACGACGAAATACAAGGTTCAAAATGATTGGTGAATAAGTCACGGTAACATGCCGGACGTAAACACTTCCAATATACAAACGCCATATATTGGTGGAAGGTGAGTGCGTTCATATCAGCCCCCTCCATTTATAATGGTATGAACATGGTAGATCAACAGCCGTGGAACTGTATTTGACTTTGTACTCGGAAAGTAGGAACAGTCTGCGTTTAACAAGGCACCAGATTAAAAGGCAGTCTCAGCTAACTGAGCCAGAAACGCTAGTCGTCTCCGAAACCAGGACAGTTCGCTTCGGGCCATGACAGGCTAATCTGTACTGTAGCGTGTCAGCTACTCCACTGATATATGATACGAAGTCCGACACGTAATAGGCGCTTATTGGTGGATAAAAAATTGTGAACCATTTGCTGCCACAAGGATGCCATCGCCATTGGCAGAACGAGAAGCCTAAGATGAAACCACATCGTCTCGTAAGAATTTTGCGGCGATGCACCATATTGTAAATTTCTCATCTCCGTATTAACAAATGTTTGGTAGGAAGAGGCGGCTTCTGTTGAATGTCAGCCACCAAGTAACTTACAGCAATATAAAACTCACAGATATGTTTTAACTGAACATCAGTCGACCGATATCTACATGCGGTTGAAGACTGCCCATCGGAGGCAGTAAAACAACTGAGACCTGAATGTGTGGATTGCATGAAACATAGTAAACAGGAAGCGCCAAACAAATAATAGAGAAGCTTTCATTGAATATCGGTAAGTCCCATACCCTGAGAGGACACGCAAATGCAATGACCTATTATCGTAATCGAAAAATGTTATGCTTCTAAATAAAACGACTAAGCTCTTTCAGTTTCCTAGCCACCATCGCTGGAAAGGAAAAAACCCGAGCGATGTAGTATGCTTTGCACAAGTAGGTTAAGGAAACGCTGTTCATGCTCCAGGACTGCACCTTCTACTTTCCCCGTAACCGACTTCCAATCAAAAGTAGATGTTTTAGTTGGATCAATTATGACCCCTCCCAAAGACACGCCGGTCGACCACCGTTGTCCATGAAATGACAGCATCATCAAAACCTCGTAAATTCATCGTCCCACACTGGCCTTCGTTGATGCAGGCATCAGATACGAGGCAAAAGGAATCCACGGTAGCCTTGAGCAACGGAACCTCAGATGGGGAACAGAGTAATACCAACACATCGTCCGCGAATGCGGGAACCGATATTGTTTCGACCAAAGTAAATGAGCAACGATCGGTCGAAGATTGGGCTCAAGTAGTAGAACAAACAATGACACTGCAAGCGTCCTTCCCTGAAGAAAGCCCCTACGGACGTTAATAGGCCGGCCGCTTTGGTCGAGCGGTTCTAGACGCTTCAGTCCGAAACCACGCGGCTCCTACGTTCGCAGGCTCGAATCATGCCTCGGGCATGGATGTGTGTGATCTCCTTAGGTTGGTTATGTTTTAGTAGTTCTAAGTCTAGGGGACTGACGACCTCAGATATTAAGTCCCACAGTACTTAGAGCCATTTGTACCATTTTTGGATGTTAATCTGTAATGTCCGTTGCCTGCTAACAAGACTCTACTCTCGTCAGTAGTGCTGCAGGAAACTATGGCTGACATAGTCGAACGCCTTCTCAGAATCCAAAAAAAGAAAAAAGAAAAGAAAAAAAAACAGAGCACAATGAACAGAAGTAACAGCAGCCAGCGATATGACATCACGACGTGTTGCTAATGGTGTCATAATAGTACGACCACAAATACAGCTTTGACGATCAGCAACATCTTTCTCCAGCAACGCAGAAAGCCGGCTGTTCATCGCCATCTCCACAGTCTTATAATCAAAACTTAAAAATAAAATGTTCAGAAATTTTCCAGTAATTGTCCGACATGAACTTTTAGGAATTTACATGATTTTTCGAATCTTACAACAGTCGGTCACCAGTCCACATTTAAAGACTCCTCTTCTAAAGAAACGTAAAAGTAGTACCCAAGAAAGGTAAAAAACTCATATAAAACTCTTTATGTAGATCAAGAAACCCCAACTTGACAAGAGTCGGATATTTACAGACCAAAGGGTCTTTCCATTTCAGAGAATGGATTTTTATAAAACCGGGAACGGTCCTAAGTGCGCCCAGAAACGGACATTTTATAAAAGAGAATCAATGTAAGATGAAGAAAAGTACATAATTTTCTTTTACCATTATAAAGAACTTCATCAACCCCTTCAGTGAGAATGTACTCCCTTGAAATCAAGGCAGTCTCGTACAATATTCAGGAACTATACTAAACACATTGCAAAATCTGGGGAGATAAATACGAGTGAACTGATCCTCTTGAAAGAATAAAACATCCGTACAAGGAATCGTAGATAATGTCACAGGAATTATAGATAAAGTGAGGCAAGAAGAGATCCGCAGTTCCGATTTTACATGATTTACATTCAAAGAAAAATGTGTGTAGGCTTGCTTACTTTAACAACGAGAAACCAAATTCGAGCCGCTGATCTGCTTAATTACTTCACCAACGTGCGCCAAGGTCCATTGCCGATCAACTAAGGAGCGCGAGTGCGAGGCGCTTGCACACCTGCCACTGGAATCTTTATGTTTCTTCATTTTACTAGCCTCTGTGCACTCAGGTTGGGCGCATTGCTTACAGTGACTACGGGGCAATACAGCATCTGCAGTCGGGAACGTAGGTGGTTCTTGAAAGTTATCCAAAGTAAGTTACAAAGCAGCAGCCTCAGAGGCCCACTTGGTAAGGTGGGATTCTTGTAATTCACATCGATACGTAAGAGAAAGGACAGGAAACACCACATCTGGGTCGACAGGCTACCAATAGTCTCCACAGGAGTAACAACACTGGAGCGTTCCGATCTCAACTGAATGGATGACGCAAGGAGCCAGGTGGGTTTACGGGCCCCTCAGATTGCTATTGTTGAATCCCTGATACACAATGAGGCCCATCGACTTCCCCACCCCTGAATGAGTTAAGGAAATTTTCTCAACCGCAGGGGGAACACAAGGAAAACTAAGAAAACTTCAGATACATTAGTAGCTGTTCCCGCACCACCGATCCCAGTAGGAATGCAGGACTCATCAGTATAAATTGCATCAATTTTTTTCAGTTTGGGGTAGTTGGGAAGAAGATGCATCTGACTCTTCAGCATTCGGCGTAAGACGTCTCTTATCTTGTACCGCGTACACTGCCGGCTTGGCAGCAACAAATTGAGGACCGTGTTGCGAGAGTAAAGCTGGATATCCAGGAACAGTAAGTTGCGCGTCCACCTGTTTTCCCATTTCACCAGGGTAAGAAGTGGCACGATTCTCGTGAGCTGGAGAAACGAGATCAGCTAACGTAAATTTTCGACGCTGCTCTAGTAAGTACTTCGATACAAAAAATCTGTCGCGGGCAATTAAAGCTAAGGCAGTCCCTTTCATAGCAGAGAAAGCACCTCCATACTTGTCGTCTGTAAGTTACGTGGATGCGGTAGCCACAGATTTGCAGACGGGAAGGAACATTACGTTTGACTACCACCTCCACTGAATATCACTAAAAAGTGCCACCGGTGTTGAGTGGACGAGCGTTCGCATCTTACACTCCTCGTACCACAACAAGGGACCTGAACCTCCTTAAGTAAAATGCCCTCAACCTTCTGCGTCAGGCTGAACAGTCGGGCATTCGTGTAATCCGGTACGCGTCAGCGAGAGGTACCATAAGTAAGGAACTATGACGATGCTTGACGGGAACTTGCGAATCATGACGGGAATGCCACCTATCTACTTGTAGGGTATTCAGAAATGTAACTAAAATACATAGTTATGTAAGTAGCCTGTTTGTATGTTGGCAGCGCTGTAGACTGTGTTAATATCGCTGATAGCGTTCTGCGCACTCGGCAAGAGATTCTGTAGTTGGACTGTCTAGCAGTTAGCGAGTGGATAGGCAAGTGTATGGACATGATATTCCTAGTGGAGACTCTGTGTTTGCAGGACAAGCGTTGTAAAGTGAGATGAAATGATGTGTTTATAAGAAAACACGCAAGGAAATGCATCAGGATGGATGCATGGTTGATAATGTTTGGGCAGTGGAATTATTGAGAACTATATAATTTTCTAAATACATAGTTTTCTCTTCAATAAAATCTTTATTTTTGTTAACCTTATGCCTCCTAGTAGTTAGAGCATATAATAATTAGAATCTTTTTATTTAGCTGGCTGTTGCCGCTACTTGATGTAATTGCTGTATTTAGAGCTGTAGTTAGAGCATATAATAATTAGAATCTTTTTATTTAGCTGGCTGTTGCCGCTACTTGATGTAATTGCTGTATTTCGTGTTATGAAGATTTTCTGTAAGTGGCTTATGAAAACGATCGGACTTGACATCGGGATTCGTTGTTGAAATGAGTTCAGACAATTAACAGTGTTGGAGGCAGTTTCATATTTATTTAGTTTCATAATTTTTGGATTGGTATTGTTGTTAGGATTTCTAGCAATTCAGGGGAATTCTTTTGTGTTAAGTAATGGAAGTCATGTTGTCAATGTGTAGCAGTCAGATTGCGTTGGACTTTTATATTAAGGGTAATAAATGAATAGGTAAGTCTGAGTTGTCTTTGTCAGGGGAAATTCTTTAGGTCAGCGTTTAATAAAAGAAAATAATTATAGAGCTACTTTCAGTTATCATAGTCAAAATAGGCAGTATGGAACAGATCGGACATTACATCAATGGTGTCGACGAGCCAGTCTCGAATCTCCAACGATCCGGCTTTCTCGGAAGGCGATGATTTGTCAAAACTGAAGCTTATTGTACTTTTACTAGAACATGTTGTGATGATGACGAACGAGTCGTCACCAATGTTGACTGGTGGCCAATGCTAAATAGAAACACATAAATCACAGCAGGTTTGTCAGTAACGTCGATAAGGTGCTGGCTGCATTGTCTGGATCTGCAACGACTCAAATAATTTGAAGTCGTTGGTAAAACATAATATACAGGATGTTACAAAACGGTACAGCCAAACTTTCAAGAAACATTCCTCACACACAAACAAAGATAATATGTTATATGGACATGTGTCCGGAAACGTTTACTTTCCATGTTAGAGCTCATTTTATTCCTCCTCTTCAAATCACATTAATCATGGAATGGAAACACACAGCAACAGAAATTACCAGCGTGACTTCAAACACTTTGTTACAGGGAATGTTCAAAATGTCCTCCGTTACCGAGGATACATGCATCCACCCTCCGTCGCATGGAATCCCTGATGCGCTGATGCAGCCCTGGAGAATGGCGTATTGTATCACAGCCGTCCACAATACGAGCACGAAGAGTCTCTACATTTGGTACCGGGGTTGCGTAGACAAGAGCTTTCAAATGTCCCCATTAATGAAAGTCAAGAGGGTTGAGGTCAGGAGAGCGTGGAGGCCATGGAATTGGTCCGCCTCTACCAATCCATTGCTCACCGAATCTGTTGTTGAGAAGCGTAGGAACACTTCGACTTAAATGTGCAGGAGCTCCATCGTGCATGAACCACATGTTGTGTCGTACTTGAAAAGGCACATGTTCTAGCAGCACAGGTAGAGTATCCCGTATGAAATCATGATAACGTGGTCCATTGAGAGTAGGTGGAAGAACACACTGAGGAAACTAAAATGAGCTCTAACATGGAAATTAAGCGTTTCCGGACACATGTCCAGATAACATATTTTCTTTCTTTGTGTGTGAGGAATGTTTCCTGAAAGTTTGGCCGTATGTTTTTGTAACACCCTGTATATATTGTACTTAAGTGGTTGTACAGGATTCTTCTTGGCTACATATATATAATTATAAACAGATAACTCTTGAGGCCTCGATTAGGCCATACGTTACTAAGCGCTTTGTTAGAGGTTGCTGTCGGCCGTTGTGGCCGAGCGGTTCTAGGTGCGCGACTGCTTCGGTCGCAGGTTACAATTCTGCCTCTGGCATGGATGTGTGTGATGTCCTTAGGTTAGTTAGGTTTAAGTAGTTTTTAGTTCTAGGGGACTGATGACCTCAGATGTTAAGTCCCATAGTGCTCAGAGTCATTTGAACCATTTTTAGAGGTTTCTACTGTACTACTTGACGTCCCGAACAAGAGTAGACGAGCGCTCGCCAGAAACTTGATAAACGCGGCTGAGCGGCGCTAGCGGCGCTGGTCGCGACTCGCGAGTCCAACGCTACTAATACGGACCGCGGTCGATAACTGCAACCCCTAACAAGTGTGGTTATGAACGTCGATACCACAGAACACGCGCGGGAAACATGGTCGAAATGATGGAGCGGACGTAGTTGCTAGCAGCAGAAGCACACAGACGCCACGCACCAAAACCACGATGTGACACACACGAAGACACAAACAACATTCAGGCAGGCCTGTCAAGGGGCGAACGACGCCGCGTTAAGCAGCCTTGCTGTTCTGGTTCTGCGAACGGCTGAACGCAAGCGGAAAATACAGCGGTAGTTTTCACCGAGTGCTTGTAGCTGTACTGTATGGTTAATTGATGATGGCTTCCTAGTCAGTAAAATATCCCGTATATAAAATAGTCACCCACCCTACTATCCAGGAAGTGGACTAACCAGGAAGACGTCGTTATCAGGAGAAACAAAACTGGCTTCTACGGATAGGAGCGTGAAATGTTAAATCCCTTAATCTGGCAGGTAGGCTAGGAACTTCAAAAGGGGAAATTGAGACGTTATAGTTACAATGGGGATTGGACAAGTTCGGTGACAGGATAAATAAAAAAAAAATCATCATCTTTCACGGTTTTCAAATTTTTTTCGGCATTGTAATAATGTTAGGCCATTAGCCTTGAGTTAATGAGTGGGATAATTTTCAGCTTGAGTGCATTGCTTTCAGACATTCGTTATGAGCTCTTACTCGAGTAGATTTAGCTTCGTCACCACCTCATAACTCTTCAGCATGTTGAAGGGGCAACAGAAGACGGTAAAATGGGCTGAGTTATTATCTGTGACGAAAAAATGTAATTAATCTCGGAAATCCCTATAATTGGATACGAAATAATGTCCTTCATTTTCTCCTGTCAATTAACCTAGGTCGTTAGCACGTACTCTCTAAAACCATGAACGGGACCTACATGATGCCAAATCGCAACATAATCTCTGAGGATAATGTATCAGGAGAACTTCTTCGCTTACGTACCACATCCTTATGCTCATGTTCTCACTACACTTTCGACCTAAATATGTTCTAAATTCGTACAAAACACTCCACAGAGCTACAATAAAACCAAAGAAAGGTCGGAATAAAACTAGTGGATTCACCGGCGAATATGAAACAGCTAACAGTAAGTGAGTCCAACTGAGATTGACAGAATTGTTTGCAAATAGAGCCTTTATGGATCGAAAAGCTAAAAGTGAATATGTATTGGGTCAAACAAAGGTTGCAATAATGTGCTGAGCAAGGCTGGAAGGAGGTCTGAAAATTAGTTACAATGAATCTATAGTAATGTGTAATCAATATCACTAAAATAAAATCGTAGAAATTAACAAAATGGTTCAAATGGCTCTGAGCACTATGGGACTCAATTGCTGTGGTCATCAGTCCCCTAGAACTTAGAACAAACCTAACTAACCTAAGGACATCACACACATCCATGCCCGAGGCAGGATTCGAACCTGCGACCGTAGCAGTCGCACGGTTCCGGACTGCGCGCCTACAACCGCGAGACCACCGCGGCCGTCAGAAATTAACAAATAAGTCGTCGAAACAATTGATGAGCTTTTGTATTCAGTGTAGATGATAACGAGGAATGGATAGGAAGCAAAATAAACAAACAGAAAAGTAGAAATGGAGTGGATTTTTTGGTAAACATAAATAGTGGTCTTAAGACGAATATCCCAATGTGTTAGTGGTGGTGGTGGTTAGTGTTTAACGTCCCGTCGACAACGAGGTCATTAGAGACGGAGCGCAAGCTCGGGTTAGGGAAGGATTGGGAAGGAAATCGGCCGTGCCCTTTCAAAGGAACCATCCCGGAATTTGCCTGAAACGATTTAGGGAAATCACGGAAAACCTAAATCAGGACGGCCGGAGACGGGATTGAACCGTCGTCCTCCCGAGTGCGAGTCCAGTGTGATAACCACTGCGCCACCTCGCTCGGTAATGTGTTAGTAAGACAAAGTTGATAATGAAAGTGCGTTTTTATTACTTTTTACTTTATTAGTTTTACAGGGTAATACGTGGAGTTTTAGGGTGAAAACATTCAATAACTGAAAGTTTCCCAGCCAGAATAGCATGATGAAAGTTGCTATCATCAACGAGGAAACGAACATATCGGTAAGGGAACACCTTGAGTGGAAGACATTATTACGACAGTAATGAAGATTAAATATAAGTAGACGGAACATATATCCGGGCGAACAGATGGTAAATGGGCCGAAGTGTCACAAGAAAGAGTAGAAGACCGATATGACAATATAGGGTAAAGTCAGTGGAAAACATTAGGAAACGTGTGTGCAACACTACGAAGAAGCAGGTGCAGACGCATAAGCCCAGCAGGTGATTAGGATAATTACGATGGAGATAAGATCGTCAAATGGATGTCTGTACACTCATAACAGCATGTTAATATTTTCTGAATTATTTATTTCATTTACGTCTGTGCATTATGTATGGGACTTATTTGTGATGCCAGACCTGGAAAAATTTAGGAGAGGAAAATGAAGAACAGGTTAAATTTAGTCACTTTTCAGTGTGTCGTAAATAATTCAGCTTCCATTTAGATTAGCCTTTGGTCTAATTAAAACTTTCCCTGACTCCGAAATACTAATGAAGAATTATTAAATGCTCTTGTTCCAGCATAGGTAATTAATAATGTTGTAGCTGCAAAATTTCTGACGCTGCGCGTTTAGTTTCTAATTAAAACTCTCAGTTAATCGAACTCGTCTACTAGCGGCTTCTGGGATGTGTACAGTGTCTTCGATTTTCATGCTTTGCAAGTTCTGAGCGGATCCTGAGTTACTGCCGTAACTATTCCAGTGAAAAGTTACACTAAAGTATTCCTGACATTATGTTTCACATATTGTGCAGTCTGTCTTTAACTGAAGCTCAGCATGCTCGGTAAGTATATTGTGAAGAAAAATAGCAAATATAATTGTCCGTAAGAAAATAATATGCTGTGGTTACGTTCAGTACCGTGTCAAACAACACCGTCCTGGTGACACTGTATTCAACCCTCCTTCAAGTGCTCATCATGTAATTTTTTGAAGTGATTCGAGTTCGTAAAATATATATTGTTTTCAGTTTTATCGGTTCTGTTACCATGAGAGAAGAAATTATGTTTCAAGAGCAAAAAAATGTTTCATGAGGAAAATTTCCAGAGTTGCTAATAGCGCGAAGAAATGGAGAAATAAACGAGTGGAAGGCTGGGCTTAAGGAGTGTATTGAGTACTTATACATAAATGTCATGGCTGCGCGGTGTAGCCACGCTGTCGAGGGCGCCTTGCCACGGTTTGCGCTGTTCCCCCGCCGGAGGTTCGAGTCGTCCCACGGGCATGGGTGTGTTTGTTGTCCTTAGCATAAGTTAGTTTAAGCTATATTAAGTAGGGTGTAAGCCTAGGGGCCTATGATCTCAGCAGTTTAGTCACATAGGAACTTCGCACCACCGCCATAAACATCATCATCGTCGTCATCGTCCTCAGGACAGGCTGCACAGCTTTTTCTGGAAACCATATTCCCATCTTCTCACCGGACGTCTGCTTCTTCACTGTCCATTGGATTTGTAATTTATGGCGATTCTAGGTAGGCAACCCCGCTGCATTCTTTTTATACATTTACGTCAGTTGACGTTACATTTCTCAATTTCTTTTTCCAAATGGAAAAACTTTGTCTCTTATCTTATTTCTATGTTTTGTATTTTGTCCATCAGTGTGCAGACTTTTGTCTTCCCTGAAAACTTTCATCTCAGCTGACGTAATGTTCCTTCAGTCTTTCTTCGAAGTCACCCACGTCCCGCTTCCATACAATACTACCGCCATTGTTCTACAAAAAGTCAGGTAGTTTCATTTATGGTTTTATATTTCAGAATTCTTTTAATTTTTATATATATGCAATAATTTTCAAGCTTTTATTTCCATGTCACTATATGTTGTTAGTGTTTTTCGTCCAAAACAGTTACAGGTGGATACCTGCTCCAGTAATATGCCATTTACGTCAGTAGTGAGTTTCATCGTGCTTTTCTCCGGGAATGTCATTAGTTTTCCTTTATGAGAAGATATTAACAGTCCATATTCTCCTGCTATGTTTCTTGCCATATACCGCCCCCCATTCAAAATTATTTCTGTTGAGCAATAACACCATCGTCTGGTATAAAATACTACTTAACCTATGCTGTATTGGGAACATTGTACTACACTTACACTTGTTTCCACTTTACTATAGCCTCGTCCACATAGGAAATAGAAACTAGGAAGAGCCAGTAACCTCGTCTAACTCCTTTATTTGGAGTCGGAGGAGAAACAAACTCATTGAAAAACATAGCTCGATCTGGCTCTAGATGATAGTACCTACTAAGGACCCATGCCTATGGTTACAGTTGAAAACTGTTCATCGGCCTCGAAGGCGGAAGAACAGTGTACCAAGAGCTGTGAAGCCTAGGGGATGAAACCCTGATTAAAAATCGAGCATGTTCATATGCACCAGGGTGGCGTGCAGTCGACTGAACTGCGCTGTACGGCTTTCATATAGCAGCCCGATGAAACTTACGTTATTGGCAGATACCATGAAACCCTCGGATCTACGAACGGATAAAACTGTATATTCATGGTGTTCCGACTACCTTTGCCACCTCATGTGTTTCCGAAACGAAATAAAATGTGAAAACTAAATGTGGCTAGAGATGCACCTGTGTCAGGGGCTCACACAATGGTTTGCAATATCCAGTCCATAAATGTATACAAATATCATTACAACAAAAAGTTACGTTTCATGACTGGCAACATGTGTGATTATTCTACCGACATAAAAGCTATAGATACAGTTAATCACTCTTCTAAAGCTTATATCTTCTGAAATACGTACACTCTACAGGACAGCAACGGCGCAAAAATCTCTGCCGTAATGTGCAGAGCAAGGGTTGTTTTCAGCGGGCTTCAAGATAGTGCAGGCACCCCGCATTACGGCAGAACCTGAAGCACCGTTTCCATCATTAACAGTCTAACTATTCCAGAAGGCACAATATTTACAGCAGTGACTAAGTCCGTCATCACTAATACTAACTGTAGTTTTCGTTTCGGTAGAAAATACTTACATATTAATTAAAAACTTACTTGTGTATCTGTAGCTATTATGCATTCCCTCAAGTTGGTTGAGTGCCTGACATAGGTGCATCCCTCGTCAATTGCACTCGTCACGTTTCGTTTCATTTCAGAAATATATGTGGTGGCAATGTTAGGTGGGACACTCTCTAAAAACAAAATGAGGATATAAAAAAAGAAAATGAAGTAGTAGAAAGTTTAAGTTGATTCTACATTTAGAAGTATTTCCTTTATTTGATACCGAGCGAGATGGCGCAGTGGTTAGCGTATTGGATTCGCATTCTGGAGGACTACTGTTTAATCCCGCGTCCGGACATCCTGATTCAGGTTTTCCGTGATTTCCCTAAATCGCTCCGGGCAAATACCGGGATGTTTCCTTGGAAAGGGCACGGCCGACCTCATTCTTTAATCCGATGAGTCCGATGACCTCGCTGTTAGGTCTCTTCCCCGTAACAACCCAACTAAACCTTTAATTGATAATTTCGGTCTGTGTGGTATGTAATGACAGTTAAACAGTAACTAGTGCATATTTTACGCAAAATAGGTGTAATTGTTTAGCGCTAATCTAGGAAAGAGAGTATGACCATTTTTATGACTCTCCTTTTAAAGACGTACTTTACATTTAAGCATTCACTCTATTCTTTTACCATAGGCTCTACGGCTCTTTGTTTCTAGTAAACAGCACAAAAACTTTCTAAAACCAAAACTGTATCAATCTTGCTTTAATTACAACAACTTGTTTCGACATACTTTGTTGAGCCGGCCAGAGTGGCCGTGTGGTTCTAGGCGCTACAGTCTGGAACCGAGAGACCGCTACGGTCGCAGGTTCGAATCCTGACTCGGGCATGGATGTGTGTGATGTCCTTAGGTTAGTTAGGTTTCATTAGTTCTACGTTCTTTGCGACTGATGACCTCGGAAGTTAAGTCACAAAGTGCTCAGAGCCATTTGAACCATTTTGACAGAATTTTTTGTCATTTTCAGGTCTTGAAAAAAATTTTTTATGCCGTTTTCATTTTCAGTTGGAACCTCTCACCAAGTTGTCATATTAGCGGATAAAAAATTGTATATTTTATAAAGGTTTTTCATAAATAAGGTAGTTTACGTAAAAAATTTCTTGTGCATATGGCTATGCCCGTTTATGCATCGGTCACACGTGATAGTTACGTCCTAGAAATCACAATACACAGTAAAATGCACAGTGGCGCATCTGTTTACGTACGCTGGACATGTTTAACTTCACGTAAACAGATGTGTGGCTGTGCATTTTACTGTTTATTGTAACTTTTATGAGGTAACAATCACCTGTGAGCTTTACATACACGGACACGGCCATATGCACTAGGTGCTTCTACATTTTAAATGTTTTATTTATGATAAACATTTGTATAATTTGCTTCATTTTATCCACTAACATGGTAATTTGGTGTGAGGTTACAACTGAAAATGAACGTGTTTGATAACAAAAATTTTTTAAGTCTTGAACATAACACTGAAGTCTCTCCAAATCGCTTTTTGTAAATTAGGAAATATCAGTGCGGCCACGGCCGTCTTCAATTTTTACCATGTAAAACAGATCATTCTTCCTGATTTCACAACATTAGAAAATACAGTTAAACTGCATTAAACAGCAAATCAACCCATGTTCTGTCTCCTCTGCAACTGTTCCTCTTGTCCTAAGATTCTGAGTTCAGACTTCTCATAGGCAGGTTTCTCTAAACCACAAGCAACAAATGCAAACAGTTTTAACGTGACGTGTATTACAGCATTAATTCTGCTGATTTGGAACGCAGATTTCGGTTTCTTTTTCTTCTGTTTGATTTAGATAAGTTTTTTGAATCTTCAGTGGAACGTGTTCACAACAAACCGCCATGATGAAGAAGATGTTGGTTGGTGCCTTTGTGGCACTAAGAATAAACATAATGAGGAAATTAGTTAACGGCGAATGAGAAACTATAGAGGAGGAGCAGAGAACCATAAGTACTGTGTTTCCACACTGGAGGATACACACTACTGCCCATTAAAATTGCTACACCGCCAAGATGACGTGCTACAGACCGCGAAAGTTAGCCGACAGGAAGAAGAGGCTGTGATATGCAAATGATTAGTTTTTCAGAGCATTCACACAAGGTTGGCGCCGGTGGCGACACCTACAACGTGCAGACATGAGGAAAGTTTCCAACCGATTTCTCACACACAAACAGCAGTTGCCAGGCGTTGCCTGGTGAAACGTTGTTGTGATGCCTCGTGTAAAGAGGAGAAATGTTTACCATCACGTTTCCGACTTTGATACATTTCGGATTGTAGCCTATCGCAATTGCCGTTTATCGTATCGTGATATTGCTGCTCGCACTGGTCAAGATCCAAGTACTGTTATCAGAACATGGAATCGGTAGTTTGAGGAGGGTAATACTGAACGTCGTGCTGAACCCCAACGACCCCATATCACTAGCAGTAGAGATGACACGCATCTTATCCACATGGCTGCAACGGATCGTGCAGCCACATCTCGATCCCTGAGTCAACAGATGGGGACGTTTGCAAGACAACATAATCTGCACGTACAGTTCGACGACGTTTGCAGCAGCATGGACTATCAGCTCGGAGACCATGGCTGCGATTGCCCATGACGCTGCAACACAGACAGTAGCGCCTGCGATGGTATACTCATCGACAAACCTGGGTGCACAAATGGCAAAACTTCATTTTTTTTCGGATGAATCCTGGTTCTGTTTACAGCATCATGATGGTCGCGTCCGTGTTTGGTGGCATCGCGGTGAACGCACATTGGAAGCGTGTATTCGTCATCGCCATACTGGCGTATCACCCTCCGTGATGGCATGGGGTGCCATTGATTACACGTCTCGGCGACCTCTTGTTCGCATTGATGGCATTTTGAACAGTGGACGTTACATTTCAGATGTATTACGACCCGTGGCTCTATCCTTCATTCGATCCCTGCAAAACCCTACTTTTCAGCAGGATAATGCACGATCGTATGTTGCAGGTCCTGTTCGGGCCTTTCTGGATACAGAAAATGTTCCACTGCTGCCCTGGGCAGCACATTCTCCAGATCTCTCACCAACTGAAAACGTCTGGTCAATGGTGGCCGAGCAACTGGCTCGTCACAATACGCCAGTCACTACTCTTGATGAACTGTGGTATCGTGCTGAAGCTGCATGGGCAGCTGTATATGCCATCCAAGCTTTGTATGACTTAATGCCCAATCGTATAAAGACCCTTATTACGGTCAGAGGTGGTTGTTCTGGGTACTGATTTCTCAGGATCGATGCACCAAAATTGCGTGAAAATGTAATCACATGTCGGTACTAGTATAATATATTTGTCCAATGAATACCCGTTTATCGTCTGCATTTTTTTTCTTGGTGTGGCAATTTTAATGGCCAGTAGTGTACTTGCAACGGGTAGCCCATATCTGAACATGCCAAAAAGGCCGACGTAAGCTTAAACGAAACATGCCAAGTAGTAATCGATTTTTTTGAATCTCTCGCCACTCAAGAAACAGCACAAAGTGTCTGAAGTTTGGAACCTCAACTCCCGATAAGCAGGTCACCATCACAGTGGGAACCTTTGGCATACTGTCGATGAATGCTAGACCTGATTTGTCGCTTCCTCTGGACATGGAAGGACCTAAATCCAGCAATATATTCTTGAGCCAAACATTTGCCGAGACTCCAAACGACAACCTCGACCACAGGAAATGTTCAGCGACAAGAACTTCAAATGAAAGTTTTAGTTGAGCCTTCACCACATCGTAACAGGTGTAATGCCACAGAGACAAACCTGATAACCTGGGGTCTTGAAGATGAATTTTGACGACAGATGCGATGATCGTGAACACAATTACTAACACACCCTAACTGTCCCAGTAAAAGTCCCATCCATGTACTGTAGTGGTAATGAGGGAAGCACTAGGTGTATCCCTATGTTTGCGTGAATATCTTCGATCTCGGAAGACTAACACACGAGATAAAGTAAATTTTAATCTTTATCCAGAACAAAATTTGTTTAATGTAACCGTATACTTAGTATTCACGGTGTTTGTAAATCCCCGTTACAAACTCCTAGGACTTGTACAGCAGTGAGTAGATAATATTTTGTGTAGGAACCCATGTCCGCCGCGCTACAACCATCTGAAAACACGTTGGCATTGCGACCACTTTTACAGGTAATTTACAAGGCGTGATTCCGTACATCACTTGTTTTACAGTTCCACTCATTAATAATCAAGTGAACATAAAGGAAACTTAATCGTTATTCACAAACATCACAAACACTTTTTCATTCTATGCATTCGGCGTCTCCCTGGAGCATCTTTGCCACCCCCGGTGTAGGTGAAGGAACCACTTCATGTTGAGTAATCGTGGCGCAGTCTTCCATTACAATGAGCTTCGCCATACAGAACGATTATGTCGGTGTACTCTGCAAACTTGTACTCAACCATGTTGCTCTAACATTTACAGAGGTGTCAATGAGGTTTGAATCAGGTCAGAGAGGTAGGACAGACGCAAACGTCATCAGTCGATCCGATGTAAACAGTCCCCCACTATGACTACCCTGTTGGATACCTGCCTAGCAAACGTTTCCAAACGGCTGTAGCAAGGAAATGGTACTTTTCCGAACATGGGTTCCAAATCAAAATATTTTCTACTACTCCCCTCTCCAACTCCAAGAATATGAACGAGAATATCCGAACATCCTTTATACTTAGTAACTGATTCCATCGATTTGCACCAAATATCATTTGTGACAGATAACATACCCGAAAGCAGCAACCGCCTATATTTAGACAGGAGCGTACCCTGCCATTTCCAAGCACTGTGGTATTTGTAGGAATTCTGCATGGGAATCTGATCTCTCACTCTTAAAAAACCAGAGGAATAGGGTTTTTGCTACTTCACTCGTTGATTTCACCATCGATAATTTCTGACTTCGCTCATCTCTGGTTTGCAATGGCGCTAATGTTCACAGTGTGTGTGTGTGTGTGTGTGTGTGTGTGTGTGTGTGTTACTCTTTACTCTTACGGAATTTATGCCGAAACTTCGAGGTCTTAAATTCGCTTCCTCAGGGCTTACCTGCTGCAGTTTTGCCTTGAGAATGGCAGGGTGTACTCCTGTTCCAATATCAACGGTTGATGAAAGCATCATCCGGCTGCAATCCCTTAAGTTAGATGAGCATTCTGTATGGCGGTAGTAACTGAAGTCTCACGTCATTTCTTACACCTTCCTGCTTATTACCTTTAGTTACGGGTTAATGTTACCAGTAGAACTAAAAATAGATTTCGCAAGTTCATTTACTAATTATTATTACTTACTTTGAGAAGATTGCTGTAACTGAAGAACGAGAAAATCTTGCTGACATTGACTGGAAACCATGGAGGAATGTATTGCATGGAGAGGGCATGTATTTGAATTCTTCAGGTAAAAAAAATTAAAAAGTAAAATAATGAACAGCGTTATTATCTCATTTATGTATTAGGTTCAAAAATGGTTCAAATGGCTCTGAGCACTATGGGACTTAACATCTATGGTCATCAGTCCCCTAGAACTTAGAACTACTTAAACCTATCTAACCTAAGGACATCACACTAACATCCATGCCCGAGGCAGGATTCGAACCTGCGACCGTAGCGATCGCGCGGTTCTAGACTGTAGCGCCTAGAACCGCTCAGCCAAGCCGGCCGGCAAAAACTGAGTTGCTGACATTTTATTTTGTTGGTGTGATTGGAGTCGGCATAGGTAGACGATCAGCGTGTCTTACTGCTAAGCGGAGGACCATGGTTCGGTATGTTTTCCGTCGCTGGAGGACAGAACCGAAGTACACTAGGCCACCGGAGGCCAGCAGGCATACTATTTTAATGAACAACAGTTGCTGAATGGTCTTTAACTCCGAAAACGACGGGGAAAGCGGTGTGCTGGCCCCATGTCCACCCATATAAAATCCGTTTGACAGAGGATGACATAACGGCCAGTCGGCGCGGTATGATTTTCTAGGCGGGTTACTATCAGTAAGCAAGATACTACGACGTGAGTTCCGAGTATTTCATTCTTTCGTTAACCAATATGTGGGGTCCCTGTAAATGTTCGTAGCAAAATATTTCTACAAATACAGATCCATTGCGAAAGTATTGCAGGTCACAATGTAATCACATGAATTACGTCTCAGGTTATGTAAGTGAATATATGGTATACTTTATTATCTTAGA
Organism: Schistocerca gregaria; assembly: GCF_023897955.1. Classification (NCBI taxonomy): domain Eukaryota; kingdom Metazoa; phylum Arthropoda; class Insecta; order Orthoptera; family Acrididae; genus Schistocerca; species Schistocerca gregaria. The sequence goes on from NC_064923.1 coordinate 582,609,075, forward strand.
AGGTATTCTATAATTGCTCCCTGTTAATCTGCATAATAAATGAATACACAAAACAGACTTTTATAGAAATGAAATATTTTGAAGTGCAATGAATCGTCGTAATCTATACCCGCAGTGCACAACGAGGTTACGTTGGTGTACCATTCACACTACATAAATTTGGTAAAGCCATCGTTTTGTCTCTAGAGCCTCCGCTCGCATACAAAACGTTCGTAAATGTTGAAAAGAAAGGCAATTTTCTGTTGAAAAACAGCCATCCGCGGTGTTCTTGGGCATTTGAGACACGTATGTATGTCGAAATACACGTGGTTAACAGAACTCCATACTATCCAATTCCGCAGTAATGTGAATACTTATCATCTGTTAAGTAGTATTAAACGGGGTTGAATGTGTTTAGGTTCGCTGTCTGTAGAATTACAGAGGGGCCGAGCGGAGACATCCCTGTATTAAGTCAAGATAGCAGTTGCGAACCTGTGAAACGTCTCTGACGCTTGTAAAATATTCCCAAAGTTTAGTTATTTATCATCCATGTTTACAGTCGCCTTGTTCCACGCCGACCTTGTAGCCGATGCCTCATTCAACTGTGTCTTTAAGAGGCTGCGATGCGATGACTGCAAGAGTCCTTATTTCGCTATATTCGCTTAACAGGCCATTAACTGCTGTGTAGGTTCTCTGATACTGAGTCTTATGAAGTAGATGCAGTTTCTTTTGACATCTCTTACGAGTTAACGAATGTGTGTGTCACGTAGCCATTGGTTTTCTGTCCCATGCTGTTTTTTGCTGAGATCGTCCTCTCTCTCTTGGCACGGTGTTGTAACATGCTGAATCGTGACCCACTTGCGTCATACTGCTTATTTCTGTCTCAGCCTCTGGCATGACCACGGTCCGCTTGTTGCAAGGTGAATGAGTTATAATGATTTTTTTAAAAAAATTGTATTTCTTACTATTGTGTGACATACCAGAATTGATGCTATTGGTTGTTGTATCAATAATGAAAAGAAGCTCTTTTTAGTTTCATACAAGTTCTATTTTGTAATGTCTGCACTACAACCCAACATGGCTATGATGTTGCCAGTCAAAAATTACCCAGAAAAGTCTACAGATGGCGATACCAGACACATAACTGGTTCTTATGAGAGCTCAACAAGAATTGTTTCTTGTATCACAAATAGCTCTCTCTAGAGACAACACTGTCTGCATTAGCCGGCCGCGGTGGTCTAGCGATTCTAGACAGTCCGGAACCGCGCGATTGCTACGGTAGCAGGTTCGAATCCTGCCTGGGGCATGGATGTGTGTGATGTCCTTAGGTTAGTTAGGTTTAAGTAGTTCTACGTTCTAGGAGACTGATGACCACAGATGTTAAGTCCCATAGTGCTCAGAGCCATTTTTGAACAGTCTGCATTATCAGTCTTGAGCAAAGAGGTATTTTGACTAACGGTATTGCTTATTGCTACCACAAAAGGGGAGTTTGCAAATGCATGAGGTTCTTTTATTTTCATTTATTTTTTTGCATAAAGGTCATTTCTGGATGGAAACCTTTCTTTTCACTGACAGTTGCGAGCTAACTGACGATCTAATGTTTGTGAGGCTGGTTATGTTCTGCATTCCAACCACAGTTGTGCAAGGACGCTATGGGGGTGGTGTAGGAAATTGTGCTGAATCTAATGCCTGCAAGGTATGAAGGCACCATCCCACCATGCAGAGTTCAGAAGATTGCAGCAATACGGACAGTGATCTAATTAGGCAATGTATCAATGTCGGTTCCACAACACTCCCTGTAAAGGAAGTTTTATAGCTAACAGAAATGAGTGTATGGGTTCAGGCGTAACTATACGTTACCAAAAAATGAAAATCTTAAATTGTCGTTATTAAGGTTTATTTTTTCTCTACTTTATGACGTATCAATCATAACTGTAATACATACAGGATGGTAAAATATTAACATTCGGTATTCACAACTGTGAAGCGAGATTCCTAACTATACCAAGGTTCTTTAATAGTAAGATGGTAGATGACCATATCTGGCGGTCGATAAAATACAAACAAATTAAGTAAAATTGCGACCAGAGGTATCAATTAAGCTAAAAATGCACAAGGAAAAGACCCAAAAATGAATGGGATCAAAAAGTAATCAAAAAGAAGTACTCAATTAAAACAATTCTCTAACTTCAGAGTATAAAGCACTCTGCATTGATTGATCAATCCGTTTTACTGGATCGGATACATCGCAAATTTTCTATTCAGTTAAGCTCGACAGCTCTAAATATGTTTAACTGCAGGTCATGGTTGAATGTACAAAAGAAATAAGAGAGACGGAGACGACCGCAATTCTGAGCATCATTTGAATATTACTTGCTGGTGTAGCGCTTGCGCGCTTGTTTACCTTTCGTCGCCGGTGGCAGGAGCTGCTTTCAGCACAAGCAGTGAACCTGAGAACCTATTCTAAATCCCTTTCGGCTGTTAAACACCAGTCTGATACATTTACTATGTCTTTGTTGTTCCCTACCTAAGTTAACAGGCATGGTACCCGCTATTTGCCTGTAATAGAGGGTACGTTGTTGCCCTCATATCGCTCGCGATCGTTGTCAGTGCTCGGTGCAATGGCTTGTACTAGGAGACTTTGCAGTTTAACTCCTTAACAGTTAAGACCAACCTGTGAACAAGTGTTTACATAATTCCTCTCGCAATCGTCTCAACGTTGTGCGAGTCGCCTTGCTCAAACTCTCGGTAATTTGCTGCAAGAGAAGAGCGAATTTCTCTGTCTGCCATTAATCTGCCATTTACCCATATGAAAGCTGGTGACCACGCTTTCTCTTTCTGTCCAATCACAGCGTTTATACTTGTTATAACTCCACCAGCTAGAGTTTCTGTGGTCTATCACAGGAGCCATATATTTCGTGGGGCAGAGTTTAACTTTTGCTACGTAATACTGAGATAAAAAATTTTTGCCACGTGGATTTTAACACAGGTAGCTGCAGTGAGTCAGCAGCGTTCTGAGTTGGACTTCTCTGGATGTTTATCTGCTATCTCCAACCGTGTTCCTATAGAAAGGCTTCCCGAAGGGTCGTAATTAAAAGCAGGGCCAAGGGCATCTTTGGCCACCAGCCTGCGCAGTGGCTCATTGTGTTTGCTGGATGTCCCACTGTGGAGGTTTCAGCCAAACGCGGGACGGGTATTGCTGTCTTAAAGTTGTCCTGTCTTCAACTCGTGGTTCGATTTTGGTAAATTACTTGCATGCAGTTACCAGTGCGAGTGTTAGTGGTTTATATTCCTGAAATTCTGGCTTGTTTATTCGATTTGCCTATCAATAAAATTCGTACATTTTCAGGTAACTATGTCGCGTGACATTTCGATTAAACCAGAATTGTTTCAGGAATTTAATGTAAGGTGTGTTATTTGTTTCACACCTTACAACGATTAGTTTAATTAATTAATTAAGATACCAGATATAGCCTTTTAGTAGAAATGATTGCCTGTATCAAGAAAGTTTGAAACATCATCTCGTCTGGAGTAGCATAAACACCTGCATATGTGATGTAATATGAAAAAAGCAGGACAGCCTACGAAGATGTTTCAGATCAGTTTAATCCTAACACCACAGGGGGAAATATGACCCCATAAGAACACTGGAAATATATATTTCCATTGTTTCCAATACTATGCTTTTCAAAATACATGAATTTCCCCATGTGAGTCAAGTATTCCAATGTTGTTTTGATTACTTTTATATTTAGAACACATTAAAATTTATTCTCGGTTTTAGCACTGAGTACCACTGGATGCAATATGACCACAGTCTAAATACCTTTTTGTTTCTTGAATGTAACATTTATGAAAATGGAGTGATGACTGTTCTACTGAATTACTGTGATGTATGTTTTGAGGTTAGTTCATTAAAAGACAGCCAGTATTTCTGAAGTGCGCGTACTTATTTATTACAATACATGTTAGTGTTAGCTAGTGATCACACAAAACCCAGAGTAGAACTTGTGCGTGGGATCCACTCAGACATATGCACACTAGTAAATGTGTTCCGTTTGCCTTATCAAATGAATCATGACACTTCCAGGAAAAATATTGTGTCAAAACTGTGTAGTTTTGGGCAAAGGTCTACTCGAGTCAGTTCATTACCGTCTTGTCCATGCAGTCTTCTCATGAAGCATTAACCCTAGGTTACTAGACACTCATAAAATTTACGACTGTAATTTTTACGAATTAGCGGTTTCTATCAATCTGATATTGTCACCACAATGTATACAACGGGACATTTTCCATTTATTTAGTGTGTGGTATACCACTAGAGACCTAATAATTGTAATTAAATAGTGTATAAACTGTACATCATGCCTTCATTCGAAAAGAAATACGTAGTAGTAAAATTTACAACGGCTTATTAGCACTGTTACATTCCCCCCTTTAGTTGTCTATGGTTAAAGACAACAAAAAATGAAATACTTTTGTGGAAGTACACTACTGGCTATTAAAATTGCTACACCAAGAGGAAATGCATTGGACAATATATTACACTGGAACCGACATATGATTACATTTTCATGCAATTTGGGTGCATAGATTCTGAGAAATCAGATCCCAGAACAACCACCTCTGGCCGTAATAATGGTCTTCATACGCCTGGGCATTGAGTCATACAGAGCTTGGATGGCATGTACAGGTACAGCTGCCCATGCAGCTCCAACACGATACCACAGGTCATCAAGACTAGTGACTGGCGTATTGTGACGAGCCAGTTGCTTGGACACCATAGACCAGACGTTTCCAATTGGTGTGAAATATGGAGAATGTGCTGCCCAGGGCAGCAGTCTAACATTTTCAGTATCCAGAATGCCCCGTACAGGACCTGCAATATGCGGTCGTGCATTATCCTGCTGAAATGTAGGGTTTCGCAGGGATCGAACGAAGGGTAGAGCCACGGGTCTTAACACATCTGAAATGTAGCGTCCACTGTTCAAAGTGCCGTCACTGCGAACAATGGCACCCCATACCACCACGACGTGTGATACGCTACTATGGCGATGACGAATACACGCTTCCAATTGCCGTTCACCGCGATGACGCTAAACACGGATGCGACCATCACGATGCTGTAAACAGAACCTCGATTCATCCGAAAAAATGACGTTTTGCCTTTCGTGCAGCCACGTTCGTCGTTGAGTACACCATCGTCGGCGCCCCTGTCTGTGTTGCAGCGTCAAGTGTAACCACATCCACGGTCTCCGAGCTGGTAGTCTATGCTTCTGCAAACGTCATCGAACTGTTCATGCAGATGGTTGTTGTCTTGCAAACTTCCCCATCTGTTGACTCAGGGATCCAGAAATGGCTGCACGATCCGTTACAGCCATGCGAATAAGTTGCCTGTCATCTCGACTGGTGGTGATACGAGGCCGTTGGGGTCCAGCACGGCGTTCTGTATTACCCTCCTGAACCCACCGATTCCATATTCTGCTAACAGTCACTGGATCTCGACCAACGCGAGCAGCAATGTCGCGATACGATAAACCGCAATCGCGATAGGCTACAATCCGACCTTTATCTAAGTCGGAAACGTGATGGTACACATTTCGTCTTTTTACACGAAGCATCACAACAACGTTTCACCAGCAACGCCGGTCAACTGCTGTTTGTGTATGAGAAATCGGTTGGAAACTTTCCTCATGTCTGCACGTTGTAGGTGTCGCCACCGGCGCCAACCTTGTGTGAATGCTCTGAAAAGCTAATCATTTGCATATCACAGCATCTTCTTCCTGTCTGTCAAATTTCGCGTCTGTAACACGTCGTCTTCGTGGTGTAGCAATTTTAATGGCCAGTAGTGTATACCAGAATTGCTTTTTACGCTGTTAATGTTTACGCCGTCTTTAGACGCTCTTCCATATCGTAGGGTGATCTAGTTGCTAAGCAAAACACAGTATCTTCACCGTTGGTATTGCTGTTGGTGTCATCAGTGCTAAGACTTGTTTGATGCAACTCGCCCTGGACTTGTTTCCAGGACAAGCCTGTTCTCTTATGTCTCGGGATATATGCTAACAACCGACCCCCTCACTTAGCGAATTTTTATGAATTCGATTTAGTAAGTCTTCAGTGGTGATCCAATGTACCAATCTAATTTCAAACGTTGCTCATAAGCATTACTTCTGCAAAGCTTCTATTCTCTTCTTGTCTAAAGGATTTACTATTCGCGCTTCTCTTCTGTAGGAGCTTACACTACAGACAGATATATACAGATTATTCATAACACTTAAATTTGCGAAGATAAAAAGCAAGAGCTGCCAACGGGCAGACATTTCCAGCAAAACAAGTGTGTCAAAACAATGTAGTTTGCGACTGGAATGTAACTGTGTTAGTACGTAAATGAGGTATTGGGCAAAGTGCTGACCACTACGCCAACCGAACACAGAATGTCTCCTGTCCGGCCCAATTCTCAACTTATGCGTTTATGTTATATGTTAGTACATTTTTCTTTTTTAGAAACATGTTTCTCGCTTTTACCAGTCTGCATATTGTATTACCTCTACTTAGGCCATCATCTGTTATTTTGCTACCGAAATAGGAAATCTTATCTGCTGCTCATAGTGTCTAGTTTCTTAACGTAATAGCCTTAACACCATCTTATTAATTAGACTTTATTCCATTGCCTTGCTATGCTTTTCTTGATTTACATAATGTAACCTGCTATCAAGACACTATCCAACCCAGTCAGCGGATTGTCCAAATACTTGGACAACTCTGATATAACTGCGCTCCAGAGGGAAATCCGAAGGAATTTGTTCTTCCCGAACTTTAATTCTCTTCCCAAAATTTTCTGTGTGCTCGTTGCTAATTTCTCAGTATCAGCACTGAATTACATTTGGAATAAGCTACAACCTTGTTGTACTCCATTCCCATATATTTAAAAGTTACACTATGTTTAGCGTTACCTTACCATATTCGAAATGTAACAGCGAATTTAATATAACTCAGTTTAATATAGACCTATATCTTGTAAAATACCAAAACTGGATGCGTATGAGTTAAACTGCAGGACAAATACGTTTCAACCTGTTTCATACATTGACGTATTAATTTGGAGATACCTGTACAATTAACACAAGACCAATACTCCAAAATATATTTAGCTAAAGGTTTTTCAGACTTTTTGGAGTGATCATTATTGTCAGCAAGGATATAACTCTTCGGTTTATAAAGTTAAAAATTTTTGTCTTACTGCAGACGTTATTTATTTATGTTATAAATGCTTTTCAGCTCTCGTGTTAAGGCCTCTACAATGGATTCAATCTGGAATAATGAAGTGGTGCTTTTATGTGGCATACACATGGATTAGAAAACGGTTCACGTCATTTTTTTTAATATTAACAAATAATTACTCTAAGTGATTCGTTTCTTTGGGCAAAATTTGGGTTTTCACTCATCGGGTATTAGATTATAGGTGGCACTGTCACTTCACTCGCAATACATTAACACATTTTGACTTCACGATCTTCTGGTTCTCTAGTTTTCGTATTTTATGAGATATCTGTTGTGGAACGTCAGTACTGGTGTGCCACCAACTTCAGTATTTTCTTGCAAGGAAGTGTTGTCGTAATTGCATTCATTTGGTTTCTCTTTTCTTATTTGTTTATGTGAGTGTTGCCACCTATAGACGTAAATGCTCTGATCCTAACAACTGTTAATTTCTCTTCCCTCTTCTCTCTCTCTCTCTCTCTCTCTCTGTGTGTGTGTGTGTGTGTGTGTGTGTGTGTGTGTGTGTGTGTGTGTGTGTGCAGTTTCTTTCTATTTCAGACTTGTAACTTTATGTTAAGACTGTTTTTCTGGGTAGCTGGGGCAGAGGTTGTGAGGCTAGTCGGGGAGGGGAATGCAGAACTTCAAATTTGTATTTAATAACTGGCAGGGAGTGGGTAAAGAGTTCTAGGTGTTTACCTGATAGGATTTATGGCTTACAGGTTAATTGTAGAACATCCCGATATAGTGAGGGGAAAGGGATTGAATGGTCTTATTCTACTCATCGTTTATTGGAGTGTCACACTATGTAATTTATTAATGTGAATAATAAGTTATTTGAGATGTACATTTGGTCATTAAGAAGGGTTTTTGTGTCGATTTTGGTTTTTTAGGTACTTTGGCTTCTTAGGCGCTTCGAGGTCGTCTTGTATTGTTTATTCTAGTCTTTTTCTCGAAAGATTATCATGTAATCATACACTGTAAAATGTGAAATTATTACTACCGGACGTTGGGGCTCTCATACGTTGATCCACATACATCTCACCTCATGTGTTACGTTGTAATGTGGTATACAGCTGTCTCTTGTCAGTTTTGGAATGTAATTTTGGGTGGAATTATCTCTTCTGTAAGCCTTACCTTTTGAGAATATTATTGACTTTGTGTGTGAGTTTGGGTCTGTATGTATCATGTGCCATCATGTGCATTCTTCTTTATTTACTCGATTATAATGTCATCGTCACGTGAAAATGTGTTGAACTTCGATTAATGAATTGACAGCGTGGTCCCTGACCTATGCCCAGAGGAGAGGACAAGCTGATTTAGGGAAAAACAGAATAACTTCAAAGTTATTAATATAACTTAAAGCTTATTAATGTAAAATTTATTATGTGAATTGATTTTAATCTGTAAGTATCGCTTATAAATATGAAACTGTGTTATTCCGAATTAAACTGCCTAACCTACCTAAGATGAATGATGAAAGGCATCTAGAACATATGTAAATATAGACTGTAACAAGAAAAACGTATTTCAATTTATAAAATGAATAAAGACGTTTCATTTACTTTTGACAGTAAATTTACTAATGAACACAAGTTATAATCAACTTATTTACGGGGTGGATTGACAATAAAGGTCACCACAATCAATATTACTTTAACTGACAATGCAAAGTAATTACACATTCATGGTCCAATTGGCGTTGACAAATTAACACAGATAACACGGAATTGCTTAACTACACTCAAATTATTTGCTGCAGTTCCTGATTAAAACTTGATATGTTCAGCTGAAACAGCACACAAGAGATCTGCCAAACCAATCTTTGTTTGCAGTTCGTGTTTTCCCGGTCATGAATGGCGCTAAAATGAAGAATATTATCCTATTTTGGTTGCTGTTTTTGGATAAAGACATACATATTTTATTTTGGGATAGTTTATCAAAGCAGAGTAAGGTTTCTGGGTTCAAAACGATATCAGGTGGATTAATGGTGAGGAGATCTTGAAGAATCCTGTGCAAGGAAATATCTCAGTAAACATAACTAATGCATTCTTCTTTAAGACTGGCATGTCACATTGCGGAATCAAAATATGGAATAAGATTAATATATATAAAGATTTAGTGATTTGACCTGGTCAGAAACGTATCCCTTATTAAGAGAGCACACAATTTAAATATCTCACTAAATACGACAAAAAGTTGAAATACCAATAAGGAACAGTTTACGAAGAAGCTCTGAATTTATTGGTGACCAACGCCTTCTATTCTATTTTGCTAATTTCTTATCAGAATCAACGAATGTAAGCATTGTTAACTATGTCATATTGCATCAGTGGTACCTAAAACCTGGGTTTGGCCCATCTTACGCACATTAACGTATTAATGCACGCAATAGAAGTAAGCATTAATGCATTAATGGAATAAGCCTCGTGCATTATTTGAGCTTCAACAACCCTTAGGAACAGTAGCCTTGAAATTATGTTATGTACAAATTTAAAGTTTGGTCGCAAACTTTCAAATTAACATGCACCTAATTTGAAGACTAATCTTTATTACATACTCATTATAAGTTTCTAGAACAAACATGAATCAAATCTAATAAAATTCTTGCGTGAAAAACTATCTGAACGATGAAGAAATACGCAGCATTTACTTATGAAATGATAAGATGGATTTAGTTGTCTGACTAACAACTAACAAATTATCTTCCTGCGGTTTTCTATTCCTCTAACAGCTGCCAGATTCGTAAAACAAATTGTCGGATTGGATACGACCTCTTAGTGCAATCCTAAATTTGGCGAGAACATTGGCATAACATGATTTAGTATTTTGCATAACGAGACGGAATACTACCTTACTAAAGGAAATAAATTTCGTTTGTAAGTTTTATTAAAAACAAAGGAAACACCTTTTACAATAGAAAACGTGGCTTGTAACTCATCGTAGATCAAAACATAAGGTGGAAACGTCGCATAAAACCCAAGCTTGGGTAGCTCAGATGGTAGAATACTTGCCCACGAAAAGCTGTCCCGAGTTCGTGTGTCGGTCAGGCACACAGTTTTAATTTGCCAGAAAGTTTCCTACAAATAGTTTTATGTGAAGTTTCCATCTTATGTCCTGATCTACGATGAGTTATAAGCCACATTGTTTTACTGTAAAAGCTGTTTTCTTTGTTTTTAATACAACTTGAAAACGAAATTTGTTTCCTTTTATAAGGTGGAGACTCTAATTCGGGACATTTGCCTTTCGCGGGCAAGTGCTCTGTCTGATCTAACCAAGCTTGGGTTTGCCCTCGAAAGGCAAATGTCCTTGGTTCGCGTCTCGGTCCGGTACACAGTTTTAATCTGCCAGGAACTTTCATATCAGCGTACACTCCGCTGCAGCGTGAAACTCTCCTTCTCGTAGTAGGAACCTTAGATTCCAGGATGAGATTCTTTGGAAGAAATCTAAAGTAATGTGATTCATTTAACAATGCACAGACTCACAAAACCCTCGTTCTTGAGTGTTGCTCATCATTATGGAATTCTTACAAGGTGGTATCAACAAAATAGATAGAGAACGTCAAACGAAGAATGGCATGTTTGATAGCGGGATCGTTTATTAAGCGCAAAAACCTTACAAATACGATCACCATCCTCCAGTGGCAGGATAGGGGCGAAGTGCGTAACAGAGAGATATAATACTGGAATTCCGAAAGCAGGCATTCCGAGACCAGTCGAGCAGCACATTAATTTCCACGAAATACATGCTGGGAAACAACATGAGGGGAGAGTCAGGGGAAGTGGAGCTTGTACGGCGGATTACCGCTAGCCGCTCTCGTCATGCACCGATGGTGAAGGCCACTGGGAAGTACCCTTCGCCACACACCGTGAGATGGCCTGCGTATAGCGGCAGGAGGAGAATTTACAGTGAAATACTACAGTTTACGGTTTGTACTCATGGCAATTTCTCAGTGAGTCTCTTCACATTAAGTAGTACTAATGAACAACCACCGAATCTGTGTCCGATACTGCGCAAGAAGTACTGCAGTAGCAGCTGCGCCAATTCAGGATGCCCAAGTTCAGATCACTTCTTAGTGAATCAGTACAACTACGAGTTTAGTTTCCCCTAAAGAACACTGGGCAGCAATACGCATTAAGAACAACAACAAGGAATTGCAATTCTATTCAGTAGTGTCTAAATAGGATGTACTATTTTGTGTTAATTGTATTTTGCGCGTTTTTTTGATGGTGTAATGTATATCTGTTTGGAAAAGCAATATTAATTGTGTAAAACGTCTACACCCCATATTTAATACGAGAGAGAGGGTTTAATGCTGGACCCTATTTAGACAAATGTATCGGTAGTTAGTTCATATACAGTTCACAAGACAGCCGAGAATAATTAGCAGAAAATGTGTTTGAAACGATTTTAGCACGTAGAAAGCGGCTACAGCTTACAGGACAATGTGTGTGCGGCATATCGTGAGACAATGCGGAGTAATGGAAGACTGCAGCGGCCAACTTGGGTGTGAATACTTGACGAGATGTTCCTATTTAAAAACTATTGTGAGTATTTAAACTATGTCTGGAGTGAAAAAGAGAGTATTGTTCATTTAAAAAACGGAATGTTACTGAAAGAGTGGCTTCTCCTCGTGTACACTGCTAGATATACCACACTTCAAGTTAGTAGACCTAAAACGTCATTCATATTACGTAAGGATTCACATAAAAAAGGAGATGAGGTTCTGGTATGCAGCTTCTCCGACGTAACTGTACTGTGATCCGATTGTACTACTGTAGGACTTTCTCGGATGGTGATGAAACTGTTCAGAATGGTTACTTCAATTACCTCTTCTCTCTCGGAATAAAGGACAAGAGCAGCGTGACAGAATTTGTTATGCAAATGTTTAGTTACCGTACTGACCTTGCACGAATGCAGGCTTACTTCCTCTTGATCTGTGCATTTAAAAGAGCTAAACTAATTAAGTGTTGAGAAGACATGGCTACAGAAAGCTCAAAGAATTCTAGGCACGTACACAAATCATTGCTACACTGGAATACAATTAGGTCTGGTCTGCAAGTAACTCAACTTTAAATGGAATCAAACTTGATGCAATGGCTGAATCTTAGTGTGATTTAACCTGAAGACACCGTTCACTCTCTCTTTCCAAGTTGTTCCCTACGTGATATTTCAAGGTCATGTTGCTACTAGTTCAAGTTGCCAGAGTTAGTTTGGTCTTACTCAGTAGTACAATTGGCACTCTTTTTTCTGAACGTTACACTTTCGGCTATTTGTAGATGTTACTATTTCTGCTGTGTGTAGATTTATTGTTGTTGTGAATGTCAGTAAGAGGTCGAAATTTATTAAACTATTGATATGGTTTAAGCAGTAGCACCTGTTAGTGTTGTTTATCAATTGCACCAGTGGTTTGGTTACACTAATTACAATATGTAATTTGCATCCTGTGTTGTGGGAGAAGTGATATTCGTTTACTGTGCCAACTCATTTAGTTAGTGTTTCTGTGGTTTATAAGTCCGTGTTTAATCACGGGTAAATGCACGTTACTGATGAGTTACTTGAATCTTCTTGAGACTCATTTATGGCTACCCACTGCTGGCGACCGTTTATCATTGTGTTGTAATTGTAGTGTGTGGTACTACAGTGGCTTTCCCGACCCCGCATATCTTCGACTGCCTTAGGGTTTGCACGAATTGCTTTCCATAGGTAAACTGAATTACACATAACAAAGCATTTTGTGCACTTCCACATTTCCTGAAAGACAACTTAAAACTGAAGTTCATGAAGTTCTCGTAAAAGGCAGGGAAGGGACATTCCAACTTGTATGTGTGAAAATCTAGTTCTGTATATAAATATTTTGATCCAACGTATGATGTCACCTATTGCAGATAAACAAAACGGGTACCTAGAAGATTCAGCTGCGAAGCGTTCAACGTCGAAATGCGAAAGTAGAACTCTGACTACGTCAATAAGTGGGAAATCAGAACAAGGCAGCTGGCTGTAGTTGGTCGACTTAGTTACTTATTTACACGTTCCGCTGCAGATTTTTGTCAACATCAAGTGGAGCAACTCCGTTTACTGGAAACATATATACGGTTCGTTGATCCTTGTGGCTGCATTCTGGGCGTTTACTGGTTACTAAATGCGAAACTCACTTAAGTTTGGTAATAATGAACATTTTGTTTCTTAAATGCACTCATGTAACTGGGAATACTGTTTTTTAGCCACACATGCTCCCAAATATTAACTAGAAGTTTCTATGTCTAATAGAAGATGATGTCCTGATGCAATGATTTTTCGCTAGTTTTAAAATCTGCATAGGTGGGTGTAAAACATTTTATGTTCTTGCGCTGCGTTTAACTGCATTCTCCAACGATGACGGCTATAGTAAGGAGTAATGGAGGTTGTATGTGGAAATTTTACGACGAATGACATAGGTGAATATACATATCGTGAAGTTAAGATTGTAATGCATATCTTTATGAACGTGCCTAAGTAAGCTGATTTTGGGTAGAAAACTCGAGTGTGGCTGTTTGTAAAAATTCTGGTGTCATAGGTAAAAATTATACGCTAGAATATACAAATGATTAACGTTTCAGAGCAATCGAGAAAATGAGGAGTAACGTCATCTAGTTTCTGGTGAATACGGATACAACATGCAACAGATTACTGTTTAAGAAATCGCGTTTGATTATTGGTTGTTCCCGAGAAGATCATTTTACTGCTACTTTAAGAGTGTGAAACGTCTACCAACATGGTCGTGGCCAGTCGAGACTTAACCCTGCAGTAGGGGTTTGGTGTATCATTACGGGGTTGAGTGCGTATGGGACTATTATCCGCCATTTGTGTTTCTTAATTACTCATTGAAATGATTAACAAATGTTCTTTAGTTGCTTTTTCTATGTTTGTGTACGTATAGTGGTGAAAATAAAACACTAATTTCGAAAACAATATTTCAGTAATTTATTTCAGAAACAGTTAACACATACGGCATTCAACTGAGCCAGACACATCCATCTTTTATGTTTATGGCACCATTTTCTAGTTGACTTGTCTTTGCCGTCCACACTCTTAGCGATGTTCTTTGGAACCTTCTCTAGGATTGTATTGTGGTGTAACAGTTGAATTTATGTCCAGTAGAGAACGTGCATGCCACCGTAATAAAATGGGAATTTCGTGGACAGAAGATCTGTACTCAGTTTGAGGTGTCATCATTTCCCAGGCCAATCTATGCAGAAACTCCGTTCTTTTTCAATGATTTAGGTGTTCTACAATTTGCTCGATATATGCACATTGCGTTCATGGTAAAAACCTGAAGTACATTATAGAAAAAAACCATAGGCCACCTATGAGTCTTTCGCGACATCATCTTTTTGAGTAACTTGTTCAAGTGAATCGACTCCTCTTTGCCATATTGTAAAAAGTTACAATGTCTGGTTTCAGTGAATCTCTCGTGGTATCATGATGTCATGTAGATATCAAGAGGACAGCTTGTTTAACTTTAGGGCAGTATGAAACTAGCGTACAATTATCTTGGAATCCAAACACAGAAGAATATTGAGTTCTTTGCTTATTAGGTAAAACCTCCTTGGGGATTTCCTTCTTGTTTTTCTGGAGCATTCCAACGTATGTCAGTCCCTTGTCTTCTAGTAGCTTCTCAGCGAGTGGTATGCTACTGAACCAGTTGTCACCAGTAACGTTACGGTGAGTCACGCTGACAGGCTCCATTAATCTCATTACTACATCTGTAGGAGAATTACTGTGCTTGTAAGAACACTCTTGCTGAGTGACAGCATAAGTTTCTAAGTTGAATGTATAGGCAGTTTTAGCATCTACCAAAACTAATGTCTTATTGTTATATTTGGTGGGCTTTTCAGGAAGATAATGTATGAATTGACACTTTCCTCGACAAGAAAGTAACTATTCGTCGACAGTCAAATCTTCACTTGGAACAATGTGCTTTGAAAAATTACGAAACACAGTCTCATAAATATCTCTAATTGGGGCTAATTTATCAATTTATTTTCGAAAGCTTCTGGCCCTTACGTCATCAAAACGTAAACATCTTAGAAGAAATTTAAATCTTTTGTACACTCGTTATTAGGTAACAGGATTCTAAGCCGTTTCCTCTAGAGATACCGCAGAGAATGCTAGTGTTTTTACTACAATTTCTTAGGGTTCCTATTTGGTAGAGTATGCCGAAAAGTGCTCTTATTTCAGTCTTATCAGTGAGTCTAGTATCTCCATGTCGCTGAAATTTAATTTTCATATTTCTTACATAAATATTTGTGCGGTTAACTATAATTTTGTAAACACTACTGTCTAAGAAAAGATCTAATACTTCACCTTCAGGAAGTATTGCTGATGCTTGCATCTTCGAGCCTGGTAGATGAGTTATTCATCTGCAGATTTTTCAGTTTCAGTATCATGATCACTTTCCAGTAGTTGACCATTTTCATTTGAATCAGATTCTTCAGAATCAAATACACTATTTTCATCACTCTCTGCATCTCCTTCGAGCCACCTCATCTACACTTAATGGTCGGAAGACACATCCCCCCTTTTTTTCTTTGGCTCTGACATCACTAAAATAAAAACATGTGTATGAGTATCAGTTTCTGTAAATTATAGTACATGTTGAAGACTGTATAAGTGATGACTTTAGTTAAGATAGTTATTTTATTTAGATTAATAAAAATTTTAATTAGCGTATTTACAATCAATTTAGTACGACAAATGTTAAAAAAAGAAAACACGTTGTTACGTAGGTACATGATGGACAGTTGTACCCCAACTCAATTCAACGTCCTGCTGCTCTCTGTTTAGCTGTCGAACTGACAGTTGCTGTAAACGGAACTTCAGCAATGCACTCATGTGAAAGGTACCGAGCGTGGGAACACTGCGACTTTAAACGTAACGGAAATAATCACAATGTAAAACCGCTGTTGGCAGGTGTTCCCCAGGCGCCCACACCTCGGTTAAACATTATCGATGCTGGTGTTTGCGTTTTTCAGAGTAACATGGAATCGATGGGTACAGGAAGGCTATTTTCAGCTAGCCACGTTCGGCTAGCGATCAAGACGACAGAGATCAGGTGCCCTCACGTGGGCACTACTAACAACGAGATTTACTACCTGCTAGGGTATTTAGAAGCACATGCCTTGCGTGACGGTTAGCTACAATTCACTGAGTTCCAAGTACTGCACTAATAGCTACCGCATCGCGGCCGCGAAGTGGGGCCGAGGCAGTTTCAGATAGGTTTTTACAGTCTGACGATAATTTATGGATTTGTAGTTTTAGCTTGACGATGTCCACTATGGACAAACGGCAGTAACTGTTATTCTCAAGAAGGTTTGGTTATCCCGACTGAAACCCTAGGTAAATTCTAGGTAAACGGTGCAACTGAGGCTGTTGGTTATTAAAATTAAAATACCTTTGTATTTATTTACTGCACGTGATCGCCTCCTTAACCGACTGATTTTCGCCGGTGCCCTCGATGCAGAAGGCCCCTTGTTAGATTCTCAGTACTACTTCGGATTGTTTCTGAGGTCAGGGATTCGGAATGCATCCACTCAGCCATGTGACGCTAAATGAGGAGCCGCTTGAATAAAGAAACAGCGGCATCATCTGGATTCATCTCCTGCTGGAGGAACTGGCGACAGGCTGATCGCATGTCCTAAGATCACAGATCGCTTCTCGTACTACTTTGTAGGACAGCACACAAGTAGCCACAACAAGCTTAAGGCGGAAACCTTGCTTGTTATTTAAGTGTACGAATTACTTCATCCTTTTACATCACCATAGCAGTGTCACACGTGAAATTTACACCCTATTCGTACCTCACTCTCGAAATTTAACATCTTTTTCAGTGTTCTCCATGGTAATTGCACCCTATTTGACGAGAATAGCTATGGTCCGATGATAGTTTTGAAATCCGAATACACGTTAAGAAAATAATACTGTGGAACAGATAGAATGCAGTGAATTTAATTTATAATTATGAAGGCGTTCTATCAGGAGATTCATTTTACACGATATTAAAATAATTTAACAGTACTTTTCTCGTCATTCCTTCAACAAAACATCAGTATATTATAGGAAACTTAACCACTAAAAACCTTAATACTTTCCTTGGCTGTAGGTAGCAGATAGTGTTGAGCTTACCCACTATGGACGGTGTAGATACTATGGATACTTTAGACCAGCCACTTACTAAATATTGCTTTATGTTCATTGATTACATAAATATTTATCCACTGTACGAGTTGAATCTGTGTTTACCATAAGACAATATCTCAAATAATTCACTGTCACGATAAAATAACACTAGACTCAAACCAGAAGTTCACATAAAATATAATATTCCTACTCTGTTGACTTTCAGGCCACATTTCAATATTTATGTTACCACCAGTCTAGTTCAATGTACCAGGTGATTATCTTAAACTGACAGTGTTCCGAGTTCTGGAGCACGGCGTGTATACATCGCAGGACGCTTAGACATTGTAGGTATGTTCATTAGTCGGTGCGCTCACTGCATATGCTGAAAAAAATAATATTTCCACTTTCTGCTACCAGGTGAAAATAGAGCGCTGTAAACAGTAAGAACCTGAAATGTTCCTGTTCATCACTACAGTATGCTGTTTCTCTCTTGGCAACCCGTGTTGATTTTGTTTTGAAGTGACTACTGAGAAGAGAGACTGTGCTCTGTTGCTGGAGATGTTTTATTAGAATGGTTGCAGTCGTAGCGCTGCATTACGTAAATATCGCAGGCAGAAGCAGCTGCGACGAGGCCCCACGTGAACAAATGAGCTACAGAATACGATCAAGAAATCTGAAAAAAAAAAAAAAAACGGGTGAGTTATGAAATGAAATAGGAAGGCTACCTATTCCCACGGCAGTTGCTGAGGACGTTACTGTAGCTATCTCCGACCGCGCAGCACATGCGTCTAATTCTCGTCAACAGTTAAAGAAGATTTTGCGGTGCATTTTATACAGATATCCCTTTAAGATTTATGATGCTCACAAAAAGAAGCAGCAACATAAGCTACAAAATTGGATTTCGCTCTTAGTTTTTTATTTATTAATTTATGTATTTGGGACGCATGGAAATCGGTGATGTGGCCAGAGAATATATTTTGGGTGGGTGAGGCACATTTTACTATGCACCGGACCGTGAATGCACAGAACTGTCGCATATGGCAAATTCCACTACAAGTAGTGCACGAATATCCACTGCACTCAGCTTACGTGATTGTATGGTGTGGTTGCACAAGTTCCTTCATTCGCGGTCTGTTTTACATCCACACGTGAGAAAGACCCCTTGTGCCATAGGGGATTCCCGCTCTGTAAGAACGCAGCTGTGTCCGAATCACTATTTTCTTGCAAGGTAGCGCGGCACCACATGTCGCTTGCTTGGTTTGAAAGATTTGATTCGATAAACCTTCACTGACGACTGCTTCATATCTATGCAAACGCTACTTTATATGAAGGGCAGCCACAGCCGAAATCTTCCATGATTTGAATAAACAAGACCACTGTGACTGTTAGAATTCTTTATTGGAGAACACGACAGATTTCCCAAATTAAATTAGCGTCTTCAGGTACTTCAAGTCAAAACATTAAAAGTTGCATTTTGACGGGATAAAGACATTCACAACATTTATATCCACGTATTTAAAACTTTAGACTCGCGAATGTGCGAGCGTCTACTATAGAATGTATTGGGGGCTAAGGCAATTTCCAAACATCCATTGCAGACAACCATGTGTTTACAGTGGAGGTTGAGGATGACCTTAGCCTTTTCCTGCAACAGTCGCAACGGCGTTGTTTATTCAAATCATATCTACGCAGTTTAAAGATGTGTGGCCTACCATAACACTCGACCTAAATCCACGTGATATATTGTTGTGTGGATATCTGAAAGATCGTATCTATTCCTGCTGCTCTTATTACACCAGAAATGCTGCAAGCTACCATCGACCAAGCCATATGATGGATGCAGCATGTTACTTAATAGGGAAATCATATTGAACAAATGTTGTAACTTGTGACTATCCCATAATAAGTGTGCCAGAACGACCGTTATCGTGTGACTAATCGTTCATCTCCTTTTTGTGCACTGATGCCACTTTCTAACTGCCTACAGCGCTATATTGGCATCTGGTGTCTCGAAGTGGAACTATTACTTTTTTAATAACACTCCGCGAGCACAGTCATTAATGAACATACGTACGATGTTTCAGCAGTTGGCGATGCGTAGAGCCCGCACTGAAGCATTCAGTTTAATTATAACCATGCTATATTTTCGATATATTGATTATGTTACATACACAAGAACCAAAGATCTGCTTACAACAGAGAATTTTTGCATCCTTAAGAGAAGATTTTGTGATGTGATCAGTTGTACAACACATGCTATATGCTGGTTGCTTTCTTTTGACGCTCACTGTGTGACAGTGGAAGCTGCCAGTTGTGTGTGAACACTAAAGGAGCCCAAACTGCTACAGTGGTGAGTAAAGAAATTAGGTTTCACAGATCTTGCCATATAGCTAAGGCATTCTTGTCACGGTAAGAATTACACTACAACTCGAAAATTCAAACTTTACGATGCCTTATCTGGAGGTGAGTCTGAAAGAGCGCGAAAACTGGTTCTGGCCAATGAAGAAATATTGCTTATTGGTCGTATCTGTCCGTGTTTACCAGTTTCGGAAAAAACTATCCAGTTGTATGAAATATAAAGTTACATAAATGGTTGCTTTGAATCAGTAACTTAAAACAGCAACTAAATGTAGGTAAATGGCTTATTTTTGCATAACTGCTATCTTATTATACGTAATCTAAACTCTGTGTTCTTGCTATTCTTTGACTGCTACTGCCGTTTAGCATATAACTGTACTCGCTCGCCGGCCGCGGTGGCCGAGCGGGTATAGGCGCTTCAGTCCGGAACCGCGTGACTGCCACGTTCGCAGGTTCGCATCCTGCCTGGGGCGTGAATGTGTGTGATGTCCTTAGGTTAGTTAGGTTTAAGTACTTCCAAGTTCTAGGGAACAAATGACCTCAGATGTTAAGTCCCATAGTGCTCAGAGACATTTCAACCTTTTTTTTTGTAATCGCTCCATATCCCTGAACGCTCTTCTTGATGGTAAACATGTGGTTAAGTTAACGAGTCAGCCGATAATTAGTGTTGGCTGTGAAACAAAGAACAGTAAATAAGATGTGACATTTCGCCTCCCAGTGTGCGGTATAGTTGCTTTTAATACCAAACAGAAAAACTTTGAATGCCGAATGAAGTCTATCTTACCACCTGTTTCTAAGGTTCCATGTGTTTTTCAGATTGTTAGAGTGGGATACTACCATAAATTTTTTAATGTGGCATTATTAGTGTGCTGAAAGGAAATAAAAATCAAATAGTGCTTGTTCGAACGTCATATACCACACTTTTCAGCTCTTTAAACGAATGGTGCGCTGGGCAGACTTGTGTGCCTAGGTGCGGGCTGGTTATTTCAAAGAGCAGACAATTCCCATGAGTCATCACTGAGTAAGCAAACACTGGAATAACATGCGGCTTTTCCGACAGTAACTGCAAAGGCCTCCGAATAAAATGCCGGCAAAATGAATTAAGATTTTTGCTGCTAATTAATTGTTGGTTAAATTCTTTGCGGTCTCGCTTGCCAGTGTTTGCTTTAGAACAACAGCCAGCACTCATTTCAGTAACCACAGCTTTGAGCTTAGTTCTCAACACGGATCGAGCAGTATCTACAGTATACACACATTGTACAAACCACGCTATAGTGCGTAGCGGGAGAATACTTCGCAGCAATATTGTCGATTTTTCGGCCTGGTTCGTTTCCGTATTAGAACAGGAGAAAAAGACTGTCTACGTGCCTCGGGCTCGACTCTAAACTCAGTTTAACTAGTTCTCATTCTCATAATCCCCACGTGACATATACGATGGCAGTAGTAGAGCTGTCGCCCGCACCTCCTCGATTACCGATTGTCTAAATGTATCCAATATGGCTTCACGAGATCTAATGGGCCGCTGTAATTAACGTGCATCTATTCGTGGACGTCAAGTGTGGTCTGTGATTATTTGTGGCCCGTAGGCGCGTGACTGGTGCTGTGAATTCATGAAAGACTTATAGATATGTTTCCATATGTAATGTTTTAGGAACGGGATGTAGGCAAAAAAGGTCGGACAAGTGAGCAAGTCAAAGTGTAGATTTTATTATTACTCCCCGCTTACACAATTTGTTTAGTATGAACACCGGAGATGTAGACGAGATGTCCCTTGTAAACGAGGTCTTTTAGATATCCCCAAGCCATAAGTGACATTAGTTCAGATCGTGTGATTTGCAGGCTATGCATCTGGAAATCTTCTCGAGGTAACACTGTCCTGGAAGGATGCATTAAGCAGATCTTGCACTGGGGAGCACGACATTAGTCGCATCTTGGCTGAAAGGCTACCACATAACTGCGCTCTTGCAAAGCAGAGATCACATGCTGTACCAGAACTCTAAAAGTGCAGATATCACGGTACTCCTGACGGATAATTTGGATGTGTTCTCTTCAAAGAATAGAGGACGGGGAATAAAGTTGTTCGTAGCTTTACACCACACAGTTACAAATGCCGATTTCAGTGGCTCTTCGTGCACAACACGTGATTTAACAGTTCTCCAAGTTCAGCAGTTCTTTTCATTAACAGCATCCTGTAATATCAAATTGTGCCTCGTCACTCCACAGAATATTGTCGGGGCCCATGTCATCAACTTCAGTCTGTACCAGAAACCTAAGAGCAGATTCACAACGTTGCTGCGGATCACGAGATTTCAGTTGCAGCACTGTCTGGATATTGCACGGGTAGCGATGTGGAACAGACGGCATACTTTTCCGTACTATAGGCCATGCGGTGGAAAATCCTCATGACACTGCACAGGCACTAACACTACCCGTGGCACGTGCCGCATGGTCAGTTACAGCAACAGCAACGTCTTCAACAACCTCCACCGGGATAGGACGGCTCCCTTCTCCAAGTACCACACTAAGCTCATCCGCGTATCTGAACTTTATTGTCATCTTATTTAATGACATCGTACCTCTCTTCAGACGTTTCAGTCGGCGATACTCTATCAATGCAGCACTGTGATTGCTGTCGTTCACCAAAGGCAGTTGCACTAACACAGCACAGCCTATCTTCTCGACAGCTATACTCTTCACTCACGCTAAGACTTGTCAAATGATAGCGTGATGACTTACATACACAATCAGTGCACAGCGCCAGACTTGCACCTGGTGGTCATAATTGCAATTATTTTTTTCCAGCGAAAATCGATTCCCTTTTAATGTATTTGCATATCTCCCAAGTTTCGCGGACATACTATAATTACAGCGTACGCTTGACTTCCGTTAGTAGTAGCGCTTTAATTATATACATCCGCTGCGTCTTCCTTCATCCAGGCGTGCCATTTAAACTCCCCGAGTATCTTTGTTGCACTTTCATATTAGATTTACGGACCTGTTACCACCCTACCAGGGTGTGTCTTTACTAATTCGACGTCAGGTGCCTTTACCAATTCAATAAGAGCACCGAACACTGAAACATAGAACTAACCGCACTAGCGTTACTTGTGCGATTTCCTTTAAAATCAATCGGACGCTCTCAGCATCCTTCCAATATTTACATCTATACTTTGTAAACGACCTTACAGTGTGAGGCAGAGATCATTTCGTTTATTACCGTCACTTCCTTCCTTCTTCCAGTAACGAATGGTCTGCGGGGACAACGATTATTGGTAAACTTCCGCCTGAGCTCTAATCTCTTAAACTTTTATCTTCACGGCCTTTGCGCTAGTTAATACGGTTGACTCTTCTAGGAATGTACGCTCTCAGGATTCGAACAATACACTACAACGTAAAGCTTAACACGCCTTTTGTAACACTTGCCACTCGAGATGTATAAACATAACCTTCATACTTTCGCGCTTACTAAATGAACTTGTGACTACAGGAGCGGCTCTCTCAGCCACTTCTGTTTCCTATAACAATCATGTTTGGTGCAGATCCCAGACAGGCAAATATTACATAAATAATGACGAAGCGAAGGCTTATGAGCTAGCTTCTTCATGGATGGACTACATCATCTGGGGATTCTTTCAGTGAATCTTAACCCCAGTTAGGTTCATCTGGTCGTTGCACTTTAGCCTTACGCACGCTCCCAGGTGTTTAATGAAATTGGCTATTTCCAATGGTTGTTTAATAACTGTATAATTTACAATAATGGATAACGTCAGAATTTCCAAGAGACCTATCGCACAAGATGATGTTGTACTTACAAGAGTCGCAACTTGGGAAGATAGTAAAGAAGTGGATGAAAACCTGCAGAACATCGACGTTTGATCTAGGGGTCGGCAGCTGACACATAGTCTATCATAAACAAAATGTAACTTACTGTGGAGAACTAGAAAGACCTCATATTCCCTAGCCCTGATATATATATATATATATATATATATATATATATATATATATATATATATATACAAATTTAGTTCTTCCATCTGCCTTCAATAATATACATGATTTTTCCATTCCATATTCATTGTTACCCTTAGCAAAAATAATTTATGTGATGTGTGTGTGTGTGTGTGTGTGTGTGTGTGTGTGTGTGTGTGTGTGTGTGTGTATGTATTGTTGAAAATGATCCTAGAATACCCTCTTGGGATGCAAGCAAAGTTACTTTTAGTTTCTTTAAGAATATTATATTGTGTTCCAACAAATTTAAGTCTTCCATCTCCCTTTATAATTTACATGATTTATCCATTCCATATTCATTGTTACCCTTAGCAAAAATAATTTATGTGATGTGTGTGTGTGTGTGTGTGTGTGTGTGTGTGTGTGTGTTTGTGTATGTATGTTTGTTGAAAATGGTCCTAGAATACCCTCTTGGGATGCAAGCAAAGTTACTTTTAGTTCCTTTAAGAATATTATATTGTGTTCCAACAAATTTAAGTCTTCCATCTGCCTTCATAATTTACATGATTTTTCCATTCCATATTCATTGTTACCCTTAGCAAAAATAATTTATGTGATGTACTTGCTCTTTCTATTCCTTATAAGCTTACAAGCATAATATTACAGTTATCCACATTCCACCAAATGAAAACTTTGTGTAGGACCTCCAGATTTCTTTTGTGATCTCCCATATATTTCACTTTCTTAAGAACGACGTCGTTAACGAATGATCCGATAGCATTGCTTACACTACCGTGTATGTGTTGAAACTAAATATTTAAATAATTTTGCACAAGTCACATTTAACTGGGTAATCTTTTAACAGGTTACAGTTTGCTTCTTTTTCCTTATTGTAGATCATTATTGGATTTAGTCGCCTTTAAATAGAGCTTCCGTTCATTAAATCAAGCATCAGTTGGTTTTGATGCTATCTTGTATTTCCATGCACCGTTCAATGATACTTCTTTGTAGACAACAGCATCGTTAGCAAATAACATCATAGGCCTGAAGACCGTACGTGATAAAGTATTTATGGATATTGGGCACACCGGACATACCATACTGCTCGTCTGGTGTTGTATTCGTCTCTGCTGAAGATCCGCCGTCCTATATAATGTACTGAGCTACGTTGATTCACCGCAAAGTGTTCCGATTGTGCAGAATTTACTTTTAGTACAGCGTTATCAGTTCTTGTGTGTACGATCCTATGGTCTTGTTTACCAAAGGGCGCCTTCTCCTAAACTTCATCACTGAGGGTAAACTCTACAACAGATGTCCGAGTTGAAGGAAGCTGTAGCAAGACAGATGGTGTGAATGTGAACTCTTCATTATTTCGACAAGCTACAGCAGTTACAGGTTCGTGTTCCCGTCCGATTTGGCGGCCCACCGTCGACTCAAGGCGTCCATGTCCCATGTGCGTGCTCAATCGTCCATCTCATGGTCCACGGTGGCGCTATTGTGGGCGTACCTGAGTAGTTCTGTGTCACATACGGAAGTTGTATGTTATTCTTAGACCGCTGGTGGGACGCCTGTGTCTTTCTGAGCTGAGGCGAATTTCGGGAGTCGGCAGGCACCAAGGTTCGTCGACTGGGAGGGCATCGGTTTGGGCCCTCAGCAGCAGCAGTTTACAACAGGAAGAACGTGGGCGGACTTAGGCTGCGGAGGGTGGGCGCTCAGGCAAGCCTTGTTCCGGTTGAGTCGGAATACGTGGACCACCTAGCGCAATCCAAATGTCTCGAAATGCGGTTGTAGCCCCAGACACGGATGGAGCTGCTGTTATGGTCTAAGTGCAGATCCGAAGGATGTTTGCATGCGTGGGGCCTCCGGTATCGGGCCACGCCTTTTGGCCGCCACGCTACACTGTAGACAAAAAAGTGTGCCTATATGGGTTTATGTTGATGATTTAATGGATAGACTGGATAATGAACGAAGCGGTATTCAAGCAATAGGTATTGTGATGCACCTTTTAACGACTGTTTCGATGCAGCTATCCTGTGCAAGCACTTTCATCTGTGAATAGTTACTGAAACCTACATCCATCTGAACGTTTTTACTGTAATCATAACTAGGTTCCCGACACAACTTTACACTTCTCCCATTCCACATTCCTCCATCCTTTACCAAATTGACTAATAACTGACGTTATTTATTTCCGCAATTAAATTCATGTCCTCCTAATTAGTTATTTGATCTATCACTCTAATGCTCAGCAGTTTTTCTAACACTACATTTCAAGCTCTTCTGTTCACTTCTTCACCGAACTGCTTGTTGTTCACGTTTCATTTCTGTACAAGACTGCACTCCAAAGAGTTATCTTCAGAAAACGATTCCTATCTCATATGAGTGATTAACAAATTCCTGTTATCCAGAAATTCTTTTCTTCTTGTTGCCAGTAAGCATTTCACATGTTCCCTACATTCTCCATTGCTCGTTGCTTTGCTGCCCAAATCGGAATACCCATTTACTATTTTTAATTTTTCATTTACTAACCAAACTCCGTTGTTTCAAGAAAGCAATGTACCGACTAAAATAGAAGTGCGTTGCAGCAGTTATGGACAGACGAAGAAAATTGTAGGAGGCAGCCTAGCGTGGAGGGCAGTGTCAAATGACCGTTGGTACTGAAAACTACAAAACCAAAATCACAAAATCGGCACCTAACCATCAATTTTATCTTCATCAAAAAGTGTTTGTATTCCTTTAATTATTTGATAATAAATACTAGATACTGGTAACCTTACTGTTCTCAGTCCATTCCCAACAAGGCAAATGTCAGTTAAAAATGTGAAATGGAGTGGAACACACATATAACGTTTCAACAAGTTTACTCTTGGGTTCTGTAATTATACTGAAAAATGGTTTGGGCGTCGGTGCAGAAGGCGAAAGGTGCGAGGAGGTACGGAAACGCTAACAAAGATTTGGGAAACCAGAGTAGCTCTTTGTACGTGGCCCAATGGAATGCTGCCCAGAGGGTACCGGCGACAGCCCTTGGTTGCGAGCCAACGCATCACAACTCTGCATTCCAATTATGTGTATCCTATTTAATGCCATCAGATTTTTTCAAAAGATTATTTGCTGTTCCAGTGCCAGAGTTATAACCAAACTACATTTAAAAAATAGCATGAAATGAGGTAATGGC
Source organism: Schistocerca gregaria (assembly GCF_023897955.1). NCBI lineage: Eukaryota > Metazoa > Arthropoda > Insecta > Orthoptera > Acrididae > Schistocerca > Schistocerca gregaria. The sequence continues at coordinate 582,635,953 of NC_064923.1, forward strand.
CCCTGACTGTCTGGCACAAACATGACTAATAGTGAGGTGATCACCAGACGACGTTTTCATAAAATATCTTTACGTCTTAAGACTTTAATACCTGCAAAACGGCACTGGACATTAACAAATGGTTTTCAGCATTTCAAAGCATTGCCTCCTCATCCACACACATCAAAGTGTGCACCCTTAGCGGCACTGATAATGTGTAAGTGGAATTCCATTTGTCTCCACGTACGATACAAGACCTCTACGGTGACATGTTCGAATGTTTTGCGAATGAGTGCTTTCTAGTTATGTAGGTTTCTAACCTTGTTTCGTTTCACCACATATCTTACGAAACGCGACAGGGAAAAGTCTAGTGGTGCACCTCGGTATCAGACGTCGTCTGTATGAACCGCGGCACACACTGAGCATTCTCCTGTGGCCTCCACGACGAATCAGGTTTTCAATCTCAATTTTGCGTCACAACTGCGTCAGTTAGAAGGCAAAAATAAAAAAAAAATTATCAGCTGTCTTATCGTATGTTGAAAGCCATTTGTGAATATGCAGTAAAATTTTGAACTTATTAAAGAAGTTATCGAAGTCTTAAGTTCGAAAGATAAATGGTTCAAATGGCTCTGAGCGCTATGGGACTTAACATCTATATTCATCAGTCCCCTAGAACTTAGAACTACTTAAACCTAACTAACTTAAGGACATCACACAACACCCAGCCATCACGAGGCAGAGAAAATCCCTGACCCTACCGGGAATTGAACCCGGGATCGAAAGATAAATTGTGGACTCCCTGAACTTTGTCCTGGACACTCAACAGCTGTGCGAGGCTTGTTCCCCAACACTCACTAGCTATTAGATACATTTCACTGTAGTACTAAAGAACAAAGATGAGATGGTGTCATTGCTCTTTTAGTGCAAGTAACGGTGTGAGGTAGAAACAGTGCTTCTGGAAAGTTAGTCAGAATGTATTGTCATTGTGATGCGACAATTAACAATCATATCCTGCTTACATTTATGTATTCTGTGTTGGAAATGAGCTATTCTTTGGAAACATTAGAAAGCTAGGCGACACAAATGGCAGTTATTATTATATCTCATTTATGTTGGAATTTAATTTTTTTGTTTTCGATTTAAGTTTGCGTTTAATTATTACAAACTTCACAACTATGTATGACGATATTAACTAGCAATAACTCGTCTAGTAAAGTGACATAAATTCTGAAAATGAATAAAAGGCTGCAGCGATTGTCTAGACGATCTCGTCGTTCAGCTACAGAGCACGTAGAAATAAATCTTAAAAAGGTAGTTTAATTTCACTGTTGGATCTCGCATGGACTCTTTGAGAGGATGTTGAGCGTGGATGTCCGAATAGTGTGAAGGAATTACTCAGACAGAATCGCCAGCTAGTATTCTCCTCGAAAAGTGACCGTGTTTGCAGGACCGACAGGAAACATCCAATATTCATTTTCCGAAGTCCTAAGTCAGCATTATAAATCTACAGTCTAGTTAACGTCAGTTTGTCATCAGTGAGAAGTACATTATCTTTTCACTTCGTCAGTTGTATTTACTGTACTCGTACGCTTAGTTTAAAGTGATTATAGCAGCCGTCTCTTACATTTAGAGCTGTAAAATGTCTCAGTTAACTTTTATCGACGTCAATGGCGGCATAAAAAATTGGCAAGGTCCTCCGAAAACATACATCCGTTCTCTTTCAATACATACAGAAAGATTGCAAGCGCAATAGAGAAATAGCATTTTAAACCTCTTAACGCACGCGGCTTACGTCATGGAGACTATGGAGCTAGCGCTTCGGAATACACAGCTCGCATAGCAAGTGATAAACATGTATTGTGTGGAGGCGGCGGACCGCTGTTACGTGGTTACGCCAGCGCCATTCACTTTGAGTGGTTCTTAGCCCTGAGAGCGGTGAGCTGGGAGACGCCTCTGCGGCAGATCCACGCCATTCCTCAGGGGAAAATAATTTCGCGGCCGCAACGGCGACAGTCGCCGAGCATGCGACCACTCCGCGTCTGTCATTCCTAATAAACAGCGGCCGCCATCAATTTTCCCCGCGGATTTCGGCCTTTATTTATCTTGCCGCACCATTGCCGCACCTGCGGCGCGAGGCGGGCGAAAAATAAAAATTAAGGAATGCAGTTTCCAGACCAGATAAACATCCCCCTGGTGACGCCATTTATCACCGCAGCAGATTGGTAGGCGGGGGAGAAGTGGGGAGGGGGGGAGGGGTGAGTGAGTGGGCGAGGATGCTTTGCCAGGGCTGTGCGGACGCAGCGACCGAAATTAAGCGCTCATTTCGATGCTGGCAGCGAGTCAACATTTTTCATCGGACACTAGCTGCTTTTTTTCCACTACTTTGCTTGTGTCAGTCAGGATGTGTATCTGTTTTCTTTTTTTCTTTTTGTTTCAAGCTACAGGCTGTGTCGGGCGTCAATAATATCGCTGTTTACTACTGTGTTCTTTCTGCAGTACTCCTTTATCTCTGATAAGGTTGCATGCAGGTTCTGCTGCATTGCCATAAGCCAAAGTGATCTGGATCTCACTTAATAGAATTGAACAGAACATTATAGGATGTAGAAAACGAATTACTTAAATGTTGCACCCCTTTTTTTGTCAATAATTTCAGGCGTCGAAACGGGATTTTCAGGAATGACAGTACTTGATCAAGACATGAAAAAGGGATATTCGGCAAATGGAATTATTTAGAGGCGGACAAAATTCTGTTTTGTGTAACAGGTTCTTTAACTTTGAGGACTTTTTTTTCTTTTTAAGTGGAACGAAGATCATTTGTTAACAGTGTTCGAAAGCTCTTGTAAACGCAAGAAAATTGACACATCATTTGTTACTACTGGCTTTCAATCTTTTCACAGAAACATTTATCTTTTATCAAACCTTTACACTGTTCACCTGTGTCCACAAAAGATGTTCATTCAAACATGAGTAAGTACACACATTTGAAATAGCGTTCGTAAGCCCATTCTGATACCCAAGAAATTATGACAGACTGTAGTTTCATTTGGACGTAGCTGACATAGTATGTCAGTGTGCTGTAAAGTACGGCCTACAGAAATTTTGTTATAATTTCGTAGAATGTTCTTTTAGTGGGGTTTACAACGCTTTGGTCATCTTCGGCACATTTCTCGGATTCCTTTCCGAAAAACGTCAACGCCACCATTAACGAATGCTATATGTAACTGTACTCATTTCACGAGCTTTTGAATACCTCTTTAAAGGGTGTATCTTTATACTTAAAGTAACATACTTGTTCAACATCTAGATTCATAGAAGATTTGTGATACTGACACAATAAGGATATGTCGTTTTGGCTATCTTGTTTTGATATCTTAAATCGATCACGAAATGAAATATATACAGCTATAGGTGGCTCATGCTGTACAGAAGAAAGAAAAAGACATATTTATAGCATTCTCAAAGATAGACTAAAAAACCGTTTGATAGTTATTACTGTAACACGTAGTTTGAAACACTGAAATTAATGAGTGACAGTTTATCTATAAGTTATACAGAAATCTGAATCAGCGACACGAAATGGAAATATTAATTGCGAGTGAGGCATATTTACAGTATATCTACAGTAGTATTATTGGGTGCGTAGAGCAAGTTTAGAACATTACGTGTCTTCCCTACTACGTTGCTCGTATCGGCATCGTCAAACATCAAACATTACATATTCACTCTCACTACACATTCTGTGCCTCAAAATTTTTAATTACGTGAGTGAGATCTATTTAACTTCAGTTTTCCTTATTTTTGTAGTATTAAGCATATAGAATACGTAACGCAAGTAAAATAACAATAACGATAAGCTGTGGTATATCTTGGGTGAACAATCTACTTGAGACTTAATATACATTCTGCAAAACGGCGATTGATATTATACGACGAAACTGTATCTTATGAGGCAGTTTTCTACAGAATCACAATGTTAACACGTGACTGTTCAAAGAGAGAGAGAGAGACATGTATATCACAGTTCCTGGTTTGTACCAAGGCATGCCCTACTGCATGACCTTTCGAAGTTTACACATGTTCAGTAAATTGCAGAATAATCTCAGTAATTGAACAGCTTTAATACTGGATTAGGGTTCAAAGCCTGTAGGTCAGTGAAAATGTCCTTTAGATCTTTTCGCATGTACACCAACTGTATTTGTTGTATACGACATTTTTACAGATTCACACAGCAGTTCAAAATAATATTATTCAATTTCTCGGGAACTTGTATTTTGCGTGCCTGCTTCCACGAATAATATTTATATATTTTCGAATGTTCTAATGATACGATCTGGTCCAGCATGACTCCAGTGACAAGACTCCTGACCTATGTCTTCTCTTAAAATGGAAACATAGTGACAAAAACCATGTATCGGAAGCTGTGGATTCTCCTTGTAAAACTTTCAGTGTTCATTTCAATTGCTGTTGTAAAATGGATGATAAAGATATTGGCATTAGATGTTAATACATTTCTCATTTTCATAAGAAATTTTTCTTATTATTGCCAGAAGGAACTTGGTAATGTCTTTACATCATTTATTTTCTGCCCAAATAGGAAAATATGTGTACTACTATCAGGGCCTCATTCCCTAACATAAACAACCCATTACTGCATGAAGCAACTCTCCAGTAACAATGTCTTATTCTTTTATATACAGATAACAGCCTCTTTCCAACACTTCATTAATTACATTTAATGATTTCACAATCATCACATCATCACCCAGTTCTTTTACTATCTATGTCAGAACTAAAATTACTTGTGTGTGGCAAGTCAAAACCAGAATTGGGACAAAGTATGTTCTGGCGCACTCTGCATTGTTGCCAGATGTATACAAGATGGCGGCGATGACGTCATATGAGATGGTGGCGTGTAGACTTCGGAACATGTCGTCATCCAATATGGCAGCCACGACATGAGCTGATGACACAGTTACCGTTATCCAAGTTGGCGGCTTTTGGCGGGAATATGCCACTCCCCTCTCCCCCAGAAAAATTGTGGGAAGTTCAAATTCCAACAGGATAGTTCATTACAGCACAGTTATCTATACTAACTTAAGAAAATCGCTGGAAGATGGGACAAATGGGCTACCTCCACTAACCTAAGTCACTCGACCGCCACCTCTTCCTAGGAACTGGCGCCAGGTTTGAATTTCGGCAGTAAAGAAAGGTCGCTTGGGGTTTCGTTACCAACCTAAGAAAGTCGCAGGAAGATAGATTACCTGGCCTACCTCCACTAACCTAAGTCACCCAACTGCCCTGCCACATCGTCCTAGCAACTGGCACAAAGTTTGATTTATGGCAGTAAAGGTCACTTAGGGTTTCGCTACCCACCTAAGAAAATTGCTGGAAAGAAAGGACACTTGGACTAACCTAAGTCACCTGACAGACACCTCTTCCTAGGGATTTGTGGGAAATGGAATCAGCCTGCACTGGGCTGCTGGAGAGAGGAAGGAGTGCACTTTATTTATTTTGGACCAATTTATTTAGGGATGGAGTATATTTATCACAGGGATGCAAGGCACACGCTCTGACATGCCACACAGCATACAGTCCTGCTAACTACTACTAAATAACTCATGTATAATGCTATACACACACACACCTGCTAATTGTAAACTCTCAAAATAACGCATTGCACAACCTACTGACATGCAAACCAGACATAAATAATGCAGTACATTTACACCCAGAGAGCCAAACAACTCCTAACCTGTGAAAATAATAATCCATCTAATAGACTCTGCAAACATGCTTGCTAACTATTGAAATCATGCACCAGTCTTTATTTAAACAATTACAGACACCACCACCATCCAATGTGTTGAGGCATCCAGGATTCCAGCTGACTTCGTACACACTACCACCAGAAGAGGGCGCTGACGTCTGTGATGTCATCTGATGACACAACTACCGTTATTCAAGATGGCAGCTTAAATTGTGTTCACCATGAGACCAAGTACATATTGACACCGCCAGAGAGCGCTACCATGGACTTGGAATGAATATTCGCGAACGCCATGCCCACCTGCATTTGGAAGGAAATAGTTAAAGTCTCCACCACGTTCCTCAACCGACCGCCACGTCCCCTTGCCAACCCAATGTTGTTGGGCTAAAGTACACTAACGTCTACTAAAGTGTACTAACATAGACTAACGAGTACTAACCTGCAATAACGTACACAAACATGTACTAATGTGGACAGTGCATTATGTCATCCTAGATGGTGGGGGAAGATGGCGGGTAACGACTTTGAACATGAGTCTTTATTTTGTAGGCAGTCTCTGCACCACTAGATCTAGAGTCCAACTGACCTAGTACCCATTACCACCACCAGAGGGTGCTGTCATCCCTCTTGTGACCTATTCCCACATGATGGTCTGGAGGGGGAAAATGGTGCGAAAATGACATAGCCTTCACAGGGATACTGGGGAGAGTAAGGAAGGAGTGTAATTTATTTACGGACATTTTATTTAGAGGGGGAGTATATTTATCACACTGATACAAAACACACGGTTTGACATGCCTGGGATCACACCACACAGCCCACAGATCTGCAAACTAATCCTAAATAATGCTCTCCAAACACGCAAACAATTCCTAATTTACCAAAACAATTTCAGTACAGACATGCAGACTCCTGCTGAATAATGCACAACATTGATCTGTAGTCTCTATCAGTACTCATAAACTGTCCAAATAACACACAGCTCATCTTACTGACTTGCTCGCAAAATAATGCAACAGACGCGCACTCAACACACATAGACACCATTTTCCACCCCCTGTCCAGTAGAGCGCACACGACGTTAGCAGCAACACCCGTGAAGTGATTCAGCCATCAGCTGTCAAACTACACACAGCTGCCCTCAGGTATGAGGCGGCGACATCCCGTTCATACTTGACACCAGATAAATGCCTATCCAAATACGTGTTCACCTAGGCATTGAGGTTGGTGCAACCGGCCAGGGTCATGCATGCAGTCACAGTCGTGAGCTGTCGCACGATGCAAGTGAAAGGCCACAGCCCCCATATGCGAGACACTTCTAGACAGCACTTGCCTTTACCGTTGGTGATAGAGTAGCTACAGATGTTTGCAAATGCTTCTAACATTGTTCTCAGTGATACACTCATGTCACATGGCTATGTAAGAAACAAGAACTGAGTCGACCTCGCAAAAAATTCTACACTTCCCCAGAAGTACTTAACGCTTGCTTTCTTGATGTGTCCGAAAATATGCACGAAAATTCTAGCAGAACCTGTTTACGAAAATAGCGCAGAATAACGTCTACGCCAGTCTTCCCAGCGCTCCTAACGTGATAACCTTCCTGCTCTCAACATACGCAAATGTTGTCACTACGAAGTAGATGCTCATTGTCCCAGGGAAAAGTATTACGATTGCTACTACAGTCTGACACCGATCGATGTACATGTAATGTCTCCTATTGACAGCTGTTGTTCTGTAACGATTCTCAGTATCTATAGCGCACATAATTTTCCTGATAAAAAATCTCTCGCCGTTATCAATGTGCTGAATCTGTACATACCTCACGATAGGGCACACAGTCATCCTACAGTCATGCTACAACATAAACCACAGTAACTTTAAAATGAAATATATACACGTTTTACACAACATAATCCACCTTAAATTTACAGTGCAATATATATACATTTTAAACAAGCAGTACAGTTATCTTTTATAGCTGTACTGCACCCAAAAAAATTGTTGTATACCTGCACTCACACCAGCTTTATGTCACGATGCTACTCAGTCCTAGGGAAGCACCGTTGTCCTTTTCTTTCTTTCTACTGACAAGTCTTTCAGTGGCAATAAACTATTTTACACTGATCGCCATATTGCAGCGACAACTAAACCTCGCAGAGTGCCATACATGTCGTCAAATACCTAAAGACTAACTCAGTTACACTGCTCTCCCACTGATGACAAGAGCTTGAATAGAAGAACACCAGTACTTTCACATGGTTTACCATAATATTATATCATTTTCGCCATACTTCTCGATATCAAGCACACAGCAGTAGCCTCCAGATCGCTCACACAACACAATTCCAAACATAAACACTGGAAATTATTTCTCTACAAGCCAGAAAATTTAACTAGGTGGAGCATGCTCTAGTGCACTGAGTAAATAGAAACAAACAGATGAAAAACCATGTTTCCACCTGCAAATATCGATCTCGCTCATGTAACAGATTCAAAATCATCCCTATAATTTACAAGCCAATAAATGCGTTTCTCATGCCTAGAGAACAAGGAAACGTCTCTTTCACCTGCTAGATGCACACCCCACAATCGATCTTCTTTCAACTAAACAAAGGCACGAAATTTGCAGAAGCAGTCAACAGAGCAATTTACATGGGAGGTAATAACAGTCCAACGCAAATGCACCTCCATATTAATTCTCAAATTTCCACTTTATCACTAAAGCTGTCCAACATATACTAAGTATTAGTTCGCTATTCGGTCGCCTAGAAGATGGTGAAGTTAACTCAGATACATTACTACACTCCAACAGACCTTTACGTTTGGACGGATCCTGCCGTTAACAGGAAACATGAATGATTCCCACCACAGGCTATGCAGAAACGGAATCATTCAAGAAACCAATTTCATATATGTTTTATCACTATACTTACAATTAAATGTTATGATTGTGATCTCAATTGAACAGCATTGGCTGGTGTCGTCGTCTAGGGGCTGTGATATTTAGTTGCCACGTTACAGGCCAAATACTGCTGAGTCTACAGTATACGATAAGAATACACACATGAATCGAATGGTCGAAGGTTTCTGTCACTCAGAAATTACGAATTATGAATGTCACATATGAATTTATAAATGAAAGATTTCAATCAAATAAAATGATGAGTACGATAGTACGATAGCAGAAGTACTTTTGAGAAGGAGGTATATTTTTGCAAAACACTTATTGGTGTCGTTGGTCCAGCAATTAAATAAAATATAAGTTAAATAACATGGAAACAACAGATTCCTACTTCCGTAATTAGTTATAAATGACATCATAGCTTGCAAAATATTCACTTCTGAACGCATACTACGACTTCACTGCAGAAGCCACGGAAATGACACAAGAGCACAGGTCGGCACTCCGAAATATTTCAATCCTCCGTGACCACGAGCAAACTGCTCCACTCTCCAAGTCCTTCCCGCGACTCTGCGTCCGTGGCCTCGAGCAGTTTCCGCGTCCTGACCCTCGCACCGCACTTTCCCGAACTACCTTGTGTCCTCTCTGGAAACCACGCTCCTCCCCAACCTCCATACGCCTCTCTTAGTAACGACCGCTGTGATTGGCTACAGCGCTCCCTCCATGTGTCCAAGCCAACGTATCCACACATACACAATGAAACACATACGAAATACTGGATTTACATTTAAATAACTTGAAATTAAATAAATATCCCTACGGATGGACCATAAACACGCTCCAACACACATTATTAAATACATAAACAAATCAGATAAACATATGTCAAGGGAATAGCAAGAAAAGATGGCCAGTAGCCTAATTAATGTGTCTGTGCTTTCTAAAACACAGTAAATATTTAAACTATTTCTTCATGAATAGTATGTATCGGATATAAACAGAGACATAGATGAATAAATATGTTTATAAGCATGCTGATACTGTTTTTTCATGTAACTGTGGAGTACTTACCCGGCCGGTTTGGCCTTGCTGTTCTAGGCACTTCAGTCTGGAACCGCGTGACTACTACGGTCGCAGGTTCGAATCCTGCCTTGGGCATGGATGTGTGTGATGTCCTTAGGTTAAGTAGGTTTAAGTAGTTCTAAGTTCTAGGGGACTGATGACCACAGATGTTAAGTCCCATAGTGCTCAGAGCCATTTGAACAATTTTTTTTTGTGGTGTACTTATGGCCAGACGCGATCTATAGTAACCGTCACTTTGACCTCCAATAACTCAAGTGCTATTCAGATTACATGCCTGTAACTTACAGCACTGTAGTTTACACTAATAGCTTTCTAAAGACTCGTCTATCGACGAAATTGGAAGAAGCGTTTATATTTCGGAGATTCGTTACTGGGTGTTGCTTGTATAATTTATCGTCAGATACTAAACTTTGAATAGATAAAGATATAGAAAATCTGATTACACCATCAGAATCTTCGTGAAAACAATGGTAATGTACATGTTTCTTCTTGAGGCATCAAGATTCATCTGGCTACTATCAATTTATATACAAACTATGAAATGTCTGACATTAAGGTTTCACAAATTCCGCCGCCTTCGGCCCTCCCGGCGCACAGCGTCACCAAGGAATTCCGAGCCACGTGCTCGAGGGACCACGTGCTCCGTCCATTGTGAGGCACCACATGGCTGCTAATGAGCTCGGCAGTGCTATGCGGGCCGAGCGGTGGCCGCCAACTCTGAACTTAGAATATTTCCAGGGCCCCGCAACTCACAGTCGCCACTAAAATGTATAGTACATCATGTTTTTGTGCCTGACTACGAAGTATTAACAGTTGTTCCGCCAGTACATTAAGGATAACACAGTGCAAGGGAAGTCAGTTAACAGTCTTACCTTTATGAAACATGTGTAGCACCACGTCTTAGGTGGAGTACTAAATATTGTGTGTGGGGTCCCGAATAGGTATCGGGACATGTTGCGCGGCCACCGTGGGTGGCAATCGGGGAAAGACATTCGCGACCTGTATGTTATAAACCGGTGCTCATTGTTGAACGATGTTCTACATTAAAGTAAGGAAACAACACTGTGTTAATATATTTTGTACCTTAAAGTAAGGAAACAACACCGTGTTGGTATATTTTAACATGTTGGCAAGACAACTCTTAATATTTGTGATACAGTTGACAAAGAAATGGTGCTGAATATGTTTTGGTGGGGGAATATTATTAATTTAGTTTAATTGCGGTGTGTTGACAAGGGAATCTCAATCTTTCATAGATGTTGACAAGGACATGATGTAGGATGGGTTTAGTATGCGAACAACTAATACTGCAGTTCCGTTCTACTCAACGTATATATAAGAACTGTTCCCTCGAAATGCGTAGCTCAACGACAATAAATATACCCCACGGTTGAATACAGTAATTCAAGATATTAACAGAAATACGAATCACCCACCGATATGTCATCTTTCTTAATTAATTTCGATTGTGTTAACGCGTAATCAGCCCTTAGAAACAAATACGCACAACATAGAGATCGAAAACCCTGATAGCTACGTCAGAACAATATGGTGGACAAGGAATTATTTATATACTGGTGTGGAGCTACAGGTATCAAACGGCAGATAATCTGTGGTTAAAATATTTGCACTTAATACAGCTTGTCCTAGCTAATATCGTTATGCCCAGCAGCGCAGTTACCGCTTAAACTTCTACTTAGTAATTGTGTAGTAAAACGTAGGGGAACTCTCTAATCTATATTATGTCTAGTTAAGTTTTTCCTGTTACGTGTACAGCTAAAGTTCTACTGCTGAATTAGCTACGCTCTAAGTGCTTGAAAGTTCTTAACTTGTTGGAGTAATAATAAGATGGGTAACAGAAATACCACTACAGTAACGCAGAAAACGATGGCACTATTAACGGCTACACCGTTAATTACGAGAAGCCACAAACCACCACGATAGTACGAGCTACAAAGAATGAAAACAGCAATAAAAGCTATCAGACATTCACCACATGCAACATTGTATTCATCATCGGACCACCAGCAGAATATCCAACCAGAAATTCTGACAAAAAGAAGCTGGAAATGTAAGTGTAAATCTGCGTCAAGTGTCTTAGTATATGAGATTCCACCACTAGGTCTGCGGGAGAAAAGGGTGAATTGGGGGGGGGGGGGGGGGGGCACTATGCGAGTGTGCATGGATGATGATGTAACATACTGTAACTCTTGTTTGTTGTCTCCCAGACGAAGCAAAAATCTGTTGCGAATGAAATTAAGTCGGCAGCAACATGGAAGCATGGACCATTTTCATCAAAATATCCACGGGTGTACTGCCGGTCTATAGTGTCCAACGGGCACAATATTTCGGCCGTTGGACACTATAGACCGGCAGTACACCCGTGGATATTTTGATTATCAAATACGCCGGGAGAAACTCAAGGATCACATAGACCATTTTGCTTCATTAATATACGTGTAATGTAGCTGTATTGTGTCTGGGGTGCAAGTGTGTTGATTCTATTCACACACGGTTGAGCAAGTCTTTCACTGCCGGCAAACACGTCTGGTTTATAATGCAGATAACAGTGACGACCGTTAAAAGAACTTAGTTATAGATTAGCATCCTGGATCACGAGTGTAAGGATAGAGTCTGTAAATTCCGAAACCGTCTGACAACTGTGTCATTACATCTCGATAATTCTCACGGTATTATAGTTACCTAGATGTGTTTTCATGTGAAACTATCAGCGACTAAATAAAATATAACACTTCACCTACTGTGAGGCACTGCGTAGAAAAGCGCCAACATCTATTATTATTTTCGGTGTGCTCTGTTTTAAACATACTGCAAGTTGAAATACACAGCATACGCTCTTTTCGCTTGTATTTATAAAGCATCAGCACTGGTTGTATTGAAGTTAATATGTGTATATGATACTTGTCATTCTCTCTATATTTATAGACTGAATGAGTTTTGCGTAACGGTGACTTACTCTAAACATTCCGTCAGCGTTCTCTGTTCCTTGTTCCATGGTCTGATGACAACTGCTTCTTCGTTCATATTAGCAGAAGCTGGAATCATTCTTTCATTGCACACATTAGCTGTTTCATTTTCTTCATTTTTCACTCATTGCGCATGACTTCCTTGCACGTAAACGTTATTGATTTGGAACTTTGATATTCGTAGCTTACATAAACTATCTTTGGATGTCTACGTCTTGCAGTCAGCACAATGCTTCTGAGTTTTATATTTTATACCTCTATTTGAGGGAGAGTGCTAATGGAAGTGTTGTTAAGAAAACCTTCCCTAAGTCAGTAATGGTCGAAATATGTATTGGGTACTCATAATGTTTGCAGTATAACAACTTTTCAGTTTTCAGTGCACGTAAGAAAGTAAGACAAAAATAATTTTGACTCTTTTGATTTAATCAATTATTATACTGTCGGTGTATCTGAATATTATTATTAACCTATTTATAAAAATTCGAATAAAACTGATTGGTTTATAATTCCAGTACACGGGCCCACCCCGCGATCACATCGTTGAGGTTTAAACTGTACTCGCATCCGGGACCACTTAAGAAACACATCAGCGATGCAAATTTATTCTTCTTGCTGGTAAAATAGCTGAAACTTAACAACAATTCAGAATATGTTAGGCAGTAATCGTTGAATAACTTCGTGGTTGGTATAAATTATACTGTTAAATTCTCTTGATATGATTTCCACTGAATATTCTTTCGCTGAAGTGTGACTTCAGGTTATTAAGGAATGTTAGTTTCACACAGAGAATGAAAATTGTACTGTCTTGTGGAATGGATTTATCCATCCCAGATACCAGAAGGGCAAAAAGTTAGGGAAGAACGGTACATTTCTCCACTAGGTCTGAGATGATGGGTAGTTCTGTACAGTGAAATCTGTGTAGGTTGGTGGTTCCAGTCTCATCACGAGCAGATGGCAGGGTTATACCTCTTCTCTGGCTATGATGTAAGTATTTAGATCAGGGGCGGCCAAGATTTCTTCTCTCGGGCCACATCTGGGCGTAAGTGCCATAGCGCTCAGCCTGACTGCATGTTTACCCTACCGCCACGCCACACTGTCAGAGTACAACGAGGGGAAAGAGGGGCAAAACTGCATACGCCCCAGATTTAAATGTCAGTGCAGTCGAACTGCTTACCACTTGGCGTTCTATTCCTGATTGCCCATCAACATAGGCCAAAATAAAAAGGAATTTTTGGTATTATTTGCTCATTTTCGGCGCATTGAAGACGTAATATAATTTTCATTTTGTATAAACAGCCGACATATGAACAGACTCAGGCTGTTTGCAATCCGTTTTTAAAGTAAAAAACAGTCATTAAAACGGAAATTAAGCTGCATGCCAGTCAGCTACATATTTACGGGCACGGGGCCACTTTAAACTGAAATGGCAAACGGTCTCGAAGACAAGCCGAAAGTAGATGTGGTACTGACAGTGTCTTCAGAAGCTTTATAAAACTATCCTTGTAGATCTTTCAAGATCACAATGGATTCTTCAAACTTCGCCTTCCCTTTAGTTTCAACGATCTTAGGGAACTAGGCTGTCTCTTCTATAATGCGATTTCCTTCTTCACTACAGTCTCTTCAAATCAGCAAGAATTTACCTAGAAATGTGTTACTGTAGGCAGTGTGTAGTGTTCAGTCAAAATGCGAAGTCTCTAATCCATTCCAGATATTCTAAATTTCGTTCCCGAATTCCTTTCCCCTTCGTAAATTCTGCAACAGCGAGTTTCAAATACGAAAATCGTTCTAGGTATGCATCTCGACGTGGCCAACGTACATTTCAGTAATATATGAAGTAGCCATATGCTTCGTTGTATTCCAATGACAGCCGGCCTGTGTGGCTTAGCAGTTCTAGGCGCTTCAGTCTGGAACCGCGCGACCGCTACGGTCGCAGGTTCGAATCCTGCCTCGGGCATGGATGTGTTTGATGTCCTTAGGTTAGTTAGGTTTAAGTAGTTCTGAGTTGTAGGGGACTGATGACCTCAGATTTTAAGTCACATAGTGCTCAGAGCCATTTGAACCATTTTTTATTCCAATGACAACTGTTGCAACTGACAGTGTAACAATACATGTAGCTTCACAGATTTTAGAATTCGTACCACCAATTTCCTTTAGTGCTCCAGCCTTGGAAATTTAGTACAAACCGCTGCTTAAAGTAGAGAACAAAGAATCCCGTCCGTGAACCGTTGTAATTTTTTGCTCTTTCATTGTCAACTAAATATTTAAATTCTTTCTGTATGGTATTGCAATGGCATTTCGTAGCAAATATGCACTACCCGTTGATTATGCGAAATGAGAATTCATATCCCTGAAATCTGTCATTACAATTCCTTTTAAAGAATTGTGAAGCTAAATCGATAGACTGCCTCTTTTTCTGCAAACAGCCACTGGACCTGTGAACGTTCTTCGTACCACGAACGTATAGAGGAAAGGCAAACAGCACTAACACCACGATTCTCGCGAAGTCAGACGACCGAAAAATGCCGCACCGCATTGCTAAACGATATGTCGTGGCGCTCAGGGTATTCCGGAGAAGCACCGAGCAAAGGAAAGTGACAGGCTGGGGCTTGGCCCATGCGTGGTCTACACACGCTGCACGCGTGAAGTTTGGCGCGCTTTGACCGGCCCTATTCTAGGTTGTAATACAGTAAAGGAATTCCAAGAAAACTTTTACATCACAAGCCTTTTCGCTGTCTTTTACTTCTGCTGTCACCAGTATTGCTTTCTGTGAATAAACAATGTTATTTTCGAAATTGTGTCACTAGGTAATTAATTAACGTGGTTTCTTTATTCGTCTACTCGAAAAGCCACGTATCCATACTACTTGAGTGTGAGACACCGGCAGTATGTAAACACAAACCACTTATAGATCAAAATGTGTAATGTCTTACTCTTTCATGTAGATTAAGGCGCGTTCCAGTTACAGATCCTTTTTTAATTATTAAAAGAGATTTTAATCGCAAGGTTTTGGTAATAAGATGCAATTCGTTAGTATCAGTATGGCGTATTAGTGTGGCCTATACTTTAAAAGCATTTTTACTTTGTTCATTCATCACAACAAACGTCAACAATATTTTCTCTCACGTTATCTGAAACAGTCTTTCAATGCTCAAGTAATTTGTTGACCCCACGCTCTAGAAACCTAATGGTTCAGCGTTGAAGGCGTCGTGAATCTAGGATTCTGTACTATTGTTCGAGTAGTAGTGGGAAGGATAAACTTTAGAGATGGCAATATCAACAGGAAAAGTGTGTGAGGGATGGCATCCTGTGAAGTCAGCAGGGTCTGTGTGAGTGAGGTAGAGTGGTAGCAAAACTCGTTTTGTTGATCGTGTTTCTTACTCTGTGACCAAGAGATTCTCAGTTGTAGGCAACAAATGCCACCTCCTCGGAGACACTCTTGGACTGAATCCAGAGGAGCAGTTCTTAGTGCACACCATATTTGTGCAAACAGATGCTAAGTAGTATTGTTCACAATATCTCTGCTCGAAAATATGCCTTTTGTTAGGGCTGAGCAATTAACATCTTCTTACGCCGTTAATGTAAAAGCATTGTGAAATGAACTGACCTTATGGCGTTATTGGCTTTGAGACCCAATGGTACAAGTCTTTCATTTTGGTACCTCTTTGACGACTTTCTTTATATTGGTGATGAAAGTGAGATTAACTAGTTAGGACAAGACATGAAAAAGCCATTCCCTGAGCGGAGAAAACATCTGACTCTGCTGAATATTGAATTTTGGTACCCGTTATATATAGAGGCAGCGCCGATCACACTAACAACGTTACTTATGAATGCTCTATGACTGAACTGATAACGTTCAATCTAAATAGGCTTTTAATTTTTCTTTCTTTGAATTAGATCATGTATCACTCTCATACCCGACTTCTAAAAATACCCAGTTCAATCCAAATGTCAGATGAAGATTAAATTGTTGCATTTTATCACATATGTCAGTTATGAGGATTTGGATGTGGAAAGTCATAAGTCACAGACTGATCTTTCTCAAAACAAGAAAGTCCTTTTCTGACGTGATTCGTCCGGTAGCTGTCGCTCCCACGTGGTACAAATGTTCTCAGATTCCTCTGCTGCATTGACCTCTTTATTAAACCCAAAGAAAACAATATGAAGAAAATGGTAGATCTTCTTCCACTTGGGGCTCTATTTTGCAACGCTTAAACGACATTGGCAAAATTCCAGTATACAAAATCCAATACGTAACAGCAAGGAAAATACTAGAAATTCAAACTAAGAAAATATCAATTCATAAATACAGTGATACACTCGTTTTGCTACTGCATGGTAATCACTCAGTTTATCGAAGTTATCTAGCTCAGAAAATGTAATGCTTGTCAATGGTAGAGTAGAAACGCACTCACGATGTGTGTGTCACCGTCACTAGAGAGGACGCCGGGTGGTGTTCGGCGGTCGATGGCTGATGGCCGGTGGCCAGTGTTCGGTGGCCGCTTTATGGCGAGAAATCTCTACAACATAGTCCGCAAGCCACCTAATGGTGTGTGGCAGAGGGTACTTTTGGACCACTAACTGAGCCCTTCCCGGAAAGTGCCCTCTCGAATTTCAGTACTAAATCTCTCCGTGATGGACAACGCCTTTCTTGTAACGTTTGCCAATGGAGTTTGCAGGGCAACTCTGTAACTCTTTAGCGCCGGCTGAACGATCCCGTGATAAAAGGCTCTGCTCTTCATTGACCTTGTCTGTCTCTTCCACCAGTCTTACATGGTAGAGATTCCACATCGATTAATAATACTCAAGAATCGGTCGACTAAGCATCTTATGAACCACTCCCTCTAGATCCTTACGATCTGATACTGGCATCTGCTTTTCCCACTATTTTTTTCATGTGGTAATTCTACTTAAGTTCACTCTGGATTCTTACTTTTAGGCATCTTACGTTAATACTGTTTCCAGCTGTTTTTCGTCAATAGAGTATTTGTACCGTAGTGGACTTCTTTACCGGTGTATGCGCAATAAGTTACATTTATTTATATTTATGGTCCATTGCCACAGCCTGCACTATTAACCAATTCCCTGGAGATCATTCTGCAAATAGTTACTATCTTATGGCGTCGCTACTTTGTTATAGACAAACGCATCACCTGCGAATAGCCTTAAAGAGAATCCGACGATTTATTCTCTCTCTCAACCATAAACTGTTTTTACCTCAATGCAACCTTTAGTTCTTTCCCGGAAATATTTCTGGAAGTTCCTGCTTTTTCTGGTGGGTTAGAAAATGAAGCAAATTGTCTTTGTGGTTCCATAAGACTCATGCTCTAAGGAGACATGTGATTTAAAAAATTTAGAAAGATGTGGTCTCAACCGTGCAACATTACATCTACACCGTGTGATATTTGCTACTGCATCTGGAGCATATCTATCTCGATAATGGCTCGAGCAGTGATCAACACTTTCTCCAGATTTTCCTTTCCCTGCAGTGTTACCAGATGAGTGGCTGTCAGTTTTAATGACACCATAAGTAAATGTCTCGCATTGTGGCTACCAACTGGTGTCCTGGTCGTTTGTCAAAGATCATATACTCACAGAAATTTTTTCCTCAAATTAAGGTCTATGGTTCTTACCAGTACACCTTTTACTGCTAAGAAAGTCCAATTTACTTCTGCAAGTCTGCTTTTGATAACCTAGTTGCTTGCTTCCTCATGCTTTATTTTGTTTCCGAAATGGAATAATTTCTTCATTTCAGTTACCATCTGCCACTCAGTTTTGGTATTACCTTCGTCGATATTCCTAATTGCGAAACACCTCATTACTTCCGCCTTCCTCTGGTTTATGCTTTGTGGACATAGTGCGCTCATTAGACCACCCACTCCATTGCGTAGATCGGGAAATTCTTCTGCCAATTCACTGCAGAAAGAATTGTTGTCAGCATATGTTATTGTTTCAGCCTGAAACTTTGCTTCCACTTTTCCATGATATCGATGTCAAAGCCAACTGTACCCATGTTAATGCATCATGCAGAGGTCCAAGAATGGTAGTGTCTGTGAAAAGCGAGTCTTTACTGGTGGTATCGACAGCGTTTAGAGTGAACTACAGCTGAAAGTGTAAAGAAGCAGAAGAAAAAGAAGGAACATAAGTTCTCCTATATAGAAGCTGAACTACAGGTGAGACTGCACTTCTCCCATCTCTTTTGCGCTTCCATTTCTGTTGTTCCCTCGTGGCTGATGTAGACAGTGTATAATACCCGCCTGTCTGTGTAGTGTACCAAGTGTTTAAATGATTTCACTTGGTAGCAGTTTACATTGGCAACAAATAAAAAGAAACTGTTAATTTTCTGGTTTCTGTTGTCAAACTCACTGTCCGAACTGCCTCCTTCTTTTTCCCCTCTTGGCTGTGAATGAAGGTAATGGAGAACGTATCCTTATATGGACGTGCTTAAACACACATGTCCGCAACATTTCCATTGCTTAGAATAAAATAATTTTGTAGATTCCATAGTGAAAGAAGATGCTGTGTACCTGATATGAGCTTGGCAAAGGAAAGCACATATATTTGTTCCTTCTTTTTCTGCTTCTTCTTTGCACTTTCGGCTGTAGTTATCTCTACATACTGTCGATACCACCACTAAAGACTCACTTTTCACAAACAGTACCATTCTCGGACCTCTGTATGGTGCATTGACATGGGTACAGTTGGCTTTGACACTGATATCATGTAAAATTGGAAGCAATAAATACACTTGACTGAATAAAGAAAAGCAAAAAAGGAAAGGGAAAGGAATGTATAAATTTACTTCCTGTATGAATAATTATGTAAGTTTTATCCAGCCAGCTTCTGAATTAAAACAAAGCCTAACCTGTAGCTTCAAATACGATGTTGGATTAACGTGCTGAGAATAATTTGCTAATAGAAACGGACTTAGCACTGCGTCCTGCGGGACGCCCTCGCCACCAGAGACGCTGAGACGGGCCTAGCTGAGACGCGGACAATCGCGGCCTGATAGGCAATCTCGCCGGACCAGTATCGACTCGCTGGCACCTCCCACGCACAATTACCGCCCCGCAGCCTCATCTATTATTCTCGCCTCATTGTTCCGGCCCTTTTGTCTCTCGCTCGTCGCGGACGACTTTTTTCGCCGTCCCTTGGGATTAAATGCTTAACTCGGCCATTGTTAAGGGCGGCTCGCCTTCGCTGTGATCGCCAGCGGCGACACGCTGCTCAGGCACCGCACACGCCCTCGCCAGACCAACCCCCAGCCCAGGACCATCTGCCCTGCCGCGCACCCCCTGTGTGCAACAGTAGCCGGTGCGCACCGCTGCTTAACAGCCCACAGCTCTGGATTCTCGCTCTGTCTGTCTCTGTCTCTCTCTCACTCTCTCTGTTTGTGTGTGTGTGTGTGTGTGTGTGTGTGTGTGGAAAAACATTCGCTCGGTCTTACGCCACAGGGCCATTCATTGCCTACTGACAATACAAATATGTCAGTACCAACCAAAACTGCGTCCACTGTATACTTATGGGTAGGAAATGGACATCAAAGAAAGGCAATCTAGAAACTCTGCACACATATCCAACAAGCAAATTCGTTCAATGCTTTGTAGTCCTTCCGCACACTTAGTGCACCAGCATATTCCAGGTCTAAGTGGAACTATTTTTATTTTATAATTTTTAAACAGCGTGATATGGCTTTTTATTCGTTTTACAGCAACTACTGCAGGTCTTATTGCACAACAAATGCCGTTATTTAACATTAAGACAGAAATGAGAGTATGTTGAGGATATGCTGTCACTGAAAGTGAATTTAAATATTACAGCTGACCGCTCTTATTCAGTGTCATATTTTTAATATCTCCTCAGTTATTAATTTTTTAGCTACTCCTGTCCTACAGCTGTAATTTATTTTTGATTCCTTTCATGAATGGTTCTGATATCTCTGAGTAAAAGATCCTGGTTTTAACGTTGATATACAAGAGAAGCAAAAATATTCGTCTGAATATGGTTATGTGGTTATGAGCCGCCACGGACTTAGGTATGAAGTATTGTCCTAGTTACTACAAATTTAATCAAAATACAAAATTCTCATTTAACCATGCGGATTGTGGTACATCCATGATGGAAAATGTGGAAGTGTAACACGACATTTAACGAGCTAGGATGGCTCACGATTTACAGGGCACCCACAGCCCTTACCGTAGTCCCCATAATCACTTTGATGCATTCCTATGAAAATTTACATCTGGGGTCTTCTCGAAGGTAAAGCGTATAGTACTTCTACCATGCTCTAAGACCTAAAGCATCGAGTATTACAGCCTTGTCAAGTTTTAAGTGGGAATACAGGGGGCAGATAGAAAGAATTTAAAACTCACTGTAGATACAAGTATGAAACTGCATCGAAAGGCGTAGGTGATACGTTGAGCACTTCCTTTAACAAGTGTGAATGTGCAGTATACTGTAATACGTAACGTGCAGAAGCAGTGATCTATCATTTGTTAAGGAATGATATGCGTGAAATTAGAATCCAATCGGACGGACACTTCATAGAAAGTATAATTTACAACTACATTTGCATTACATACGACAGTATCTCATACTGAGGTCGATGAAAAATTTACAACCAAACATACGAATATGCAGTTACATAACAAACGACTCACTTGCAGTCCCACATTTATTGGAACTTATCGTTTACGTTAGTATACAATTTCAGCCGTGTCCATTTTTATTTTTAATTATGATACTCATTGGCGTAAACATTATGATCACCCTAGTATTACTCCGTGGCCATAAATTGTCTTTACAACGTGAGGCCTTAAAACAGCTTTCAAACTGTAGAAGATATTCAAAAATGGTTTTCAACCAGCAACAAAATAATAATAATATAACTCATGAAGTTTAGTTTCCGCACTCATAGACATCAATGAGTGCACTTTTTGTGGGGCGTGTAATGTCTAGTCTGAATTCCATTTCGCTTCACGAACGTTTCAAGACATCCACGGTGTCATGTTAAGATACACTGCGCATTCCTTTCTTCTGTACACCAGATGCCAGATGCTTTAAAAAGACTTCACAGCAAGAAGTCTAGTGATGTGAGTTCAAGGGATCATGATGGCGATCGAAGCAGACGATCTCCTCAAATCCACCTACCCGGAAACTTCCCATCTATAAACTGACTGACATTTAGGGTCAGCTTGGTGGGGCTATATCCTGCTGGAATATGCCATCAGGTTGCAAGTGTTACGGTTGTGACGTAGCACACTCTTGTAACATTTCGAGCTAGACATCACAGTTGACAGCAGACTAGATAAAAAAAGAATAGACCAATGATGCATTTGCGCGTCAGTCCCAACTAAACAATGACCTTAGGACTGTCTTTTTCCATTTCACGTCAACAGGAGAATGCTGAAAAACATATACGAAAGTAGTGATGATTTACTTTGGCAAATATATGAAACGTTGCCTGACTGGAGAAGCAAATCTTTTCTAATACGTCATTGTCTGGGTCGTGACTGCGTAGCATATCCGCTGCAAACTGTTCACGCTGAGGTTTGACCGTAGGCTGCAATGCCTGTAGCAGATGCACCCAGTACAGACAGAGCGGTGATCTCTTATGCAAGACACTGCACTTATTTCCAACTCTCTGGCCGCCGCACACACCGATGTTGTCGGACTCATTGCAAACGATTGCCGCACCTTGTGCACGTTGGTGTCTGAAACAGATGAACGACCGGCCCCCTTTTTATGTGGAACACTACCTGCTTCCATTGATAACGTGTGCCAGGCTCGAATATTTGGTCGGGACGGTGGGTACCTTCCATAACATTTTCGACGGTTTCGCCGAACTTGGCTATCAGACGTTGTCCGTATGAACCAGGCCACATACTGAGCATTCTCCTGTGGCATCCTCATTTTATTAGGTTTCCAAGTTCAGTTTTAGGTCAAAATCGAGCCACCTGGAAGGTAAAAAATCTTTATGATTTATCTTATCACATGTTGAAAAACAATTTTAACATATAGTACAAATTTTAAGATAATGATGTCTTAAGTTGCGGACACCCTGTATAACAACCTGCTCTTTGTAATAGTCGGTCACGTTGGCGAATTTCCCCATTTGAGTCACATACCGTTTGTGGAATAATTCCCCATTATACTTTACTACACGGCCGATTCGAGAACCCCCCCCCCCCCCCCCCCCCCACTTACCTCTTTCACTCAGACATTTCCACCTGTGTCAGATTTCGTTACTAATTGTGATAGGCACTGTGTAGAAATCTTATACTTCACTTTGCATCTCTTTCAGCTTTACTCCAAGTCGCCGCTCCCAATTGTGTAGATATCTCACCAGTGCAGCCTCTGGCGATTCTTCCACCCCTTGGCGCCCCAAGCGGCGACTAGTGTCTCTTGGACACTTAAACTCAAATAATTATGTTCTCCCTACAGAGTCAAGTGACGGCAACGTCACCAGGTGACTTTAAGTCTCTTAGTAGGCAGTGGTCTATATGTGTCCATCCTACAGCACAACTCTGGTACTTTGTCACAAATTTGGAACTTACTTCATTCAGATATGTTTTACTCTCTGAGGAGGCTCACCATTTTACTGCTTCAGTCGGGAAATGACTCATTACAGTAGTACACGGACAAGAAAAATGAAGGGCTTATACTCACAGTAGATTCACTGGTTCAACATTACAAGATGTAGCCCACTTGTCAGTTCGAATATTTATTACCATAGGTTACGACATAACGACTGGACTCTTCTATGATACAGACTACATCGTTTTCTGGACAAAAATCAACATTAACCTGAAAATTCAGCAATTAACACGGAAACTTAGTAAAAATTAGGAAGAAAAATATATTCTACACTGTATCGAAGGAATAGAAAGATTCGTGAAAGCATTTATCTCGTATGGAGAGCGTCTCATTGTAGCTTCAACACGTGGCTCATCTGGAAATTAATAAATTAAACAAACGGTTCGTACCTGAGTAGCAAGCAAAATAGAATTACGTGTAGGAAGTGGTGCTGTAAAAGATTTTGGATATCGAATTTGATGCAGTACGGCACTTTATCAGTGATAAAGCTCCCTTGCACTTTTCAGGCCATGTGAACAACCAGACTTATATCACTGGTCTACCAGAACTCCTCAGATGTTACATCGAATCCCTTTGCGATTATAAGAATAGGAATTTGATGCACAGATTTTGCCTGTTTTGCTACATCTACAACTATATCTAAACTCCCCGGGTCACCTTACTTATCCTTCCATGTCTTTTTCCATTCGCTAAAGGTGTATGGGAAGAATGACGCTATGCAAACGAAAGTACTAACTACAAATTCCCCGATTTTCTCGTGGTCATTTCGCTAGTGGTTTCTTTGTGCAATGTTACTCCACTCTTCGCGGAACGTACTGTATCGAAATTTATCTGTGATGCACGACGCCTCTCTTCTAGTGTCTGCCACTAGAGCTCTTTGAACATCTCCACACCACTACTGCGTTGACAAAACAATCATTTCACGAAGCGATCCCGTCGTCACTGGATCTTCTCTATGTCTTACAATAATCCAATCTGATAAGGTCCCAGACTGATGACTTATACTCAGGTATCGGCCGAAGAAGTGTTTTCCAAGCCACTTCTTCCATTGTTGAACCACATTTCCAAACATTCTTCTAATGAACGTTAAGTCTGGCATCTGCTTTTTGTGCTGTTTGGTTTGTGTGGTCATTTAGATTTAGGCCTCTCCGGATGGTTCCTTCTAGGTATGACTGGAAATAGTGATTATTCGCCGATATTGTTAACATACGGTAGTGGATTTCGTCGCCTATTTACGTCTAATGCGTTACATATATTTGCGTTTCAAGTTCAGCTGCCAGTACCAATTATATATTCTTTGCAGAACTTCCTGCAGTATCTACCGGTTCCTGGCGTCGGTACCTTCGTATGAGCAACCGTGTCACCAGAAAACAGCCTAATGGAGCTTCCGACTTATTCCACCAAATCATTTACACATATCGTACACAGTCACGGTACTGTCGCGCTTCGTTGGAGCACTCTTGAAATCACTTTTACATCCGTCGAGTTTTCTTCGTTAAGACGACATACCGAGTCGCGTCTACAAAGAAGTTCTGAATTCGGCTACAATTGTGGTGCGATACTCGGTGTGACCGTATTATTGTTTTTTTTTTTGGGCTTAAACGACAGTGTGGAATTTGGTCAGATGCATTCCTGAAATCAAGGAACACGGCAACAAACTAAGTCCTGATGATTATATCATAAAGGCGAAGAGAAAAATGTAGTTTCACAAGCTCTCCGTTTGTAGAACCAGGGCTGATATTTAGAGCGAGATTTTTGATCTCCAAAAACATCATATATGAACACCAGATGTACGTCAGTGATGGAGGCCTAAAATTTTGTTCATCTTTCCTACGACCCTTCTTGAAATCCAGGAAAATGTTTTTGCTGCGTATGTTTAGTTGCTCCAGCGAGTGTTATAAACTATGGTAAGAAGGGGAATAGGTTCTTTCGCGTAACCTCTTTAGAATGTCACACGTATCTCACTCCTTTGAAACCACTGTCAGCGCAGACCTTAATCTGAAAAATTTCGGCGATTTCCACTCTCAGTTAAAGGAACATGAAGGGCGGTACTGGTTTTTGCTGCGAGGATGTGCTGAACATGAAACGACTCGTCAATCGTCGTCTCGTATTCATGAGGTCTTCGCAGAAGAACGCACAGTAAGCTAAGATTCGTGGCCTCCTCTTTCGCTGCACATGCCTGTTCGTGATTTTTATCTATGTGGATATTTAAAAGGAAAAGGGGACGAAAACACGCTTAAACAGTTGAGCAATCGACCATCACAATGTGGCAGAATTACTTTGTGTAAAAGTGGCTTCAGATGTGTGCCATGTAGTAGTAATAGTAGTAGAAGTAGTAGAAGTGTCATATGGCGATTATCGTTCACGATATGTTTAAATAATTTGTTTGTTAACTTATGGTGATGTTGTGGCACATGATGTTAGAGGAGAATCCCCACACGAGAAAACTGTAGCAAAATCTAGGGTGACCTATAGAGGTTTATCGCATGGTGCAAGGACTGATAGCTGACGTAAATAAATGTGACTTGTTTAAATCTCGAGGAAAGTCACACTGCTTGTGATTACACTGCCGGTGATCAATCACTGCAATACTGTAGCAACAATTTACTTGTGATATCTGGAGAAATCAATAATTGGAGAGCCTCACAAGAACGCTTATTTGATGGGTAAGAGGGTAATCATAAGATAGTAGCACCTGGAAAAACTAAAATTAGGTAATATTTTTTCCGGTTTATTGTTGCGCTCCTAGTACAAACTAAAATCCCGCGCCGCACAACCAAACCTTGCCACTACGAGAGGAAAAACAACATGGCACAGACCATAGATAAAACGGAATAAGCCTTTGAGTATTGCTAATCAATATGGGATCCTTATCGAGTAGAAATAATAGGAGAGTTCGAGAAGCTCCAAAGAAAAGTTTTCTTGGGAGAAGAGAACTCCATCAGTATATGTAACAAATTTCTCCGCCTTAAACGAAGTGAAAGCCTGGTAGATAAACTAAGCTGAATTAAGTCAAGATGAGCGCAACGAGGGCAGAGGGAGTAGTAGTCAGTTAATTGCGAAGTAAAAGCATGTTAAATAATCTGACTAAAAATTCGAAGAACGTTTGGTCTTATCTAACGTCCGTAAGTAGATGAAAATCATCTATTCAGTCGGCCACTGACCACACTGACACTAAAACAAACGATGATAGAGAGCAGGCTGGAATACTGAATTCAGTATTCTGAAAGTATCTCACCGAGGTAGTTGGTTGTACGGTTCCTCCTTTCAGAAGTCGCACAAATTACGAAATAGCAGATACTGACACAAGTACTCATGGGATAGAGAACCACCTAGAACAGTGGGAAAGGTAATTGTACCAGATTAGATACCTATGTAGTCCTATAGAGATTATGCGGAAGAACTCGATATCCTTCCAGTAGTAAATTATAAATAGGTCAATGGTGCAACGAAGGGTATCTAGTCATTGGAAAGAAGCGCAAGTCATTCCCGTTTTCTGGAAGGGTCGTCGGACAGACCTGAAGATCATATTGCTATATCGCTGCCGTCAATTTGTTACATTCTTAGAATTACGGAACATGTTTTATGCTTAAATGTTGTGGGGAGTATGGAGAAATACAATATTTTGTACAGAAAACGAAATAGAATTTGCGAACAGAGTGCTTACAAACCTGAGCACCCACTGTTCGTCCATAAGATCGAGAGCACCATAAACAAAGCCGCTCAAGTTGATGCTTGTTCCTTGGTTTATGCAGTGATCCTCTAGTTGCGGAAAGCATTCGATACGGTTTCGCACTGTCATTCAGCGAATAAAATATGAGTCTTCCGGGTATACGACCGGGTTTGTGAATGGATATAGGAGTTTCGTGCAGATGGAAATCAGTGCGTCGTTTAAACGCTACAGCATCGACAGATGTAATGTAATTTCGTTACTACTCCAGATGATTGTTATAGGACCGATACTGTTTACAGTATATATCAATGATCAAGTGGACGATGATCGAGAATCCAAGAGGCGGTTTCAGATGATGCTGTTGTTATAGGTTCGTAGCAACGTCAGAAGACTAGCAAAATTTACGAAGACAATTGGTGGTGGAGTGGCAATTGCCCATGAACGTAATTGTTGAGTTGGTGTATTATTTCGTAAAAGGACTTGCGCGCATTCCACAAAAGACATTGTTAAGCATCTGGTGAAACGGCAACGTTTTGGTGTACAGCGAATTGCTTTCCCGAGATGCAACCATCACTGCTGACATTTATTGTCATGAGAGTCTTGCAGATGCTTTCCAACAACAACGAAGGGGAAGACTGCGTGAAGCGATCCTGCTGCACTATAACGCCCACCCTAATTCTGTTAGACTGGCAAAGAATACAGTGCAGAAACTGTGTTGAAAAGTCATTCCGCGCCCTCCTTACTCAATTGATCTTGCGCCCCCGGATTTCCACTTTTTCCGCTCTCTACCGAACAGCCTTCAAGGAGCTTCCTTTCAGGATGGAAATGCGCGATGATGGCTCAACGAGTTCTTCACCTCAATACCACCTGATTTCTACAGTCGCGGAACCGAAAAGTTACCCCAGCGTTTGCCAAGTGTTCCAGACACTGAACGAGACTATATTATTGATGACAAAATTCTTTTATCTTTGTACATTGCGTTTGTTAAACTTATGGAAAAACACTACGATTTTAGCTACAACCCAATAAATATTAGACCTAAATAGGCGAAGACGTTAACTACTGTTCAACTAAGCTGTTGGCGACAAAACGCTAGAAAGAGGGGTAATCATCTGGAGTCACCTAAATGTAATGACTGCATAAAACAAAAAGGAGAAAAAGCACAGGGCAAACTGAGATTAGTTTGCGTAATCTTAAAGAAACGTAATTCATTCACAAGAGAAGCAGGTTACAGAGCACTTCCATCGATTCTTAAGTATTTGTTCATCAGTTTGGGATACTTACTAAGTAGGATTAACCGACATTGTAGAAAGAAATCAACGGAAAGAGGCGCGTTTCGTCACGGGGTGGATTACTCCGCGTGATATCGTTACGGAGAAGCCCCAAAACCTCCAGTGGAAGTCGCTACAACGTGGGAATTATGCATCACGCAGCGATTTACTGTTGAAATTTCGGTTGAATACGTTCCACGAAGAGTCGACCGTGACTTTGCTTCTACCCACACATATCTCGCGAAATGATCACGATGAGAAAATGAGGGAAATTAGATATGTTACCGAGCTTTACTGACAATCATTCCACCCACGAACCATTCTTGAGTGGAACAGGAGAAACAGGAAAAAGGTAGTGGTACCATTAGTGTCTTTCGCCGGAGATCGTTATGTGGCTTGAATAGTATAGATGTCGACTTAAATGTAGAAATGGCATTGTTGTCTCTACCGTGTTTGCGAAGTAGCTCATCACATAGTTTACGAAACTTTGGGTGCTGCTGCATTTTCGGTAGATATACAGAAAATTCGGTCAAAGTGATTTTCCAGCATGGTTACGTTGGCAGACTTGTGACAACACCAGCAACCCGTTACAAGAAGGGTGGACATTGGTCCACTGTGCACAGCTAGCATCCCATATGCATGTGAATCTCTATGCACTTCCTCCTATACAATGACGGCTTGTACGAGGGGTGGTCAATAAGTACTTTAAAATATGTTTTTATGCAAGCAGGTTGGTTTTATTCAGGATTCCAAAATACCGCATTATTCTCCACTCTTTTGACTACCAAAATCTATTTGTGTGCTTAATGTATGTTCAAAGCAACGGCCTTACGCCACCTTACTGGAATTGTCTGAATACCCACATGGTACTGTTATATTGGCTGACGTGGAGCCAGTGTCTTACTCCATCAATCCAAGTACGTCTTCCTGTGGAGGGTATCCTTCCATGGGTCAAATAGATGGAATCTGGGGGTGTGAGATACAGTGCGTGGGGTGGATGCGGAAGAACAGTGTCATGAAGCTCCTGAGTTGTCCTAGAGTAGGAGAAGTTCGTGGAAACATTGAGGCGTCTCTTCAACTTTTTGAGGGTAGCACAGTATGCTCTTTGATCGTTACGTCGTGAGGGAGGACATAAAATAGAGTAACCGTTTCAGAGTCCCAGGAGAGCATCGCCATGACTTTACCGGCAATGGTTGAGGCTTTCAAGTTCTTCTTTGGATGAGAGGTACTGTGGCGCCACTCACAGAACTGCCGTTTTATTTCCGTTCCGAAGTGATGAACTCGTGTTTCATCACCTGTGACGAAGCTCGACACCAAGACCAGCCTCGCAATGCGTAAGAAAATCCGCAGAGATTGTCCTCCGTTGCTCTTTATGTTCCTCTGTTAAATAGCGAGGAATTCATGTGGCAGCCATCTTTGAGTAACCCAACTAGTGGGCAAGTGCGTCAGCGTTACCAACAGGGATGTCCATTTGACCCCCGTGGTGGTTGTCAGTGATCCATCGATCACCTCGAATGAGAGTGTTACCATTTTCCAGCACTGCCCGCCGGAAAGCAGGGGGTTGGACAGGTTTGCGTGATCTTGTTGCGATAAGGATAGAGGCCTCGTTTGTTCACTGCCCGGTCACAATAGCCATGTTACAAGCGCCTATGAATATCTGCCGTGCTCTGGTTTTTCTCCAAAATAAACTCAGCGTCAGTTTTCTGCTTGGAGTGCACCTCCGCCAGAAATGCCATTATCGAGGCTACTTACAGCTCTGCCACGTATCGGGACTTCATGAAACTATAGGAGCCGGAAGTGGGAATATTTCCCGATGTCTCAGACACTGGCTGAGAGAAAGAATGTGTTGCGTTACTTTCTGTAGCCCCAAATACTAGCTTGCGTACTTGTGAGCTGCTGCATCCGGGTGAGAACTTTGGGATAATATAGTCAACAGCCTGGCGCCCACGGTGCTCTTCTATTACTGCTCTCTGGCAGCGGACGTGGTTTGCTCGCTTCCCGGCAGATGGGTTGCTACGCAGGCCTGTGCATCACTAGAGGTTCTGTAAACAACCGGTCACTCGCTACGGCCCGCCTCGTGGCCTCACCATTTGCTAATGAGAGCGGGATGCCCAGCAATGTTTGATCTCTGCGCCACATTTTGTGGCATGTGTTTGCACTAGGGTGCGAAGCGCGTATCGCAGTTAAATGCAATTCCAAGATTTCCTGATTGTGGATGCGGAGCCGATGCGGAACTGGTCGCAGTTCTACTCTGCTCATTGTGGTCAAGCGTGCTGACTCGTTGCTTGTTTCGCTGTGTTATTGACATACACTGCGTTACTGGCTCGGGCTCTCAAATGTATTGCCGCGCCCCCGTAATACCTGCTGAAAGAGTGAATGCGATACATCGTTCAGTGTGTACATTTAGTACTACGCTATAAGCGTGCTATCGTTTTTTAATAGGGACACGGCAAAGTGTGGGGATTTATTAATATTTTACGTTTGTCTTCCATAGTCACCATTAGCAAAACGTTGTAGTTATTATTGTATTAAACTGTATCGTAGTACTATAGGTATAATGAAGAGATGAGATAACTGCACTGCAAACTGCATTCCTTATTCGAATTTTATGTCAACAACTGCAGTGAAAAATTCTATGAAAGACAGACAATGGTAAGCTTTGAACGTGTGTGCTCTTCGCAGATTATATAATATCTCTTCCCCTGCGTTGTTGGCCATGTACACTGCATTTCAAAATGATCATGTAATTATCACAACTCTCGTCTTTCATACAATATCCCTATGAACTTACAAGTGAGCCTTAAAATTTAGTACACTGTGTGCAGTCTAAAATTCTACTGTAAGTTCATATGGTTAAAATGGCTCTAAGCACTATGAGACTTAACATCTGAGGTCATCAGCCCCCTAGACTTAGAACTGCTTCAACATAAATAACCTAAGGACATCACACACATCCATGCCCGACGCAGGATTCGAACCTGCGACCGTAGCAGCCACGTGATTCCGGATTGAAGTGCCTAGAACCGCTCGACCACAGCGGCTGGCTCCACTGTAAGAAGTAATTAGCACCTGCATAGATTTCACCTGCAGTTACAAACTAACTTAATACGTACACTCAGTTGAAAATGTTTACAGCTGAAGTGTCATCCTTTGTATTGGGTAAATACAAGTTTTTTGCACATACGCTTTACTTGCTGGTAATACGAAACTCTCCAGTATATGGAATGTGAGTTTTAACAAACATACCAGCCACTCCGAGCCAATATAAAAATGATTTACAGCTCCTTAATAGCAACGAAATATTGAAGTTCTCAAGAATCCTGCTGCTACTGAAAATTGTTCCAAGTACGGAATTGGCGTGTTGCCTATACTTCTTGCGTTCACACAGCAGCAGAGTCAAAGCAAAAGTGAGTCGTTTCTTATTTCTTTGATTTTTTAAATTTGTAAATACGTTATGATACTTGCTGTACGTCGGCTGCACTTATAAAAATCTTTGTAAAATACCTAGTCGATTGAAATAGCAAAAAGGAAGTACAGAGACTTTGGTGACATGAAACTTTCCTAAACGCCTTACGCTACCTCTTCAGAGGCGTGCTCACATCACAATTTATACCAGGTAACTATTGAAATTATCGGTTATAACATTTCTGACACTGTGAACGCATCCTCAAATGTTCTAGCTGAAAGCAACACACAATAGTCAGTGAAACTGTCCAAACAAAGCCTTTACCTTGCAAAAGGTGTTGTAGAAGGTTTTATTTTTTTAACTCGTTCATATTATTGGAAAGGGCAGAAAACCAAGTATTGCCAACAAAATTTTTCTTGGGAAAACTTTCTGCAGTCAAAAAAGTTCGAAAATTTCCGACTTTCTTCAGTTTGTTCAAAATATCTGTTTCATTTGGTTCTATCGCTTTGACGTCTAGTTTCTTTTTTAAAGAGCACAAAATTCTCTACAAATTTGATTCTTACAATTTTATTCTACTCCCAGTATATTCGGCGCTAGAGCGCGTCAAAAAATACCAATTTTTCAAATTTCGAGCAGTGGCAAATTACCTAATATTTGAACAGTGTTATTTCAGTTTCTATTTGTGTAGTATAAACATATCATGTTATTCTCTGGAATTTATCATCTCACTCTGCTGCGGGGCCAGGACAAACAGCATCATATTTAGTAACTACGAACACATTCACGTCGGATTGCGTGAAGTTTATTTGTGTTACAACATGTAATACGATGGCATGCAGGTGCCGTACATTTTCTACAGTTGATTGACGTTAAAGATCAGTTATAAGAAAAAGTATGTAGGAACTGTTTTTAAGCGGACAAAAATGTATTTATTCTTTGGCCGGCGGAAGACGATTATCTCCGGTGATTGTTCACAGTACGCTGACAACTATTAGCACACAACAATAAGGGTCCTACAGTTTGGAGTCGCTTCCACTCAGTATATATTGTGGTGCTGAAAATGAGTATATCTGGCATGAATTTGTGTTTCATTTTCGAAGAAACTGTGGTGAGTGGTGGACACAGTGTGAAAAAGAAAGGACTGAGCACACTTATCGATTATAGTGCTAAACGCGGGGAGTCTGCTCACACCCGTTTTTGAAAACGCTCAGTGAAGTGATGGTGCATGAAGCATGCTGCAAGAAGTACATTAATGAGAGAATGATAGCAGCTAGCCTTCGACATCCTCAGGAAGCAACAGGAGTGCTAAGTCAGTCGCAGGAGAAAGGTCAGTTCAATTTCAAAGAGAAACGCTTCTTATGTGCTAAATGGAACTCTGATGGCATTTTAACCTAGCGGTTAAGATTGCCATATGCCAAACGAAAAGGAATACAATCGTCTCAAAACTGATATCGACAGGAAGTGCAAAATGGCTAAGCAGGGATGGCTAGAGGGCAAATGTAAGGATGTAGAGGCTTATCTCACTAGGGGTAAGATAGGTACAGCCTACAGGAAAATTAAAGAGACCTTTGGAGAAAAGAGAGCCACTTGTATGAATATCAAGAGTCAGATGGAAACTCAGTTCTAAGCAAAGCAGGAAAAGCAGAAAGGTGGAAGAAGTATATTGAGGGTCTATACAAGGGCGATGTACTTCAAGAAAATATTATGGAAATGGAAGAGGATGTAGATGAAGATGAAATGGGAGATATGATACTGCGGGAAGAGTTTGTCAAAGCACTGAAAGACCTGAGTAAAAACATAGCTCCAGGAGTAGACAACATTCCATTAGAACTACTGACAGCCTTGGGAGAGCCAGTCCTGAAAAAACTCTACCATCTGGTGAGCAAGATGGATGAGATAGGCGAAATAGCCTCAGACTTCAAGAAGAATATAATAATTCCAATCCCAAAGAAATCAGATGTTGACAGATGTGAAAATTACCGAACAATCAGTTTAATAAGCCATAGCTGCAAAATACTAACGCGAATTCTTTACAGACGAATAGAAAAACTAGTAGAAGCCGACCTCGCGGAAGATCAGTTTGGATTCCGTAGAAATATCGGAACACCTGAGGCAATACTGACCCTACGACGTATCTTACAAGCTAGATTACGGAAAGGCAAACCTACGTTCCTAGCATTTGTAGACTTAGAGAAAGCTTTTGACAATGTTGACTGGAATACTGTCTTTCAAATTCTGAAGGTGGCAGGGGTAAAATACAGAGAGCGAAAGGCTATTTACAATTTGTACAGAAACCAGATGGCAGTTATAAGTGTCGAGGGACAT
Source organism: Schistocerca gregaria (assembly GCF_023897955.1). Classification (NCBI taxonomy): domain Eukaryota; kingdom Metazoa; phylum Arthropoda; class Insecta; order Orthoptera; family Acrididae; genus Schistocerca; species Schistocerca gregaria. Next base: position 582,669,942 of record NC_064923.1, read on the forward strand.
GAAAGGGAAGCAGTGGTTAGGAAGGGAGTGAGACAGGATTGTAGTCTCGCCCCGATGTTATTCAATCTGTATATTGAGCAAGCAGTGAAGGAAACAAAAGAAAAATTCGGTGTAGGTATTAAAATCCATGGAGAAGAAATAAAAATGTTGAGGTTCGCCGATGATATCGTAATTCTGTCAGAGACAGCAAAGGACTTGCAAGAGCAGTTGAACGGAATGGACAGTGTCCTGAATGTAGGGTATAAAATGAACATCAACAAAAGCAAAACAAGGATAATGGAATGTAGTCGAGTTAAATCGGGCGATGCTGAGGGAATTAGTTTAGGAAATGAGAGACTTAAAGCAGTAAAGGAGTTTTGCTATTTGGGGAGCAAAATAACTGATGATGGTCGAAGTAGAAAGTATATAAAATGTAGACTGGCAATGCAAGGAAAGCATTTCTGAAGAAGAGAAATCTGTTAACATCGAGTATAGGTTTAAGTGTCAGGAAGTCTTTTCTGGAAGTATTTGTATTGAGTGTAGCCATGCATGGAAGTGAAACATGGGCGATAAATAGTTTAGACAAGAAGAGAATAGAAGCTTTGGAAATGTGGCGCTACAGAATAATGCTGTAGATTAGATGGGTAGATCACATAACTAATGAGGAAGTATTTAATAGGATTGGGGAGAAGAGAGGTTTGTGGCACAACTTGACCAGAAGAATGGATCGGTTGGTAGGAAATGATTTGAGGCATCCAGAGATCACCAGTATAGTATTGGAGGGCGGCGTGGAGGGTAAAAATCGTAGAGGGAGGCCAAGAGATTAATACACTAAGCAGATTCAGAAGGATGTATGTTGCAGTAGGTACTGGGAGATGAAGAAGCTTGCAGAGGATAGAGTAGCATGGAGAGCTGCATCAAACCAGTCTCAGGACTGAAGACCACAACAACTACAACATGCCAAACGAAATTTTGTTTACAAGGTAATGAAATTTGAAGTGCAATCGACAGTATTAGAACGGGCCAAACGACGTTGTGATGAGTTTGGTCAACAAGTGATGGAGCGGATTCAAATGTAAATGATTTGGTTGCTGCAGAAGGGTGGTAGCACAGATTTTGCTACAGAAAGTTCTTTTACCGTGTTTCAGCTATTGGACAGAAACGCGGTTACCGACCTGCAACACAAGTAGATGAAGGCATGGAGGCTATATTTGCCTACCTGGAAACCAATGCGGAAGAATGTCAATTTCCTATGGACGATCTGTTAGAGCAAATACCCACATCACCTCGTCCTGATATTCGAACTGTCAAGACTAGCCTTTTCCAGAAATATGGTGACGATGGGGTGATAGCTGAAATAGCTTCAAAGCTAGCAGTCGTATGTTTCGAGAATGTTGGGTATTAATTACTCAGTGAAAATTGGTGCACCAAAAGAAATTCGGATCCTCAGCAAGAAAGGCTACGAATCGTCAAAGCAGCTGCAAATATCATATTAGACGATATAAGATCAGTACTTTACGATGTAAAACAATACCCTCCCTCTGATAATTTTTATGTGATTTAGAGTCTGCCATACCAGAATCTGTAAGATTGCTCTTTGAAACTATAATTTTGAAACAGAAGCGGTCTCCCAGAAAATGAGGGAAAATATGTGTTTCTCTTGCTCATGCACTCATAGGTGCTCCGAGGCCACGTTCATTTATATCATCACATTTGACTGCTATTAGTGCAGCCTTGTACCGGAAGTTTGGTTCATAACATCTCATCCAGGTTTTGTCTTGCCTTGGCTTTGCAGCATCTTATACGGAAGCTGCCCTATTGGAAGCGTCTTCAATCCTTCAGTCTGACAACGAAAGGCAACGTGGTGGCACATTTTGCCAATTTATGTTTGATAATGGAGATTTCAATGTAAACACTCTAGGTGGAACTGGTACTTTTCATGACATGTGTGTTACTCCTCATGATGCAGTGCTTCCTCAGAAAAATGTTAAAATGTTGAATCATCGTCCCTCTGCTCAACTTGTTAGTGAAGCCGGAAAAAATTACATTCCACATAACACAAGTTGGAAGGCTGAAGGCTATAAAAATTGAAGATTGGGACATAACTGCTCTTGCAAAAGGTGAGATCGTCATCTCAACAGCGGAAATTACGTGGTGATATTGTATATGGTCTCAGAGTACAGTTGTTTCAAATGGAATGGTTACATGGAACGCTAGACGGCAGGCAAAGAATATGAAAGTTCTAAAATAAACTGTCTTCCATTTCTTAACTCATCACCAACCCATTATGACACCATATATACTGCCCTGATGATAGCTAGAGATGCATGTAAAAGACATAATCAGACTACATGCTTTGTCACATTCGATCAACCTCTGTATTGGAAGGCAAGGGATATTGAGGAGATTGACCTTCCTGAATTTCATAATGTGTTTCCATTTCCTATGTCGTTCATGGGATGTATCGGTATGATCATGGGTGGAAATGGATTAAAGAACTTATTTGGTGTAATATTCGCTGGAAGCATCGTAGAAAAGATTTTGTCAGGACATGCATATTCCGGGGCTGTGCGATCGCATTTATTGTGTCACCTTGCTTTTTCTTGTCAAGTGTGGGATCACATTGAGCTAACAGAAGATGAACATGGGACATTGAATGACTTGTCTTCTCCTTGTGGTGAGTCAGAACAGTCAGTTGGCCAGGATGCCAGTGTTCTCAGGGAAAATGTCATAAAAAATTTGTAACTGCCCTGAAAAGGGACCCACAGGAAAATTATGGGTTCAGTACTACAAGATGGTCACTCTCATGAAACAACTTATTGAAGCGGATCAATCAAGCAATTAGGAACTTCATCTTGAAAGCGTGTGAAAAATGCTTCCCTACTTCCATTCAGCTGGACATTTTATGTACGCTAAAAGTGGCCACCTCTACTTACAGGATATGTTCTGACTCGAGGAAAAAACGGATTTGTCAGAATATGAGAAGTTCACAACGAAAGGACATTTTACAATCCGGCGGTCAGAAAAGTATTGGTCAGGGGTTCCTTTTGACATGACATGACATGACATGACGGGGCACACATTTTCAGCAGTCCACATCGAGGTATATCAATAACACCTGTCGGCAGCTGAGGTGTTCAGTTAGTCATCATATAGAAAAAAACATTGATGAGAACCATGAAGAGCTCTGGAGGACTTCTGGCCGAGGATTTACGGATAGTGTATTAACCAGATGGACATTGGGTATGATTCACATGCAGAACATTTGTGAAGAAATTGAGTTGTATTGCGAATTGAGCGTAGTAACATCAGAACAGCATGTAGATGCAAGATGTTGTCGCATCGAACTAGATGGCATAGACTTGCGTAAGCTGGTGATTGGTTTTCAGTGCACCCTCACTTCCCTGAATGTGATTTTATAATGTCTATCAGCAAATGTGTTTTCGGAACGGAGGATGTTAATTGTCATATGTCTCATGAAGAGTGGGGAAAAGGCATGAAAAAAATAGTTTTTGACCATTTCGAAGATTTAAAGTTCCGTAGAAAAGATGTGACTCTCCTTTCTGCGTTCAATTCTGTAAAAGCTGGGAGGACTAAAATTACTCCTGTCGATCTTTTAACTCTCTTCCAAAGGATTTGTTTAACGAAACAAAGTGAAGAAGAGTTAACACTCTTTCTGAAATATGAACTTGCTCCTTACCCAGTTTCCCTAGTCTCAGAAAAAGGCATGCGAAAAGAAACAAAATCTTCAATCTGCAATGCCTTCAATCCAGTGGAAGATGTGAAGTCAGGTGGACCAAGTAAATTTTTTATCATTGATGGAGGGTGCCTTATCCACAAACATACTAGGACTCGAAATGTCAATTGCCCAAAGCTATGTTTCTTACCTGCAACGTCATTTTGGATCTCAATTTGCTATTGTATTTGATGAGTGTCCACGTGAGGGAGACAAATGTAGCACAAAGAGTGCTGAGAGGATTCGTTGGTCCAAAAAACGTGGTTCGGTTGACATTGTGGTTCAGTCAGAGATGGTGAACCAAGTCCCTCAGGACATGTTCTTGTACAACGAACGAAACAAGATGCATTTGATCACACTTCTTAAAAAAGAAATTTCTGGAGTGTAGCACTGAAGTGCACCAGGCGCAAGAAGATGCTGAAGTTATGATTGTAACATCTGCCATTTCAAGAACCAAAGATTTGGGAAGAATTATCATTGTAGGAGAATATGTTGACCTGCTTGTGCTCATGACCGGTTTGGGAAAGGCATTGAAAACTTATTTTTCTTAAAGCCAAGAAGAGGAGATGCTAAAGACAGGTGGTTTTCCACTGCATCTTACAAGTTTGACAGTGAATATATTCTGTTCACTCACGCCTTCAGCGGATGTGATAAAACTTCCGCTTTTTTTTGGACAAGCGCTGCAATATTGTTGCGAAAAATGAGCACCTAACCTCAGCACTTTACACGTTCAATAAACCACATGCTATCCGTGAAGAAATAATAACAGCAGGAGAACAGGTTACTATCGCATTGTATAGTGGAGGTGTCAGCTGTTCCCTTACACTAGACAATTTGCGGTACCAGCTGTTTGCCAAGTCTGCCACAAAAAGCAAACTGAATCTTGCACTGTTGCCACCTACACAAGATGCTGCACAACATAATTCGTTGCGGACTTTCCAACAAGTTCAAAGTTGGATGGAAAACTGGAAACCTCCTGAGAAATGGGGTGGAATCACAGTGACCACGGTCCAATACTCGTTATAATGAGCCAAGATCCAGTACCTGAAGCACTTCTTCACATTGTTTCATTCTCATGCAAGCTGAACTGTAGCGGAGCGTGCTCCTGCAGTAAAGCGCGTTTGAAATGTTCTTCAATGTATTAGGGTCAACTGTGATAACGTGCCAAAATCGTTTATATGAAGACAGTGAAGAAGTTATGGAGGATGTTGAGGAAACCGCTGACGAAATCAACGAACTTGCTGAGGCTGACTCGCTGTTTAAAGAAGAGGTCAATCTTGGATCAACTCTATGTACAGATCCTGAATCCGTAGCTCAAGGTATATCTGGTGACACAGAGGAACCTGGCCCATCAAAACAAGTGATGCTAATATCTGTCTCAAGTGCGCTAAAGTGCGATATTACAAGTATTACAACTGTCAACATTTTTTAGTAACATAGTTTTACAAATACCAGGGCTGAGGTGGCCCATAGTGAACTTGAGGTAGTCACGTAAGAATCACAATAGTTGGGTGCCTAGCAATCCTCATGTTGCATACAGAGAAATTGAATACCTGAAAGTGAGGTGGTAAATTCCAACATATAACATGATGTATAATGTATTTATACTACACATACAGAAACTGAAAAAATAGTGTTCAAAAATAAAGTATCTTGCCACTATGCTCAAAATTTGAAAAATTTGCTTTTTTTAGGCGCTGTAGCGCCTTAAATATTGGGAGTAGAAAAAAAAGGCAAGAATCAAATTTGTAGAGAATTCTGTGCTCTTTAAAAAAGAAAATAGATGTTAAAGCGATAAGAACAAAAAACTGAGTTATTTTGAAAAACTGAAAAAAAGGCTGAAATTTTTTGACTACAGAAAGTTTTCCCAAGCGAAATTTTGTTGGTAAAACTCGGTTATCTGATCTTTCCAACCATATGAACGAGTTGAAAAAATAAACTCATCTACCCCACCTTTTGCAAGGTATATCTGCTGTTTGACTGGACTACAAAGAATTATACTATAAAAATGCGCTGTTGTTATGAGAAAAAGAATGTTAAAGAGTTCCAGGAACACAGGAACATTAAAGAGTAGCATGGCACTAAAGCAACTTCAGAGCGCTGTATAATGTCAACATTACACAGAAGTAAATGAGATATGAGAGTTCGTGAACGAAAATTTTACCATAAAACTCCTAGCAGTTAACTCACATGCATAAGACGCAGTCGTATTAATGTGAGCACTGTCAATGTTCGACGTCAGTGTTCAATAAACACTCACAGTTGGCAGATGGCAGCACTAGCAATGGAAGATATGCGAAACATATGGAGCGGGGCTGGAGGGGAAGTGACACGAGAAACAGAGCAGTGGCTGTTGTAACGAGAAAACGCAGCAATTTATCCGACATCCAAAAGGGAACAATCATTAGCTTCCGCGGGAAGAATGGAGACAGTTCCGAAACGGCTAACTTCAAACCTGTTCGTGTGACGCCGTGTTTAAAGTATACCGCGCATGGTAAAATGGCGCTATCCAAAAGAGCCACCGACGTAGCTCTGGTGCACCATGGGCCATAGATGACAGGGGTGAAAGACGGCTGCGATGTGTACGTACGTACAACTCACGAGCAACTGACCTCCCAGATGAACCGAGGGGCCGAAGGGCTACCAACAGTCCGTTCTCAACGACCAATCAGCAAACACTGCTACGGATGAGCCTCCACGGTAGCCGCCTGGTTCGTGCAGCCATGCTGACTGCTCTTCATCGTCGAAGAAGGCTGGAGTTGTCACGCCAGAACCGCAAGCCGATGTCCACTGAGTGGTGATAGGTGACCTTTCCAGATGTCAGTTTGCGCGTATGGCGTGAAACGTCTGAAAGCCAGCACCTTACAACAATCGTTGCAAGAGTCCCGATGGCGGAGGGAGAGTTATGATCTAGGGAATGTTTTTGTGGCATTCCGTTGTTGATCTCTTCATTCTGAAAGGCACAATGGATCAACACAGGTAGGAATCCATCTTTGTGGCCCATGTCCACGACGGACTTGGTTCTTCGTCGGCATGATGTCATCAGTCATCAGGACATTTACACGTTTCATGCAACTCGAAGGGTACGTGGGTGGTTTGAAAAGCATCAGGAAGAATTGACCTTTCTCCCCTATCCATCAAACACCCCAGATTTAAACACAATCGAGACTCAGTAGGACAACATCAATCGGACTGCTCGAGCCATGGATACTCATTCGGGAAACCTAGGGCAGCTGACCACGACACTGGAACTGGGATGGCTCCATATCTCTGTCGCTACCTTGCAGAACTGCATTGAGGCTAATCCTGCACTTCTAGGAGCACTTCTCGCTACAAAAGTTGGTTTTTTAGACTTTTGACAGGAGGTCATATTAATGTGACTGGAGAGTGTTTAAGAATACCAACGGTAAAGTGCTCTATACTTATATGGATATGTTCTGGCAATACCGGCCATGACCTCTTTCTTCCGTGCGGATGCACACATATTAACCGATCTCTTACGGGACTTGGTAAGAATATCACCCACGAGTATTGAGTCTGTTGCGTAGGGACACTACGAATGTAGTGTATGGACAATAAGGTGAGAATGTGGGTCTCGCTGGAGGCGTGCGCGAGATAATCCCTGCCGTCGCACTATCCTGTGTGTCCTAGGTGGCTCAGATGGAAAGAGTGTCTGCCATGTAAGTGGGAGATCCTGGGTTCGAGTCACTGTCGGGGCACAGATTTTCACCTGTCCCAGGTGATATATATCAATGCACGTCAGCAGCCGAAGGCATTATTATATAATTCTAATTTCGTGTAATTCTCTTGTCGGAATACAAAAGACTCTGACTGCTCTGACTGAAATGTATGTATCAGCTACATTGTACTTGCTTCAGCACGTTTAGAATTTTTGTCAAAATGTCGGTACGCGAATATATTCGTGGTCTTTATAACACGCAGCTCACCTCACACTAGGATAACCTCCCTTGACCATAACTCTCCCACACCCAGTTGTCCATCGATTTAAGTCGCTCATACCCTTCCACTCCCACTTCCCCAATCTTACTCATTCATTCAGCTCAAATAATTATCTTTATCCCTCTAATAGTGAAACCTCATGCCTCACAGGCACAGTCTCCTTAATTCTTTCTTACTACTACTGTCTCCTCTCTTTGTCACTGACTCCCTCTTGCTCTTTCTTTCTGCTACTATCTCATCCATATCTTCTCACCGCTGCTCTGTCTTCTCGCTGTCATTCTCTCGCTCTTTCTCGTTGTCATTGTCATAGATTCTGTCTCTCATGATGACTGGCTCTCATCCACTTCCAATGTTTCTTTCTTTTTATGCTCGTCCACTGTCACTCTCCGTCACTCGTTTTCTAGCAGTGTTCTATCACTGTCTATTACATTTCACTGCCACAGTGTTCCTCCCTTTCTCTCACAGTGCATTGTCTTCGCCACTCTTTTTATACCACAACCACCATCTACGATTTTCCGGTATTTATTACTTTTCCGTCTCTTTCGCACTGCCATTGTCTGCTTCATGATCCGTGTAATAGAGCAGTAATGTGCTCGCATTGCCAAAATTTTCTGTAGTTGCTCAGGAAGGTAGAATAAGGCTGCTGGTACTGAAGTCAGTTTTTAAACAGAAGTATATTCACCTATTTTGTGCTCTGACAGATGAATTTTGCTACTGGTTCCGTTTTCGTCTCTGCTAGAGCACGGCATGTCACTCATATGGAAACAACATTATGGATTAGAATGTTTTACTTGTTTATTCAAAAGAGACTGAAATAACGCGAAATTAGTTTTACATATCAGACTGGATTTCATGTATACAAAAATTTTGCTTCTGCTTCAGTACATCAGCATGGGGTTCCCAGATCCCTTCTCGTGATAAATGAGAAATGACATATTCCTCCGTTATATGTCGCTTTACAAACTACGATTACACCTCGTACGATATTTTACGTCCATAATTTACGCTTCTCAGTTCAGGTACCCAAAAACCAGATGTGTGGGTTGTCCCTCGATAACGGATAAAGATGTTTTAAAACGGAAAGATGCTACTTCTAGATAAACGCATAGAGAATACACCGTTAAAATTTGATCAACTGTCTGTGGTTAGTTATTTAGGTATCCGTTGCCAACGGCAAAATGTTGGTGAAAACTCTTTCCATGTTTTTTCAAGTACCGCTCATGAGCAAAATGATGTCTCAATAAGCCCGTTGAGGCGCACAGTAGACCAGATCTAATCCAATAACAACCAGCCGATTCGCTCTATTTGCCCAAGCTGGAGGAAATGTGTAATATTAAAAAATTTACACTGTAAAGTAGGACTGTTACAGTAAGACTATCATTCTGTTGGATATAAAAATGGTCCCTAGCCCAAGGGCCACCCAGTACACTTGACTGTGCCGTCCTATCACCAATGGAACCCAAAGTATGAGTGCCCTGGATGATACTGTTTCTATGCGTGGAGTTTTGGACCATATTGGTAGCGCACGCTGTCGCATGCATCCCCATAAGGCCCACTGTAAGTTTGTGTCTAAGGCAAGCACTTTTGCAGTAATATCGTTAGACACAAGAGATTACCATTGTATTCATTATTCTGTATTTTCTACAGGGCGTACAACTGGCAATTACAATTATATTGTACGTGTTCATAAAAAATTAATAAAATAACTAAACAAGGGCATTTTTGTGGATCAAACGTTCACTCTCGTAACTTGGTGACGCATGAGATTTTTTGTTTCTTTCGCATATTTTGAAGTGAGAGATGACTGATCTGACCTAATGACAACTTTTCGTAGTACCTTAGGTTGCTTGCGATGTATATGTATCTCGAAATTGAATTTCTGTTAATGTTTAAAATGCCGATCATTGTTCTCCGGACAGTGTCACTGATATGACGCAACCACTTGTTGACTGTTGACATTCGGAAGTCCAATTGTAGTTCTTTCAGTTGGCCGGAAATTGGGTCGGTGGGAGGGAATCCACAAGTGGGTGCGGGTGCTGCCGTTTGGGGAGACGTATGGTTTCAACGGAAGTACGGAGTGGGCAGCCGGAGATCGAAAATGGCGGAAAATTGGATCGACAACTACAAGTCACGTGTCGCGTGGCTCTATCGCACACGTGCTATTTGCGTCAGCAGTTAATATGGCGGAATAAACCACTACCACTTTTCTCTCTCTCTCTCTCTCTCTCTCTCTCTCTCTGTGTGTGTGTGTGTGTGTGTGCGTGTGTGTGTGTGTGTTTATGCGGTTATTTGAAACGAATACATGCAATGCTGCACTATTGCGGAAATAACAGACGTAGTGAAGAGTGCAAACAGTAGTCTGTTCTGGGAACAATGTATGAATGTCTTCTACGTTCACAATCAAATTTAGTTTAAAGTAATCACCCCAGAAAACGTAAGTGTTCCCAGATCTTAAGACAGTTACGTACCGGGCACAGAAAAAAATAAATCGCTGATATTCAGTCAAGTTATGTCGACTATTGCATAATTTGTAAAATTATGCAACTCTGTGGAATTACGGCCATGAAAACGGCGTTCAATCAACTACGAATTCGACGAGGAGTGTGCTTCAGATGTAATTTGTCCCCTCCAGAACCCGTTATTCTAATGAGCAGAAGCACTTCACTGAAGTACGGATATTTGGAGAGAGGTACTGGCAGAGACAAGCTGCGACGACGGGTTGTATTTCGTACCTGGATAGATAGGTAACTAGAGCATTTACCCGTGTAGTTAGAGTCCCAATGCAGCACAAGGCTTTTAATATTTCGAGAAGTAGCACTAAATGAAAGATGTACACATATTAAAATCCTGACCACCGATAATTTCGGTAGAAGTGATTTTTCTGTGATGTTTATTGGATACAAATGTTACTCTAAAATTAGTTATGCTAAGTGATCCCATCATCCTATTAATTTGTAAAAACAATCAGATGTTCATTGGAAACAACACTGCAGCAAGGTAGTGGTCATGGGTTATTGGAAGCTACAATGTTTTTTATAATGGAAGCTAAGGACAGCTTCTTTTGTATTTGGATTTTGTACAGAGAGCATTAATGAAACGTTACTCGAACAAATTAATGACCAGTTGGAACTAAAATATTGACGACACGAATACTTATCTGAACTTTCAACAGTCTTCAATTACTATATGATTTAAAAAGTAAGATCTCGATATTTCTGCTTATAATATTGCTACATAATTATCATCCTCGAAGAAATGATTAGCACGCCCTCTCCAAAATTTGCGGTGTACTGCGAATGTTCGTGACGACGTCAAATATTGTTACCACTAGCTCTTCATGGGTATCGTCTATCTTCCACTAATCGATTTTAGGCTGGTCTTTTGTTGCCGCACCTCCAACGGTATATTTCCGAGGTCTGCTATTCTCGAAAATTAAGTTCAACGTGATGTATGCTGTCCTGATTTGTCCCTTTTTGAGAGCGATAGTAGTATTTTAGGACGTGGTAGTTTAAACTGACCGGAATGAAATATTCCGTATAACGTGAGAAATTTTTGTAGGTTGCAGATGTAGAGCTATTAGAATTTAATCAAAGAAATAATCCCAGATGATGTTAACCGAAGACAAATAACGATGTTAGAGAACTAGGTTCTAATAAATTCTACTTCCGACTTAAATGCCTTCTCGAAACCTCTTGAAAAGAACCCATGTTGCCTTGATATTCTGTTATGAGGGCAGTGCAGTCAGAACAATTTTTCATTTCTTGGGTTTAATTTTTCCTTGTAGTCTTCTCGTTTAAAATATCCCCAGAGGCAAATATTTAACAGGGTACGGTCAGGGAAACTAGGTGGCCAAGAAACGTCACCATTTCTGCAGATTCATTTCTCGGTTAATGTTAGGTTTAGATGAAGTACCACGACAATTAGACTTTACTGAAACACTCCGTATATTTTCCGGAACGGTTTGCATTAGAAGTGGAATCGTATGTTTCAGCAATGGACTTTAGCTTTCAATTTGCAATAAGTTCGTAGTGTTTAGATGAATTGACCATTTGCGACCGTCAACAGGTTTTACCAGAGTTTTTGAGCAGTTGTAGCCGCAATCGAATGGGCCCAGCGTTTTCCTTTGCTGTGATATGCGGTGCGGTTTCATGCCCAAAACAGTTTAGGATCCGTACCCAGAAAGAGAAATTAAAATGCCAACACCTCAACCTTTAACGTCAGAAATGCAAGAAAAGCGAAAATAGTATGGACTAAACCGTAGCAGGTTCCAGCCGCTATTTATTAACTACAACGGAGGAGTCTAGGAAAATGCTTAGAACGCCAGAAAAAGCGGCTGCCATCTCAGAACATAGATAAACTTTCATCGTAGATATAGTTAGACAATTTTAGATGCCATTGAGTTTGGCAAACCACCTACAATTGTGCATGCTCCAAAACTTCTTTGTGTTCGTACTAGTATAATATCACTTCATCTGATTATCTGTTACCAGGTAAATAAACTATAAAACTAACTTAGTTCGGTTGCCTCTCTTTAAAAGTACAATACGGTATACCAATCATTGGTTGTTCACTAACGCTTTTACGTGTTACGACCTCAATACAACTTCCCCCTACTCCACTCTTCGTGATGTTGTGGATGTCTTCATCCACATCTACACTGCACTCGGCAATCCACTTTATGGTGAGTTACGTAGGTACTTGTGGTACACCTGTTCCCTCTTCCCTTTTTCCTTCGCGAATGGCGCATGGAAAGAATGACAGCCCTTAAACCTCCGTTCTCAATTTAACTTCTCGGATTCTCTCGTTGCGTTGATTTCGCTAAATTATGTGCGAAGCAGTGATGTAACCCTCGATTCTTGACGGATCGTAACACCTGGAAATTTTGACAGCAAATTTCTCTGTGATGCACAACGCTTTCTTGCAGAGTCTGAAAATTTAGTTAATTGAGCATTTTCGCACTGCTCTCGCGCCGACTAAGGTAATCCGTGTCGATACGTGCTGCTCTTCGTTGGGTCTCGTGTACGTGTTCTATTAATCATGTTTGTAATGCCCGACACTAACGAACATTACTCAAGAATCATTTGAATAAGGTCTTTGTTAGGGGTACCTTTCGTGCATGAAGCCTTAAAATTCTTCCTATGAATCTCAGCGTTACGTGCAGGTTTCCTACAATTGGTCTTTGTTTACTGTAGGTCATTCCAGATGGTTATTCCTATTTTACATCATTTAATGTTTCCAGGGATACGTCATCGGTAGTGTAGTTGTAAAGTAGTGGATCAGTACCCGTATTTCAGAACATAACGTCAGTCAACAGTCCCCTGCAATAATTTGGTGGCCAAGAAAAGTGCATTGTACAAATTCGGTATTTAGTTCATTTGCAGACTAATACATTATGTTTTTAGGTTGGTTGGTAAATCCAAGTGTATGTGGCAAGAGCAAGCCATTAACGCTTGTTTTCCCCTAGGCACCAGATCAGCCCGCGTCCTGCCATCCCTATTTAGGTTTTCCGTGATTTCCCTAAATCGCTCCAGGCAAATGGCGGGATGGTTCCTTTGAAAGCGCACGACCAACTTCCTTCCCCGTCGTTCCCTAATCCGATGAGACCGATGACCTCGATGTCTGGTCTCCTCCCCCACAACAACCCAACCCACCAGATCAGGTGTTGAAGTGTGGATGTGTGAATGCAAAACAGTTAGCCTAGAGTCACAGGCGTAGTGCACTAAGGATGATGTTATAACCGTGCAGAAAACATCAGCTTGTAAATTACGTTGTGTGTTTGTGGCAAGACTGTTCGACTCAGAGAAAAGACAACGAACAGAGTGATATGTGTCCATATTAAGGTACAACATATAGAAACAAATAAAAGAATATTCATTTATACATAATACAACCTATATATAGGTACTGTAAACAGTACTGGTCCTAAATCTGTGGATTTTGTTCGCTTAAGATTGACAGGTTGAGCTCTGTCTGCTAGGGAATGCTGAATCCAGTCATAAATCTGGCCCAATACTCGAAAAAACTTATTTTTTCTACTAACTTCAGTGCTCAATTCTATGAAATAGCTCCCCAATGTTGTGGAAGTCGGGCGTAGACTTAGCGCCGATGTTTTCAGCGTCCTGTGTCTCACTGACGAACAGTGCAGCTAAATTTAGTACGATTTCTGTTTGGGGAAATAATGTTGTTATTGTGTTCGTTCTCCAAGATCGTCGTAGTATATGAGTATACAGGGTACGTTCCGAAAGTAATGCAATTGAATATCCCGCGCCGCTCTTAGTAGTCGGAGTGGGAGCGGGCCACATGGAGTAGGTGGGGGGGGGGGGGGGGGGGACGCTAAGCTTTGCCGCGAAACCGGTTTCAGTGCTCTCTGAGCTGTGGAAGCGGCAGGACGTCTGTTATTGTAAACCTCTGCGCGCCGACCGTGTCACGGAAAAAATGGAATCGACGATCGAGCAACGTTACGTGATTAAGTTTTGTGCTAAACTGAACAAATATTTTGAGGAGACTAACAAAATGATTCGTGAGGCTTACGGGGACTCTGCTCTGTCCTACTCACAAGTTTCGATGTGGTTAAAGGCCTTTAAGGAAGGCCGGGAAGAGGTTCACGACGAACAACGCTCTGGGCGGCCGTCAACCAGCAAAACCGACAACAGTGTGGCTCGTGTGCGACAACTGTTGGACTCTGACCGTCGATTGAGTATCAGGATGGTTGCCAATGAACTGAACTTGTCGTCTACTGTTGTTTTTCGCCTTGTTACTGAAGATTTAGCGATGAGGAAAGTGTGCGCCAAGCTCGTGCCCAAGGTGTTGTCAGACGACGAAAAGACCAACCGAGCGGAAATTTCAAGTGAACTTTTGCAACGTGTTGAAATTGAACCTGATTATTTGGACAACGTCATCACTGGTGATGAAACCTGGGTTTTTTAATACGACCCAGAAACAAAACGCCAAAGCTCTGAGTGGCACCCTGATCAGTCCCCCAAGCCCAAAAAGGCAAGAATGAGCAAATCAAGTGAAAACAATGCTCATTGTCTTTTTCGACAGCAAAGGAGTGGTCCATAAGGAGTTTGTTCCTCAAGGACAGACAGTTAACGCTGCCTACTACGTGGATGTGCTGGAAAGACTCCGCAAAAGGGTCGTCAGGACGAGAAAGGACATCTCCGCTACCTGGCAACTCCATCACGACAACGCGCCTTGCCTCAACGCGCTACGAGTCCGCGAGTTCCTGGCCAAACTCCAGGTGCCAACGCTGCCCCACCCCCCCTATAGTCCTGACCTCGCCCCAGCTGACTTCTTTTTGTTTCCTAGGATTAAGTTAGCCCTGAAAGGAACCCGTTTTTCGTCCATAGACGAGATCCAATCCGCCGTGACGAAGACCTTGCGAGAGGTCCCAGAAGACGCCTTCCAGGGCGCGTACCGGTCATGGCAGAGTCGCTGGAAAAAATGTGTAGAGGCCCAAGGACAGTACTTTGAAGAATTTTAAGTGTTTGTGCACATCTGTTCAATAAATTACTTTAAAGAAAAATAATTGCATTACTTTCGGAACGCACCCTGTAGAACATGTTCCACAACTATGCAGCTGACTAATGGCAGCGGTAGAGGTCTCAGTAGTGCTTTTAATAGGTAGTACTGAGTTTGGTTGAATTTACTTCAGAGTTTTACTTACATGTATGGGTACTTCTTGCTTATACAGCTTTGAAAGCCCATATAGTCCAGGAAGCATTGGGTTTGTGTTAACCCTTTGTTTGGTGGAGGCGCAGCATCTGCTCGGGGCGCGTAGGCGCGGCGGCCCGCGGCTTAATCCGGCTACCTTTTCTAAGTGGCTGTTCCTCGAACCTCCGCCGGTGCCGGAGCGGCCCACGCAGTACCACCCGCTCAGTGCTGGGTATTTGTGGAGTGGCTACTACTCCAGGCAAAGCACTGTTCTCTCTCATGGCTGATACAGAATAAATGCTCTAACAATCTGCAGATGAATTTCTGTGGAATCTAACTGAATCAAAACTCGTTTCCGTCACTAAGAATTATCTCTTGCATGCAATCCTTTTAAACGATTTTTGTAGCTTATGCCGAAAGCTACGTGATACGTTAGATTTACCTCAATAGTAAGCTGTTTACCTCAACAGTATACTCAGTAGTATACCCGTTTATAACATCTGAATTCCTCTTTTGGTTCCTCACTGTACTAACACAAGAACGAATAAAATAAGCTCTAGATTACAAATTGCTGTACATTATTTTTGTTGTTCAGAACGTCGTATTAGGTCGTTTATGGGAGAAAGCGACATGCAGTGAGGTGTAGCGCCTTCGCATCACTCCCGTCACTTGTTAGGACGATATCGATACAGGCATGAGTCATCGACAGATGTCACCAGCTGACATGGACGTGAATTACAGATCTGCACGTAGTTGTACTAGTAGGCGGCAGAGGTCAGCAGTTGACGGACAGTGCTAGCAGTCGTAGTAACGTTATGTTTGATTAATATTTAACGTATTTGCATAATAATAATTGTTTTATATGTGTAGTAATTAGCAGTGTGAGTGTTGTATAGGTGAAGAAGAACAGAAGTAACTGAAAATTGTTTTGTTTATTCACGAAGTACCAGTTAAACTATACAGGGGATTTGCTATACTTAAATGTGCAGTCGGTTTATGGTACTAATAAATCGTGAGTAGAACACAAATTAATCGGAAATTTCAGAAGGAGTAATTTTATATTTGATATATCTTATGTTTATTTATTTAGCAATTGCCATAGAAAGAAATGTTTTACCATGACTGGTCATTGAAGTAAAGCACGGGTTAGCGCGGGATAATACTGCAACCTGATTTGCTGTTTGTGATATCAGCCAATCTGAAAAATGCAGGCTCGCGCCAAGCTATGCTGGGAACAAAGCCTTTGGTGTGATGTAGGGGGGTCGGGGCTGAGGGTTCGAACTAGTAACATCTCATTGAAAGCAGCCCCGACGAAAGTACTGTAAAATCGCGGAAAAATGTTAATTACGAGTTCACGAAGTAATACAAAGTGTATTTAAGTGAACGGTATAGTGGAAGTTGTGTGGAATTTCGGTTGCTAGTTACAACCGCGTGGCACGTTGTGCGATCAAAGACTGGAACAGGTATTACGTGTAGAGCAGGGTGCACAACATTTGAGAGAGCATTTTCATAACTAAACAATCCGTTGAACTCTATTAACTTCGGTAACGGGTGTAAAGACCATAAACTGGCTACGTGTGTGATTGTGGTGTGCGTATGAACTTTACATTGAGTCGCCACTTAGTTCGGACTTGGCAATATTAACTGTGATCTTTATCGTAAAAATAGACCAATGTGAAACTTTTATTTCAGTAGCTAGCCACATCCCGTTAACCGAACAATTCTATGGATGTTGTGACCTGCAATAGACAGTAGTGGTCTAGTACTTCCTACTACAGCTTTTAGCTAGACAAATGAACGTTGCTAGACACTGGCAGGGCGGCAAAAAGTAACGTGCCGCGCCGCAACAGATCATATTTCATATCGCACTCTTTTTTCTGAGAACACAACAGAGTGCTTAGTTATGCATAGTCTGATTATTTACCTGTAATATTTACACTGTGTAAAGTTCTCCATCCAGGCTCAGACGCAGCAGTGCATTTGCAGATGGTAATCTGTGCTGTTATAATCTGGAGTCGCCGGGATTGATTGATTGTCTCTCACAGGCCTTTTTTCTTGGGCTATACTTTTAATCGTTACACAGAACTACTCAACAGAGTATCTAATATTGGAAAGTTCTGAAGTCTCTATCTTTTCATGTCTGTTTTAGAGGTTCCTTTTAGATTTTGTGAGTATATTATCCTTCCTTCTTTTTGATCCGGGCTCTGGACCAGCACTGTCCAAGTTAAAAACTATTTTTCTGTTTTGATTTTTACCTTTCTTATAATTTGTTTCGTTTGCCTGAATTCGTTCTGAGCTGCGGTTAGTAACTCGTTATTGTGTGGTAATTTCCAAAACAGGATACTACACACACTAGTACCTAGCAAGTTCTACGTTCGTACCTGCCATCTATAAGCACTTTTGTGTTCGGTTAGCACTGCATCTACGTGTTATCGTACTTTTCTTGGAATGCTCATTTTTTATAATGTTTGGAAAATGTCTTTCCGTAAACCTTAGAGGATTATCAGCAGAACACATTCCACTGCCAGCATTTCTGCGCTCTGATGCATAATTTCCCTTACCAGCGACTGATTAAACTCTGTTATCGACATTTTACAACGTGTTAGTGGCCTGTATAGGACATGAGCACTTAAAACATAGATCTAGAACGTCAAAAAAGAACTTCTTATACCACTTCATTGTATTTTGTATACATCTGACAGACAAAAATTATTCAAATGTGTGTGAAATCTTATGGGACTTAACTGCTAAGGTCATCAGTCCCTAAGCTTACACACTACTTAACCTAAATTATCCTAAGGACAAACACACACACCCATGCCCGAGAGAGGACTCGAACCTCCGCCGGGTCTGACAGATCATATCAAAATTGTCAATTGCTCCCATATTCAAGTTTCAGTCTACAGTGATATGCGGTTCCTTAATTTTCTCTCCAGTACTTCTGTCAAAGTTTCCCATGCCAACCATTTCTGTGGTTCCCCCTCGATTCAGTTTCTTCTTGTTAGCAAGGACCTCCTTTTGCCCACTTTAGTGCATGAACTCGACGTGACCTGAACCCAGCCATCCGTTGGAAGTACCCCGCAGAAATACTGAGCCATGCTGCCTTTATAGAAATGGTTCAATTGGCTCTGAGCACTGATGGGACTTAACATCTGAGGTCATCAGTTGCCTAGACTTAGGACTACTTAAAGCTAACTAACCTATGGACAGCACACTCATCCATGCCCGAAGCAGGATTCGAACCTGCGAACGTAGCTGCAGCGCGGTTCCGGACTGAAGCGCTTAGAACCGTTCGGCCACAGCGGCTGGCTGCTACCTCCATAGCCATCCATAACTGTGGAGGTGTTGCCTGTGCAAGATGTTGTTCACGAGCCGGCAGTGGTGGCCGTGCGGTTCTCGGAGCTTCAGTCTGGAACCGCGGAACTGCTACGGTCGCAGGTTCGAATCCTGCCTCGCTTTGTTGAGAGCGAGCGCGCGACGTGGTGCGCCATTCACGGAAGCGAGTGGTGCGCACGCTCGAGATTTGCAACGTGTTGGTGGGATGTGTGGTGTCACCGCCAGACACCACACTTGCTGGGTGGTAGCCTTTAAATCGGCCGCGGTCCATTAGTATACGTCGGACCCGCGTGTCGCCACTATCAGTGTTTGCAACCCGAGCGCCGCCACACTGCAGGTCTAGTCTAGTGAGACTCCCTAGCACTCGCCCCAGTTGTACAGCCGACTTTGCTGGCGGTGGTTGACTGTCTACATACGCTCTGATTTGCAGAGACGACAGTTTAGCATAGCCGTCAGCTACGTCATTTGCTACGACTTATGTATTCTGAATAGATAAAATTGTGATTCATGTACCGTCAAGAGCGACGTGAACCATTTTTTGTTGTGCACGAACGGATAGCTTGATTGTGTCCCAGGAATGTTCGATGGGATTCATGTCGGGTGATCTGGTTGGCCGGATCACTCACTCGAATAGTTCAGAATGTTGTGCAAACCTGTCAGGAACAACTGTGGCCCGATGACGCGGCTGGAAAGACCGAGCAGTTCTAGGCGCTACAGTCTGGAACCGCGTGACCGCTACGGTCGCAGGTTCGAATCCTGCCTCGGGCATGTATATGTGTGACGTCCTTTGGTTAGTTAGGTTTAAGTAGTTCTGTTCTAGGGGACTCTTGACCTCAGAAGTTAAATCCCATAGTGCTCAGAGCCATTTGAAACATTTTTAAGTCACAAGACGCATAAATTGTAGTAAATTGAAAATCTTTTAATATCATGAAAACAGAAAATTTAATGAAAATAATAATTAACAACGTACAGATATGAGCAGGCGCCCATTAAAAACGTCTCGTCATTGCAGAACGAGTGCCGTAATCATATGTTAAGATTCATAAATAATTAAGCTCGTAAAGAGAAATAAACTAAGTTTGATGGTAAATTGTTTAGAAAGTTGAATACAAAATTCATGACATAAAGAACGGCACTATATACTATTTGGGGTGGCATCACACGTATTTTAAACTAGCTGAGCTATACTACACACATAACTTTCAATAGTTTTCATTGTTTGCAAATTACTATTAACATTTATCGCCCATAGTTAATTAATTACTATAGATATGAAGATTTTTAGCAGCACAATGTGTACATCGCTATATATTACGTCTAAAACAGTGCTATATGCAGTTCTATGTTAATAATATGCAGCACAGATATAACAAACAAATTTGCGCTAAGTGGCGAAATTTTGCAAAAAACTAAAACTTGATTTAGTGGCTATAGGATAAACCTAGAAATTAATGTAACGTAGTAAATTATATGTACCTTTTAGCGCACTTCCGATGGTGTACTTATTTCTGTTGAGAGATGTACGTGTTAAAATTTGTAACCTTAACTGGTGAGATTGTTACTAGCATAGCTAGGGACGGTAGACATTCGAGCCTATATAAGCGAGCGGCCATCATGTCCGGTGGATGTTGCGTGGGGGGGGGGGGGGGGGGGCGCAGTTGTTCTGCAGTCGATGAGCGTGTGGGTGGCGGAGTCGGTCGGTGGGTGGCGAGCGAGCCCCACTTGCGGGTGGCGCATGTGGTCGTTTGAGTAAGAATTTTTCTCGCCGATTTCGACAAAGAATATTGCTTGGTAGTGAAAGTGTGCAAGCGTATATTTGGTGTACTGGCACTACTACGATTATTTATGCGAGAACGAATTACGAGGTATGCATCGGTGTAAGTGAACATGTGGCGATCTGTGATTTCGCGCCATAACTGCTAGATCAAAGAGGACAGTGGGATTTGTAATTCTGTTCGGGTTGATATGATAAGCAAATCCAGTAGTATGTCACATAGCTCCGAATAAATCGTGACATTAAATTAACCAAAGTAATAAGAGAAACGAGTGAGCAAATGGAATACCACAGACTAACACAAGAATAAATAAATGCTTGTCATACCTTACCACCGTGAGACAGACGCAGTTCCGAGGGGAGAAACGAGAACAGAAGTCGAGAGCAGAACCATGTTAAGCTAAAAGGCCCTACGATAAGGGACAGACTGGACACCCACGTCGCCAGCTAACCACTAGGACAACGCCAGCTGCAAGTTTTAGCGTGAGACTTTTCCCGTCTCTGTTACGTCAAGGACCACCCACCAGCCCATGTTAAAAGCTAGAGCCCTCCAGAAAAACAGTATAGATCTTACGATAACGCTAAAAGGGCCACTACAGCTGCAAGTTTTAGCGTGATACTTTTTCGCGTCTCTGTTACGTTGCAAACTTTAAAAACATTGCCCCACCACGAAAAGTATAGCGTTTCTTATGGGATAGACAGAATTTTTGTAGGCGGAGCTTAAGGTTAACATTGAGACCCTGATTGGTCAGTTGAAAACACAACCTGATAGTTTTTTTTAAACCAACTTCGGTAAATGGCAGTAAGGAGAAGTTAGGAGAGGTTAGTTAGTTCCGAGACGGCGAGCTGGATGGCTGCTGCGCCGGCCGCTGCCCCCTGACGAACGCTAACAAGGTAATGAACGCACGCGATGCCGCATAACAGCGCATAAAGCTTCACTCAGAACTGCAGAAGTCTCATCTGTTACACCCCCTTTTTGCGTAATACTAGTGTCGATCGTCAATTAAAGCTCATGGTGTTCACATTTGCCACTTGAAGTAAAGACCTGGAACGCGATGATTTTTCTGTTATATAGTTATTGAGAAGCCACATCAGCCACTGTAATTTACGACAAGTTAGATAAGTAACTAAAGATAATTGAGGGTCACTGTAGACCATTTCGATAGTTTTCTCTTTTGTGAAACTTAATTTAAACCTAGATGTGATATGGCATAGGTCATCCTTCGATCCATTGGAAACCCATTCAGGGAATATTCGTTCACATTTATATTGTAAACAGTGTTCTGCGAGTAGAATAAAATTTCCAATGGTAAACTTAACTGCTTTTTAGACGTTATTTTACCAGCTAACTAAAAATAGGAAAGCCTTGAACCCCTTCCATAAAATTTAGTTAGTAATAAGATTCTTTTACAGGGAGTGCAGTGGAGCTGACGCAGAAATCATTAAGTACTTGTTTATATCATCGCTAGTCTCACTGAACTCTTCTGAATTCTACATGTCTTGTGTGGTCTGGCGTCTCCTTACCAGCAACAGGACCCAGGTTCAAACTAGTCAATTCCCTAAAAAACACACTCAGAGCGTCGTTGCGTGAAAGTGGTACGGAGACACGATATAGAACAGACAGACACCACCCAGAATGTTAGAATTTTTACAATCGTCTAGGGTCGAACCGATATGGTCACGTGGAGAAGCGCTGCAGGTGATGTCGTTTTCTTAACAAAGGAACTCACTCGGTCGTTTGCTGCCATAGGCCATTCACGCCAAATTTCGCTGCACTGTCATAACAGACATGTTCAGCGTACGTCCCACATTGATTTCTACAGTTGTTTCATACAATGTTGCTTCTCTGTTAGCACTGGAAAGTCTACGAAAATTTCGATACTCTCTCTCGTAAGCGAAGGCTGTCCGCGATGAGAGGTAATGCTTGGCATTTGGTATTTTCGGCATACTCTTGACACTGTGGATCTCAGAATGTCGAATTCCCTGACGAATTCTGAAATGGAATGACCCATACGTCTAGCTCCAACCACCACTGCGCGTTCAGAGTCTGTCAAAAATGGTTCAAATGGCTCTGAGCACTACTGAACTTAACTTCTGTGGTCATCACTCCCCTAGAACTTAGAACTTCTTAAACCCAACTAACCTAAGCACATCACAAACGTCCATGCCCGAGGCAGGATTCGAACCTGCGACCGTAGCGGTCGCGTGTATCCAGACTGTAGCGCCAAGAACCGCTCGGCCACCCCGGCCGGCAGATTTTGTTAATTCTCATCGTGCCGCCTAATCATGTCGGAAACCTTTTCATGTGATTCACCTGTATACAGATGACAGCTCGACCAATGCACTACCCTTTTATATCATGTGTATGCGAACTGCTGCCATCCGGATATATGCATATCCCTTTCTCATGACTTTCGTCACCTCAATGTGCTCAGAATTTGATTTCGTTTGGTAACATCATGAAGTTACCATATAAATGTTCGTGCGCTCTGATGAGAATTCATGTTATAGTTTTGTAAGGAACGCTTTTATGAGGCAAATACTATTTGTGTGAGGGAATCCTGAAAGCAAAATATTTTCATTAAATTATATAGACAGGGTCAGTCATGAAGAAAGGTACATGCTTTGCGGGATGATAGTATTAGTGATTCTGAACAGAAAACCTCATATGGACGTTTGTCCTATTCCGACTCGTTTCCGAGATAGAGCACATTTAGTATCACTTGTGTACGTTTCTCTTGAATAACTCGAAAACCGCACCCTCCAGCGAAAACTTGGCGCAGTTCAAAATTAATGTGTATTAAATTTCCTACAGAAACGGTCCTATTCATTTTTTTTTCCTCTAGAACCAATGGTTTGTGCGAAGAGAGCACGATAATGTTAAAAGCTCGCTTGACGCGCATGCACTGTAGCTTACGTATTTTTTTGTGGGCCAGTTTGAGGTAGCATATTGGTATCTTGAGACACCAGGTTGAGACGAACGGTTTGATACGGGACACTTGTAGTCTATCAAGTCGGTAAACTAACTCAAATTGGGCTACGAAAATTACGTAAGCTACAGCACGTTCGCGTCGTTTTTCAACATTTTCGCGCTCTATTTACATAGATTATTAGTTCTAAAGAGAAATGAATTGGACCTTTCTTTGTAGGAAGTTTAATATAGTTTAATTTTGTATTGCGATACGTTTTAGTTGGAGGGTGCGGTTTCCGAGTAATTCAAGAAAAACGTACAAAAGTGATATTAAATTCACTGAAATCATTCGGAATAGGGCCTATGTCCATATGAAGTTTTTGCTCAAAATCACTAATAATATCACCATTCAAGCACGTACCTTTCCTCCTGATGTTTGTGTGTTTTCAGAATATATGAAAAACACGTACATTTTAAGGCCCTCTCTAACCAATCGGATGGGCCCCCAAGCCAGGCCCGCCCGTCCTTGGTATAGTCTATTGCAATTGACAGTGATACCTTTCAGTCTGTTTCTTCACCATCGATATTAAATCGGTTTTCAAGCTGTTCTGTGATACTCTTACCTTACATATTTTGTTATACTGAGATTGTTAATCTAATTAAACTGTTATATACACTATTAAGTTGTACGTCTTCTTCTCTCCTGAGTGTAATTCTTTGGCAATGTTTCCCTCCTCCTCTTTCGACTCATCCTCACACAACACACACACACACACACACACACACACACACACACACACACACACACACACACACACACATTGGTTGTTCCAGTGCTTATTCATAATGTTTAATGATATATTTTTTGTCATTTACGTAACGTGCAGCTTCGATGTCTTCAGTTATATTACTACTACACTTTCAAAGATTAGATTTAATTTTATTTTGTACCTCACCATCTATGCTTCATATCTTTCGAATGTTGTTCACTAGCACTCTTCGCTGACGACTGAACATTACTTTCTAAGTCGAACACCGGCAAACTAAATAAATCAACACAGTAAAACATGCACAATTCTGTAATTTTTAGTTATAAATAAGAAGAAAGAAATTTTTGGAAGTATACCAGAAAGAAGAAAGTGAACCGATTAATGTACGTGTAGATTGCAGACAAAAAATAATGGTGGCAGATGATTAGTGTTGATCGAACAAAACGAAGGAAAAGTTCCACAGATCGAAGAAAATATGGCACGGTGAGACGTTTGAGAGGAGGAATATTCTGCCCTGAACTGAAGGAATCATCAAGGAACAGGAAGGACATCGTGTGGGAAAATTTCAACTACCATTTGTCATGGCACAGAATTATATATGCTACGATGGTTATCAGGGGAGAGGTAAAAATTTTTATCAATTATCAATTCTATCAATACAGACAACTCATGGAGTAATTGTTCGCAGAATTACTGAAGAATAGAGAAAAGCTGCTGAAATGAAATCTAGGGAAATATCAGTGTTACTTATTTCGCTTAAAACTTGCACAACGACAGAAAGCAATCAGTGTGTTTGAAGATGACTGTACATCATACACTGCGCGAACAGGCATCCTCTGCTGTCAGGCTCTGTCACAATGTTCGCATTGTGGATACAAATTACTGTGCTCCGTTGAACAACATACGGTATTAAACTTAATGGGTTACATTGTTTATTACGAGGGCGTTAAATTAGGATACAGCTTTTACATGGAACCAATAACGATCCGGCTCGATATTAATAAACTGCCTATTATTGTGAAAGCAATAGTCAGTCTAAAGAGAGCACAATGCAAAACGATGTCGTACAACCGTAACGTCATTGTAAAAGGTGAACAGAGCATATAACGTTCTACCTCAGAGGTGTATCTGCACGAAATTTATGGCATGTTCATTTGGAACTGAAATTTTTTAACAGCAACAGCGCAGTAAAGCAGAAGTAAGTTGTAAATAGTTTTGCGTAGCCACCACTGCTTCGCAAAGTGTCAGCCCTTGATTTCTTGTAGAAAAGACGCAGAATCAAAGTAACAGCTTAACTGGTTATATGAGAAGAAAATGGCTCGCCAAACCCTCAAAAAAAAAAAAAAAAAAAAAATGCTCTGAGCACTATGGGGCTTAAATTCTGAGATCATCAGTCCCCTAGAACTTAGAACTACTTAAACCTAAATAACCTAAGGACATCACACACATCCATGCCCGAGGCAGGATTCAAACCTGCGACCGTAGCAGTAGTCGTGCGGTTCCGGACGGAGCGCCTAGAACCGGTCGGCCACCGCGGCCGGCGCCATACTCTCCCTCGACCAATTATTGAGTGTTGTTCGTCTGTCAGAGACCTTTACGTACAACGATGGACAGAGAAGATGAAGAATATCCAAAGGAAAACGGCGTTTTTCGTCAGGGGGTGGCTTACCAAGCGCGTGATCGTTACATCGTTACGGAAATGCTCAAGAGGCTACAGTGGTATGCGATACAAGAGATGTGTTCCACATCACGGAAAGGGCGTATGTTACAAAAAGAGTTAGTCAACATGCTATTTCTTCCTACAAAAAACTCGCGACTCGGGCAGAAAGGACAAATCAGAGATTTTCCCGCGTCTGTCGAAGGCTCACCAACTATCGCTCTGCCCAAGCACTGTTACAGGATGGACAAGAGCGATGGAAAAGGCTGGAAGCGGGGTTTTGGTACCAGAAATCTCCGTATCACATACCATGTAGGGAGACACTCGAAGTACGGATGTACACGTAAAAGAATCTGGGATGCAATTGAGCGAACGACATACGAGACAGAAGAAAATGTGTCAGTTACATGTGGTTAAATTCAAATTACGTTTTCATCGTAGGTACAAATAACGACTACAAACGATAAATTAATTATATAATGATGTTTCAAATGAATAAAATGATAAAAGAAGTCATCACATTGGTGTCCTTCATCTCTGTATCTTCTTGTTCTTTATCTTCCATACTTCAAGAATCAGAGACAAGAGTCTAATGTTTCCCTCTGTCTGCCGTGAATCATCTCTGTCACTCTCTCTCTCCCTTTTTCTTCTTCTTCTTCTTCTTTTTATATTAAGATCGAGACCAAACTACTGAGGTCATCGTCCCCTAAGCTTACACACTATTTAATCTAACTTAAACTAACTTAAGCTAAGGACACACACGCCCATGCCCGAGGGAGGACACGAACCTCGTCGGGGAAAGCTGCCCGAACCGTGACAAGACGCCTAAGACCGCTCGGCTATCCCACGCGGCTCTCATTCTTTAAACGAACAGTAACAAAGAGTTTATTAATCTGACAGCAATGCTTTCTCGTAACTTCATTAATAACCGAGACAGTAGCATCAGCTTAGTTTTTGAAATGGAAATATGCGTTTCTTGCGATCAGAATAGCCGATCTCGATGAGATAAAATCAGTCTGACGAGAACTCATGGGTACAGACTAATCAAATTTAGAAATGTTTGCAGAGTTTCAGCTCACGAGTATTGTACTTTCAACATATGAATTCCAGTCTATCTTGTAGTAATCACATCATTAAAGATCACTTATTTTTGATTTCCGTTGTCAGAGAAATTAGTAATAAGGTTTCTCAGTCGAAAGCAAAGTTTTCATAACTAAAAATATGCACAAAAATACAGTTGTACATTACTCCGCTGATTTCAACTAAGATTGAAAGGAAAATAGAATAATAAATATGACTAATTATTGGGGTTATGTGCAAGGGCACACATGAAGTTAAAAAATAGCCTTGTAGATAAAAAATAGCCCTTGTCGATATTGCCAGTAAACTGCGAAATCTGGGATTTAATGGGATGCCTAGGTAGTATAGAGTATCACAAAAATCACTAGGCAGCGTATGAAATTCATCTTATTTAATACTTTTACTAGCCACTTAGTAGAATGCCGGTTACATTTAAGGCAACGTATGAAAGAAAGGTAATTTGAATACTTTGACAGTTACAGGTTCCACAGACGTCATTATTGCAACAGTTGTGGTTCAGATCGGCTGGATTTCAGTTGTGTTGGGGTGTCACTTGCTTATAAACTGAAAAGTTATTTACATTTCGGTATTTTATTTCACTTATGCTTGCTGCAACAAATAAAGCATAAAGATTTCGAAGTTACAAAAAAATGAAAGTTTAGATCAGTTACTGTCTGTTATAAATTTGTAACAATTGTTAAAAATCGCTTTTTCGAGTGTTTATTATATATCAGTAACTGCTAGAAACTAGTAAGAGACGTCTGCTTCAGTATAAGCCATTCACAATTCTGATAGTTTACATGTTTTAGTTTAACTTCCATTAAACACATAAATTACTTATCTGAAGATGTAATTTGATTGTAATTTTATACTTTGCCTGTGCCCATTTCGAATATTATAAAATACCTAGGTATACCATGTATTAAACTAAAAATTATATATATATATATATATATATATATATATATATATATATCCATGGAGAGAGAAAGTACAGAGTTTGGCTGTGAGAACCAGCACCAGACCACTGTGTAGATTGCTGGTACTTTGGCGAGGACTGTAATTGAATAAAAAACCCGAGGAGGAAGTGGCAAACTTGGAAATGAGTTATTCCAATTACTCTCTGGCTATGAATTTCTGTATCAGGCAGCCCTGAAATTAGGGGGCTTAAAAGTTCCGCCTCGCAGCTTCACTGCTCGATCCCGTCTCGCTTGGAGCGCCGTTTTTCCTCTGGCCCTGCGCAAAGCTGCGAATGTTCCACACAATTCTGCGAATAAATCGTATAAAAGTGTCAAGTTGAATATATATATATATATATATATATATATATATATATATATATATATATATATATATATATAATTCAGCTTATGGGCTTTAAAGATTTAAGGAACCTTCAGTACCTTAAAAAGTCAAGCGTAAAACCTTAATATTCCCTCGCTCGCTACGCACAAACTTTTATATTAGCCCTACAGAAAAATGAACGGAAACATATTGTAGAAAATGTAACGTACGTCTTCACTGGAGGACAGGGGGTTCCAGTTATTGAGGTAAAGCGCGTTTCAAAGTCACTTTCAGGTTTTTCCTGAATAACTCGAAAACTACGCCATCTAGCGAAAACATAACCCACTACAAAATTTAACTACATTACATTTCGTGCAAAATGATTTTCTTTATTTTTCTTGTACAGCTTATACTCCTAGTTTGTACACAGCGAACATTTATACAGTAAGCAGAGTAAAATTGTGCCAAAAAATATTTACAAGATTGTTACAAATCTGACCCTTTTTAATTAACTAAAGAACTGCCAAGAAATGCCTGAAAGCGGAATTGCGAGGCACCAGTCTGTTATTGTCACATGCGTATCTCGCACATTCTTTGTCCAGAGTACTTCGCTGTGTCTGTACGTCAGAGTCAGTGTGAAGCAAACATGTATAGTCACCAGTTGAACGCAACGCAAAACGATTGCCACGTTAAAGCAGCAAGTTTCATGTGGAAACATTATCGATAAGGGCCTGCTTCTCTGTCCTTAAAAAATTTCTGTTGTGCAGGAGTTAGAGCGTTTTGACACCTGTCGGTGGTTTCTGAAAGAAATGGAACACCTTTTGGGTCCTCAGGTTTTCATTTCTTGAAATGAGACAAGGCACAGCATGTCAGGGTATGTGAGGTCACAGACTATGCGCCATTATCCACCAGAAAGTCGCCAGCGGTTCTCTGAAGAGCAGTGGCATAATTTCAAGATCGATGTTCGGTGTGCAACGTCTGGTGTCCGCATCTTAACACAGTTATTTCATTAAACTGTTAACGTTAACTGGTGTGTCCAGAAACAGTTTAATGCGTAAGTGGATTAACTCTCGGAAAATGAACGACTGTATGAATATTTTCATCGAAACAACTGCTTACACCACCTTGACAACTTGGTTACTAGTGCATCCAGTTTCTTTGAGGAGAGGACAGTCAGCAGAGGCACCAAAAACTGCAGGCCACTTCAATCACCTGATCATTCATTCTGTGACTTTTACATGTCTTGAAAATCAATGGCCGGGCACAGTGAAATAATTCTCACACACTGCAAGAGCTACGGCACAACATGAAAACGATGTTACTTCTATCGCTCAGACGGTGCTGCTACGTTTGTCGCAGAGGCTCATAAATCAATTACAACTCTCCATGGGCGTCAACGATGGCATTTTACTGAATCTCCTGTGACGTTAATTAACAAGGGTAAATGCTCCGTATCTCTGTCTTGTAATCTAATGTGTCAAGTACAATAACATGACACATATTGTATAATGTAAAATGACACACGCCATCAAGTCATCGAATATGGCATATGTCATGTCGTACAGTATGACACAATCTGACATTAAAGTTTAGGACGTATGCATCCCTACGCTGAGATACTTCCTACGATACACAGATGAACCCTCACTGTCGGGCCGGCCGGACTGGCCGTGTGGTTGTAGGCGCTACAGTCAGGAGCCGAGCGACCGCTACGGTCGCAGGTTCGAATCCTTCCTCGGGCATTGATGTGTGTGATGTCCTTAGATAAGTTAGGTTTAATTAGTTCTAAGTTCTAGGCGACTGATAACCTCAGAAGTTAAGTCGCATAGTGCTCAGAGTCATTTGAACACCACTGTCACCCTTCCTACACATATTATAGTGGGTGTTTCCAAGAGAGAGCACTGGGCTGTGGACGTAGGCTTAACAAGTAATAAAGCAAGAGTATGTCAAAATGTTTTGATTTAGTTGTAATTGAAGCTGCCAGTTAGGTCGAAAACTGGTTCCCTTCTTACATATCTCTGAGTACATCCAGGACATTCGTCTTTCTTGTTTTTATTGTGTTTCGAACCATGTTGCTTTTTTCGTTGAGACGGATACACCTTTCACGAAATAATCTGATCACCATTAATTAAATGTATTTTTTTACACTTTTACAAAATGTGGACCGATTGGTACAAGTCTGAAACACGGAAGTGGCGCGCGAAGAAAACTAACTAAAAACTTGGTTTTTTACGTAAAATCCGAATGAAGCTAGAGTTTTCGAAAGCCAGTTTACAGTCTTATCAGAAGAGTGAAATTTTCCAAGCATAAATTCGGGTAAGAATTAATTTTACATGCTATGTTTAGCTCGAATTTGAACCATCGTATCTTGACAGCAGATAAAGATTATTTGATAAAAAAGTCTTGTTTTGATTTTATCTTTTTATGTACCTTAGTGCAAAGACTGAATGGATTCGTAGAAGTTTTAAGTATACAAGTGGTGCACTTCTTAAATGTCCTAGAAAAGAAATTTGTAAGCTATTTCATCTCGACAACGTATGAAGATTATTGGATAAAAAAGTTTCAATTCGTTTTGAATTTATTCATTTATATACATTCGTTCAGGGTTTGAACCGATTGGTAAAGATTTAAAGTATAGATGAGGGGCTTCCAAAGCCTCACAGAAAAACATGTTTTGCAAATAAAATCAAAAAGAAGGCAGATTTTTGCAAACTATTAAAACATATCTTAAATCAAAGTCCTTTAGACCGGTGGACGAAATTTCAGCCATCAGTCTTGCTCCAGTCCGGAGTTATTTAAGAATAACTGTTTCTGTACGTAAAATCCGAAGGGTCACGTCCAAATTAACTAAGCATTAATATCAGCCTGATCAAAATCTTTTACAGAGAATTGGTCATACGTCATCATCAATAAAACTGAAGTCAGGGCTGAATTCACCTCAGAAAACACGCACGTAGGGTAGGAATACAGTGTCACCGTAACGTTAATCGCTGAATGTATCGAAGTAAAAAGGATTCGGAGGTGAGAACACCCATGATATACTTTACACCACACCATAAGACCTGGACCACGAAAACGATCCTATTCAACATTGATCCTGGTGCACTACGCATTGCCACCTCTTTCCATATGAGGATAATTCCAGAATCACTACTGACAATGAATCAGCTCTAATCCCAGACGAGTACACGTCCCCAGTCCTCGCTGGTTCAGGCCCTATCCTCTTGGCACCATCGCTAACGGTACCGCCGATTTGCGGGTGTCAATGGAACACAGTGTAATTGTTGTGGGAGGAGTCCACTGCCATTGGAACGTGAGATGCGTGCCTTGCAGTCCTGTTAAATGTGGTAGCAACTGCACCTGCTGTTTGACGGGGGTCCTTTCTTGTCTGTTGGTCGCTTTAGCGGTCATTGGCTGCAGCTGTTGGTTGTAGTCCACCACCTCCTTCTGGCGTATATCCCCATACACTACATTTCTGCTTGTAAGATTTATGTTGTATACCGTTCAGCGATTTGAGAGTGAGACGAATGATAACGCTCCAGAACTTGCCCCATCCTTTCAAATTCGCGGATCGCGCCACCGCGCTTACGGCAACAGATACACAGGTGCCAGAGACATTGATCAACGGCAAAGAGGTACAACAAATGTATGAATTAGATCTCTGGCTACGTGGTCGAACCACGCTGGAGTGTCGATGTGTCAGTGTGACCTCTACTGTGGCGCCATCTTTGTAAATTTATTATTTTGTGCTAGATTCCATGATTTACCCAAGCTGAAGCTCCTATGTCAATTAATTAAATTCGTAGCTAACCGTATTTTGGTTGCCTCTTTCACTACTGAGTCCCAGAAAGATGAAATCAAAAGTAAAATTTCAACTTTTTCGTGCATCACGGAGCTGTTCTGTGCATCTTTTCTGGCTTGCACGTGTCATCTGTCCGATGTATGAAAAGCCACACTCACAGGGGATATGCTATTCCACAGTATTTTGGAGGTATGTTGATGACGCCTTCGCAGTGTAGCCTATGCTGAAGATAAATTATAAGACATTTTAAACCACTTGAATTCCGTCCATAGTGAAATCCAGTTTGCAATTGATATCTAAATAGAGGGATGCCTTCCATTTTTCCATGCTCTGGTACGACGCTAAGATGACGCCACTTTGGTACAGGTAGTATATCGGAAACCGACGCATACGGGTTTATATTTAAGTGTAATTATCTGCAACCATCCTACCTTGATGACGAGTGTTGTAAGGACTCTGGTACGTCGAGTACGCTTCGTTGCTGACGAGAGCAATCTGGAGGAGGAGCTTCTATAATTGAAGAGAGTTTTTGAAGTCATCCGGTATTCTCCATAGCAGATAGTTGAAGTTCTACGAATGTAACCAGCATTGGGAGTAAGGAATACTGAAGTAAAGTTGGAAAGATCGAAATCCATGTCTTTTCCAGGATATGTGAAACGTCTGTTGTCAAAAGCAGGGCGGATCCTCAACAAACACAAAGTAATTTTTCGCCCCTCACCACAGACAGCAGCACTTCTGTGTTCCATTAGGCATGACCTGATGCTTCGATAGCCGGGAGTTTATAAGATGTCCTGTGAGTAACTGGCGACACGTACAGGTCGTGAAAGACGCACAGAGAATCGCAGGTACAATCGGCCCTTACAACCTAATAAATCAGCTCGGTCGGAGTACTTTATTGACACTGAGCACCTTATGGTGTACGAAAATGCCGAGATAGTAGCTGCGACTTCATCTCTCTCGGGTCAATAGTTAATGAAACCATAGAAATTCGGTTTCTGATGAATTTAATTAATAAGAGATACGGGCTTCAGTTTGGATGGAAAGCGGCACTTCCTCTAATAAACTTACAGAGACGTTGCCAGAGTACAGCTAGCTGACAAACGTAATTGGTGCGTGTGTATCTGTGTCGGCACGCTCAATGCTACGTTCCACGACATTAAAAGGACCGAGAAAGTGCTGGAGCGTTAGCCATTCGTTTCACTCTGAAGCTGACTGGGCAATATACAGCCGAAATAAAAGAAGAAGTGGAATCGGTGCGGCTGCACGCCAGAAATGTAATGGAGCTGTCATAGTGCCGCGAAAACGCGAAGGTGCACAGCAATGCTGACGGTCTCAGAATGCTCCCAAAGCAAGCGAAATAATATTGTGAGCAATTAGAAACTCCTTTTCTGCATTCGTCGCTCTTCGTCCTTCTTTCTATTTTCTGGTAGTTCAAAAATGGTTCAAATGGCACTGAGCAATATGGGACTTAACAACTGAGATCATCAGTCCCCTAGAACTTAGAGCTACTTAAACCTAACTAACCTAAGAACATCACACACATCCACGCCCGAGGCAGGATTCGAACCTGCGACCGTAGCTGTCACGCGATTCTAGACTGAAGCGCTTAGAACCGCTCGGCCACTGCGGTCGGCTTCTTGTAGTTCTTCTCCGTGTAAAACCATCCAGATGTTGTACTAGATCATGTTGTAATGAAGAATACCACAGAAGTGCACTGTAACTGCTCGTTTCCCGCTCCTTCAAAAGCCTCGTTTCGTGGGGAGAGCCCGATTTGAAATTATATCCATGTAACGTCCAGCTTTCCGTACATGCTTGCGCACTTTCACCCATTTCCACCGACTTCTTAATTCCTTATGGTACGTTATCTATTTTGTCCTTAATGCTTGCAGGAAGGTAAATACGTGGTAATCCCGTAATTTTATTACACCCTTTCATGGTTTAAGGAGAAGAATAAATCTATCAGTCTATCTGGTCCGGAAAAGGATGAGTCGAAAGTTATAAGAGAAAATATTTCTGATGCCTCTGACAGTCGATCTCTTCTGCTGCAAGTTCTTTGCTTTCCTTATTTTGGGAGGAGGTAATATGGACGAAATGAGGAAAATGCTGCTGTAAATATGGGCTCTAAAGTGCATACGCCAAGAACTATGGGCACCTGCTCAACTTTGGTACTGACAAACACATCACATCTACAGGAAAATTACTCATAAGCTGTTAAGATCTGCGTTTTAGAGCCCATGTTTACGACATTTTACTTGGTTTCCGTCCATGCTATCTCCTCCAAAAACATGGAAGGCAAAGAGCTTGCCCTACAAGTGGGTCACTTTCATATGTATCAGAACGAATTTAGCTTATAATTGTCAACTTTGTCGTTAAGGGACTAGCGTGCATCATCTCAGATAGATAGATGTACCCTACCCTGTCATCCCTGAAAGTTGGTAACATCATCACATTGTCTAACCAGCACATAAGCAAGCCAGAAACAGTGTAATGAAAAAAAAAAAATAAAAATATAGACATATTATGGAAAATTTATCAAAAACCAAGTTGCAGTACCGTTAGCTACTACGTAAAACATTATTGTTACACCCTGTTTCGTTTCTGCTTGATGATGATTAGTGACAGTCGAAAATGGTAGCAGTAAATAGATTTTCGTCAGTAATAGCACAGGAGGAGGAGATTAGTGTTTAAAGTCCCGTCGACAACGAGGTCATTAGACACGGAGCGCAAGCTCGGGTGAGGGAAGATGTGGAAGGAAATCGGCCGCCCCTTTCAAAGGAATCATCCCGGCATTTGCCTGAAGCGATTTAGGGAAATCACGGAAAACCTAAATCAGGATGGCCGGAGACGGGATTGAACCGTCGTCCTCCCGAATGCGAGTCCAGTGTGCTAACCACTGCGCCACCTCGCTCGGTACTAGCACAGCTTGCTACGTTTATTCAGCTGAGGAAACTGTTTCGTGGAAAGAGAAAAACATACTACGGATGCGTTTAACATGGCCTCTGTGGACGGAGGAAGAGAAGAGATTCACTTCTTTCGTGGTACCCAGAATGGAGTGGACTGACACAGCGTAAAACGAAGAAATCCTGAACACAGTGGGTAAGAAGAGAATCGCGTGTAAATTACTTACCAAAAGAGGAGTGCAACTTACTGATCATTTAATGAGACATCTAGGATTAATGAACACAATAACAGAGGAGTATAACTGTGTAAATAGGTCGACAGGAAGACAACGACTAAGATAGGGACAGAACATTATAAAATAAATGGATTCTACTTCCTACGAACAAATGAAGAGGAAATTGGTAATATGTGATGGGTGGAGATATGCTACCCACGTAACTGCTGAGCAATGCGGACTGAACGCTGCAAAAGAAGCGTTTAACATGTCAGTAACAGATGTCCGCTATAGAAAGTCATCCGCCCGTGGTAGGAGGAAATGGAATGTTCAACTGCTATTCCATGTGTTGCTCACGCAAACAGCCGTACTGCAGAGTTCAGTGATTCCGTCATTTATGAGCTCATTATCTGCGAGCAGATACGCGCACTTTGCGCTTCCCGTTTTACCAGCAATTACCACCGCTGTTTCCGTTGCTTCCTCGATGGCCAATGTACTGCGTTCTGCCACTTCTGATCTTAATTTTACAACTGACTATCGGTCCTTCTAATTTAAACAACATATAGCAGTTCATAAATTACA
The DNA here is from genome assembly GCF_023897955.1 of Schistocerca gregaria. Classification (NCBI taxonomy): domain Eukaryota; kingdom Metazoa; phylum Arthropoda; class Insecta; order Orthoptera; family Acrididae; genus Schistocerca; species Schistocerca gregaria. The sequence continues at coordinate 582,705,581 of NC_064923.1, forward strand.
AATCTTTTGCAATTCGACGACACCTTTTCCATACATCCAAACTGGTGGTACATTGAAGTTCTAGAGACCGATTACTTTATGTAACTTAGGTGGGGCTTTAATTGCTCAAAAACGTTTGATAGCTTTATTGACTCGTAGTACTAAAACATAATAAATTATAAACGTTATAGATAGTAAATCATACGGTAAAAATACGAAGTTGTGGAGGCAGGAAAATCCCCCATCGACCTGTAGAGAGCACTGGTGTAACGTCGTTATCAAGTATTGAAATATTATGTGGAAGAATAAATGTTACAAGCCGTCACATATTTACGGTTATCCGCTGATTTTCATGCTTAGAAGGCGAGTGTAAGTTCACGGTCAATAATGTCCTTACATCTGTAGAAATTTGCACATAACCTGAATCTATGTAATATCTCAAGTTTTTGTTGCGTACCAAATAATTCTACTGTTTCCTTAATCCTCTTATTCTTTTATCTTTTTTTCTTGGCTAAAGACTGTTTCCTTCAGTACCCGTCAGTCCATTCTGAAGTTGCCACCTCATCTTCTACTTGCATGATCAATATTTCTTTTACCAGACGTAAATTTATTTCTTACGATTTTCACGATCTTCATTTCATCCTTTCTGTCTAAGTGATCGTTAAACTCATGCTTTCTTTTATGTACCCTCTAATTAATGGAGTCCACCTTACATCCTTTTCTACCGCTTTCTCTTCTCTCTATATCTCGCATTGTTTTCCCTGTAATTCTTTACAGAATATTCAGATCCATAGTTTCCAAAATTCATTTTGTTTTTGATGTTTCCGGTCTTGTCTCAGCTGTGTATGTCATAACTGATTCCACTATTGTTGTGTATATTCTTGCTTTTGTATCTTTTCCTCTGTTCTTGTTTTTCCAAATAGTATTCTTTAAACACGCTGTCACTTCACTGGCTTTTGTTACTCATTCTCGTACTTGCTTCTCGACATTTCCACAACTGGACCGTTCAATACTTACGTGTCATTAGCTGTTGAATAATTTTTCCACCCACTTCCAGTTTGTATCTAATGCATTCCACATATGTGGTCATACATTTGGTTTTTTGTGTGCGTATGATCACACTTAGGATTTTTGCTGCTACTTTAAATACAGGTAAAGGATATAGGATGTTATATCCACTGTTTGCTAGCAGAGCTCCATCGCCAGCGCCACAAACGGTTCTTACTTTTTCGTCCCGCATTATATAACCACTACCCTCTTTCCCACCTCGTCTAAGAGCATGTTAAAAAGTAGGGGGCCCAAATAGTCCCTTTCTCTGATACCACTATTAACTGCGAAAAAATTTTCGCCTGCTGTAGCTGTTGGAATAAATGTTTTCAGCTGTTTTTATTAAGTTGTAAGGCATTCCCAGATCGCAGAGCATGTTTATCGCATCTGTTCACTGAATCCTATCGAAATCCTTCTGTATATCAGTAAAACAAAAATAAATTGGTCTATTCTGTTCAATGGACTCCACGGCAACCTGTCCAAGATTTAACACTACGCCTGTGCATATCCTACCGGATCGAAACCCATGCTGTTTCTCTGCAAGGGTTGGATAACTTTTTATTTTATTTCCTATTATTTTTGTTATGAATTGAAAAATTGAACTCAGTAGATTTATCCCTCTGTAGTTGGTAGGGCCTTTCATATCTCCTTTCTTGTCCATAAAGATTGTAAAACTAGTTCTTCTTTCGGTTGGAATTTTGTTACTAGTTATAACATTGTAAACTAACTTGTTCAATTATTCAATTAGTGAATATCCTCCATACTTCAGTAATTGTTTGGGATCCTATCTTTCCCTGGAGAGATCCCATCATTAACAGACTCACAGCTTCTTCTACCTCTGCATTCAAAACAGATCCATCATGATGTACATGTACACTGGTCTCTGATCTCTTTCCGTTTTCTAGTGACTTTTTACTTTTATACAACCCTGTTAAATATTTAACCCATGATTACTCACTTACGTCGTTCAGTATAAAAATTTAATTTTATTCTTACCTCTGCTTTGTATCATTCCCCAAATTTCGTTCTGTAACCCATGGAAGTCATGATCTAAATTTCTAGAGAACGTTTCCCCGTGTTCCCGTTTAAAACAATTCACAAGTGAATTTGTCTCATTACGAGTTCTTTTGCAATCTTCATAAGATTCTGTTGCCTTAATATTTCTTTTGATTTAGTATTTAATTTGATACCAGACTCACTTACAGTGTTTTCTCATTTGTTTATTTATGAAAATTACTAAATACCGTGTTCTGAAATTACAGCACCAAGGAAGATGTAGTAAATATACCTGATTTATAACTGTGAACAGCTGCTAATATGAGTAATTCAGAAGTAGATACCCCGGTGGAGATGTTGATGTAATGCGAAGTAACTTAAGTCTCTACCTACGTGGTTCCTTTGGGAGAAAGCTGTTGAAATAGCTCCACTTTTAGCAGTCGCTTACAACCACTCGGTCGATGTTATATTCTTAACTAAGAACTGGAAAGCTGCACCGGTCACACAAAAACAGAAAAAGGAAAACAGAGATGATCATCTAAATTACTGCATTACTGTCATCGATTTCTAGTAGGATTTTGAAACATTTACTGTGTTCAGAAAGTCTGAAACACGTCGAAGGCAACAATCCTCTAAACACATAACCAGCACGGATTCAGGAAACGTAGTTCTTGCGAAATGCAACTGACGTTTTAAGCACACGAAGTACTGAGTGCCATTACATAAGATCTCAGGTTGATTCAATATCTCTACATTTTCAAAGTACCTGAAACCGTTCCACCCAAGTGCTTTGCTATGAAACAGCATATTTATGGAGAAACGTCTCAGTTGTGTGAATGGATTCGTTATTTTCCGTCAAAAAGGTGAACTTTTTTAATAACTTATTGGATATCACCTATTGAAACTCAAGGTTTATCTGTGGTTTCCCAAAAGTTTATTATAGCCCCTCTGCTGTTCTTGATATATGTAAACGAGTTATGTGACAATATGAGAAGCCCTCTTAGATTACCTGTAAATGATTCTGTCTTTTATCGTCTAGTGAAGTCATCAGCTTTCACATTTCGCGAAGAAAATGTCAGTGTGGGCGCGAAGGATAGGAAAAACCTTTCCAATTAGGGTGCCGAACCTACACTTGGAGTCTCCCAGCCATTCATGCCGTAAGACTTTACTTTCACGTCCATACTACTAAGACACACCTGCAGTTGAGTCAACATCAGTAAATCTCTGAAACCCGGCAGTACTTTTAACAGCTTTCAACTGAGAAGCGAAAACGGCTGTAGACAACGAGGATAGCCGTTATAGAGCTATGATGAGACGTTATCGTAGAGACGTTTACAAAACAGCGTTTTAGACACGCTTAGCAGCTGCGCCCAGCTTAGGCAACTGTCAGAGATCATTTTACGCCGAGTCTGTTGCGTAAGTTTCTAAGATTGTTTCAAGTATATACGGAGATGAAATTTTTCCGATTTTACATTGTAAACACAATTGGTTTTTTGTTTTCGTTTCTAGCAGAAAACTGACGAATTGAATACCCGCTCAGCTAGTACTGTCATAGACCGGTAGACAAATCTGCAGTCTCAGGGAACTACTTACTTACATTAATCCATCTCATATGATATGTGCTGATATTAATACGTTGTATTCTGTTGTTTTGATTGCATCAAATGCTATCATAGTGGTTTCGTAGTTCAGAGGACGTTTACTTCCATATAGATAATTGAATGTAATTAGTAGATTATTTTAAAACAGAATGAATCAAATAATAAAGCAATATTGAATCGTTAATTACTTCACTGCTGCAATAAATCATTACACAGAAAATGCGAGTGCTCAACGTACATTTTTGAAATGTCACAAATGTGTTCTTCTTCTTCAAGAAGACAAGTAATTATAATCATTCATCATACATTAAAGGTTCTGCCGCTCTGCGAGCTAAGCTATTAAAAATTGTATTTTGTTAATGTTTGAGTTTGGTCTTCAGCCAGCGATAGTGTTTTTTAAAACACATACACACTCTTTACTGATGACATATATGGCGGTATTTTAAAGGAGAATCCTTTCAGACGGAAGTAGCGATCGGTGAAGAGTTCCGTTACAAACCAGACATACGTGATGCAATTTTTTTGCGAATTTTTGGTTGCAAAGGTGTTAGCTACGTGGAGTTTTAAACACGTATAATTTACAAAGTAAGCTCGTAATGAGAAGATTTTTTCTTCATTGCTGAGGTGACCTGCAACAAACCAATTATTTCGAAATAGGAGACTTGCTGAGTTATAGCCCAGGACAGTGCAATCGAGCATAAGAGAATGTATTGTCAAGCAGAGTACACACAGTCCTTCCTCCAATATGTGTCTAGAAACTTCCCAGAACTGATCATGAATATGGCCTTCAATTGTGATTTTTTATAAATTTATTTATGTATTTGTGGCACGAGCATCATGGCTCGCAGACTAGATGTTTTGGTGGACCCTAAATTCTATTAATTACACAATAACAGTCACAATTACGAAAGTGAAATTGTGTAGAAGTTATTCACAATTTGTGTACTCACCCTCATTTGATATCACAGTAATAAGTGAAAGAGTAACAGTTATCTTAGTATCTTGCGACGACTGTTACTACTTTGCCTACATAGAATGTAAACTGCGCCACAAAGCTGAATATATGTAACTGTTTTAAATGCCTCATTTCACAGGTCCACGAACGTTAGTCATACACGATGGTCGGCAGACGAAAGCGAGTAATTCAAGTCATTGGCTCGATCTTGTATGAGCCAAGGAAGTGATCGACATTTTTACCTTCGAAATGAAATCCTAAAGGTCGTATGGTGGTGCGGCTTGGTGACAACGGACTTGATACGAATATTGCGGCTTCGTAGGTTGCAGTTTTTTTTTATAAAATGCCCTTGTGTCTATTAGCATAGGATATTATCATATTGCTGAGATTGATACTTGTCCACGTTGGTAAAGGGGGCAGATCATTTTTATGGATGTAATTACACAGGACTGTGCTTCATATTTATTGAGATAGTGTGTATGATAATGGGATCCCAATTTCATAGTCTGACTGTAGCGGTTTCTGCACATTCGTGATCGCATCTGATCAGTCCGATGATAGCTTTCGTTAAAAATCCTTTTCTAGTAAGTATGAGATAACAGCAACCTTTGCAAGCTATATTTTTCAGGACACTATCAAAGTTCTGAGATGGTAAAGATCGACCAGATCCAGATTGTCCTTTTCTAGGCTTTGGCCACATGGATTTTACTTTAAAATCCCTTTGAATAATTACTTCGTTTAAATATTTATCTCATCTCTTTGTTGATCCCTCCCGTGAAAGGCAGCATATAGCAGGAGTACATAACGTATATTCTTGTGTAATATATAAACTGCTGAAAATGACTGTGTTCGGGAAGTTTAACGAATCTACAGCGACTTGAAGCATCTGTAAACCTCATTCAGACGTCATAGTTTTAACGTACTTCAATGGTATTGACCAACACATACCGTCACTGTATACAGTATCATAAAGCGTGTTATCTTACAGGATTTTCCTAGACTGGGCAGTTGAGATCCACTCACATGAGTATGCGGTGAACTTCGGTCACTAATTATGTAGTGTTATTAGGTACATAGGTTCTGGAGTGAAACTGCACTTGCGTGGTCTAGTAGCATGATACGAGTAACGAGACTGACCTTTTATCTACCAAATATTTATTTTATTTTTTCAAACAACAGTATTGTCCCTTTCAACATATTTCATTTCTGAACCGGAATGCCTTTGGAGGTCAAAATTCCATGAGAGATTGGGCCATGTGACACGAAACGTTGTTATGAAGCAGCATTCGCGTGTCTGCTATGTCTGGTCTCACTCGATTCACTCATCTCCTGGGCCTTTCAAGCAAATCTTTGCAGAACACTTGAGTGACAGTTTCTCTTGTGGAGTAATCCAGCAAGAGCAAGGAAACGATCGACATTTTCGCTGTTTTATAATTTAAAGGTCTCCCTGAGCAAGGTTCTACATCTACATCTGCATGGATACGCTGCAAATCAAATTTAAGAGCCTGGAAAGGGGTTCATCGAACCACGAAGGTTAATCTTCAATGTGTTATCGGTCTTTCGAAACTGATCTACACCAGCGGAAACTTTGTGCTACCAATAAGGAATGTTCCCATAGGCCTGTTCCAATTTCTCAAAGGTCACACTCGCAGTTTCCCCAAGTTGAACAAAAAACTTTATGGCATAGCGGTACTCTATATTACGCTATTTTATTTTCGTAAAACACAAACAGCACACAACTTCAAGCTGGCGCTCTTAAAATTAACAGAGCAGAAACTCGGAGTGAACATCTGGAAGGGATGAGCACAACGGTCTACACAAGTGGGACAGCACAACGTTCCAAGATCACTCAGAGTGCCGTCACTTTCATTACTTTTCCCACATCTCGTAGTTACGTGTTTACAGAAATATATATGCACTCAGACAGGATACCAAGCACGTGCTTTTCAAAAGTTAGTTCTGTAAGTAACACCTCTATCACACTGTATTTTCAATATACATACGTACTCACTTTGTTACAAACAAGAGCATAAATGTTTCACATGCTCGAACTTTCCAGGATAAATCAAATAAACGCTGCACCATCTATCAGGGACGCAGATTACTAATTAGCATAGAACGATGCTAATAATAATAATAATAATAATAATAATAATAATAATAATAATAATGATAATGTTGAGAAAATGAGAGAAAATTTCAGATACCATTTTGAAACAGTAATAAGTAACCTAGAATAAATGCAGTGAAGCAAATCGAGATTACATTCTGATTGTCTTACTGAAGACTACATTAAGTCCACTCATTTCGATGGCTACTAGACTTTAGTTATAAATATCACTGCTTTGATAACCCTGTTTGGCGATTAACGGAGCTGCCACCACTGCAACCTTAACAAACCGTTTACGCTTCTGAGACGTTTTGTCAGATGTAGCTCTGCTTCTTATAGCGTGCAACTTGTGTAGCAGGGGATTCTCACACCCTGTGCAGCAGGGGATTCTCACAACTTATGTAGCAGCTGATTTTCACAATTTTCTTGTGGATGAGAATCAGAGCTTGCCCTTTCTATTATATATATATGTATACAGTGTGTTCCATTGATCGTGACCGGGCCAAATATCTCACGAAATAAGCGTCAAACGAAAAAACTACAAAGAACGAAACTTGTATAGCTTGAAACTTCAATGGTTCAATTGGCTCTGAGCACTATGCGACTTAATGTCTGAGGTAATCAGTCGCCTAGAACTTAGAACTAATTAAACCTAACTAACCTAAGGACATTACACACATCCATGCCAGAGGCAGGATTCGAACCTGCGACCGTAGTGGTCGCTCGGCTCCAGACTGTAGCGCCTAGAACCGCACGACCACTCCGGCCGGCCTAGCTTGAGGGGGGAACCCACACGGCGCTATGGTTACATGGCGCTGCCATAGGTCAAACGAATATCAACTGCCTTTTTTTTTGAATAGCAACCCCCATTTTTGTTACTTATTCGTGTAGTCCGTAAAGAAATATGAATGTTTTATTTGGACCAATTTGTTCGTTTTGTGATAGTTGGCGCTATAATAGTCACAAACATATTTTAGACGAAATAGTGGTAACAGGTAGGTTCTTTAAATTAAAATACAGAACGTAGGTAATTTTGCACATTTTATTTCGGTTGTTCCAATGTGATACATGTATCTGTGTGAACTTATCATTTCTGAGAACGCATGCTCTTATCGCGTGATTACCTGTAAGTGCCACATTAATGCAATAAATACTCAAAAAATTATGTCCGTAAACCACAATGCATTTGGCAATACGAGTAATGGCATTTCTCTCAACAGCGAGTAGTTGGCCTTCCGTAATGTTTGCACATGTATTGACAATGCGCTGAGGCATGTTGTCAGGCGTTGTCGGTGGATCACGATAGCAAATATCCTTCAGCTTTCCCCACACAATGAAATTCGGGGACATCAGATCCGGTGAATGTGCGGGCCATGGTATGCTTCGACGACCAGTCCACCTGTCATGAAATATGCTATTCAGTACCGCTTAATCTGCACGCAAGCTATGTGCCGGACATCCATCATGTTGGAAGCACATCGCCATTCTGTCATGCAGTGAAACATCTTGCAGTAACATCGGAAGAACAGTACATACGAAATCAGCATACATTGCACCGTTTAGATTGCCATCGATATAATGGGGGCCAATTATCCTTCCTCCCCTAATGCTGCACGATTCATTAACCCGTCAAGGTCACTAATGTTCCACTTGTCGCAGCCATCGTGAATTTTACGTTGCCCAATAGTGCAAATTATGCTGGTCTCCGTTACCGCTGTTTGTGAATGACGCTTCGTCGCTAAATAAAGCGCGTGCAAAAAATCTGTCATCGTCCTGTGATTTCTTTTGTGCCCAGTGGCAGAAATGTACACGACGTTCAAAGTCATCACCATGCAATTCCTGGCGCATAGAAATATGGTAGGGGTGCAATCGATGTTGATGTAGCATTCTCAACACCGACATTTTTGAGATTCCTGATTCTTGGGCAATTTGTCTGCTACTGATGTGCGGATTAGCCGCGACAGCAGCTAAAACACGTACTTGGGGATCATCACTTGTTGCAGGTCGTGGTTAACGTTTCGTATGTGGCTGAACACTTCCTGTTTCCTTAAATAACGTAACTATCCGGCGAACGGTCCGGACACTTGGACGATGTCGTCCAGGAAGCCGAGCAGCATACATAGCACACGCCCGATGGGCATTTTGATCACATTAGCCAAACATCAACACGATATAGACCTTTTCCGCAATTTATAAACGGTCCATTTTAACACAGTTAACGTATCACGAAGCAAATACCGTCCGCACTGGCGGAATGTTACGTGGTACCACGTACTTATACGTTTGTGACTATTACAGCGTCATCTATCACAAAGCGAAAGAAGAGGTCCAACTAAAACATTCATATTTCTTTACGTACTACACGAATATGTAATAAAAAATGCGGTTTCCTATTTAAAAAAGCGCAGTTGATACCCGTTTGACCTATGGCAGCGCCATCTAGCTTGCCAACCATGGCGCCATCTGGTTTCCTGCTTCAAGCTAGACGAGTTTCGTTCTTTGTACTTTTTGCGTTCGATGCACCAGCCATTTAACATTTGCAAGACATCTTCGACAAGATAACCATCCCCTCCCCATTAACCAGAAAAAGGAGTAGACATGAAACTAATCAGTCTCTGTAAAAAAAGGCATATTCTACCAATGGAAGAAATCCTTCCAATTTTTAACGTAAGAACAGATTGGAAAGACCTAATAAGCGACCAGACAGACATCAGCATCCAAACATTATAGACAGAAGTAGAATGTATAGCAGATAAAGAACACCCCCTCTATCCGTCACAAAAACAGTATCATACTAAACAGCAAACGTACACGCTCTGGATCACTCACCACAGTACTACAGTAAAGTATTTTAATAAAGTAATAACACATATACAAAGTTTAGGATGTTTATATCCCCGCACACAAACACTCATTCTGCATTAAAAAAAAATAAAAGTCGTGAAATAAAAAGTTACCTACACATTCACAGATAGAGAAAGGGTGAAAGAGAGAGAGTGAGAGAGAGCAGACGCTTTTACCAAGCCATAAAGATCAAAACAAATTACGATCACATCTCACAATGTTAAAACAGGCTACGCAAATTGTGTGTAGCACCACACACTATCAAACCATATTTATGTCCAGTATTACGGAAGTGCAGCTATTTAAAAATCAGTCAACTATGTGTGAATGGACGTTTGGAATGAAGCAGGAAGCCAACTATTCGTAAGTAATCATTGTAATTCAGAACTGTTTAACAGTAATGAAGAAGAGCGTGAGAACTGTATACGATCTTGAAGAATAGATTTTTAAGGAAAACCATATTGTTATTTTGACCACTGAAGAGGCTTTGATATGAAGCGAAAAGCGTATGGTGTAATTAAACTTTTATTACAGACATAAAAGACGTAACAGAGCATACGTTACTAGTAATAAATGGTTTAGAGGAACGATAGAAGCACGAAGATTCGCAAATGGAAGCGGTTTTCTGTCTAAAAGTAACGACGATTTAGAAGAAATGTACAACATGAGGGACAGTCAGCTCAACTAAGAGATTCGAATGACGGGAACAGGATCAAAGGAAAACATGATAAACATAAGCAGAACGTTGAGAGCGACTTGTAACACGCCAATTGTGGAACAGCAGTGCTGAATGTTGTCATTATTTGAGATGTGCATCTGAGTTTCTCATCATACACACGCTGCCCCTTTTGTACACAGTTCTACTGAAACGTAGCTCTTCTTTTAACGGATGCACAGTCTTTTGTTGTTCCTAAAACAATAAATGAAGACTCTTCTTGCCAATTAAATGGGTGCAGCAATGAAATCGCATCTGCTCTGTCTGCTGTACTTAAAAGTTTCCGAACTCCCTAAATTGGCACCCACGAGCAAGCGGCTGCATCTAACTGTAGGTAGATAATTAGTTATACCTTAACCTACTGGGAAGCCTTTACATGCATTACAAAAGCAACGCGTCTTTCTCCACACGCATCAACGTCGACTCTACAAATAGGAACCGTGAGACTAATTTTGATCTGTTCCACCCTGAGAGTCTGACTGCAGTGCAAACTAGATCGCAGACTGCGTATATAGCAGTATTCCTTTATGCCCGGACGTCCTTCCGTAAATAGTCATTTACAGAACATTTTAGGGGAATACGATAAATCTGACCAGGTTAGTAACAGTAGTCAGGATTTCCTAAGAGTAGATAGCATCTCGGAGAGTGTTATATCACCAGTATAGCTTAGTATGTACAAGCCATTTTTTTATCTTGTCACAGTAAAATATCTCAGAAACTACGCATAGGATTAAAAAAACGGAAAAACTCTAATTCAGTATTTTTAAAAGTACTATCCTGCGATACCAATATTAACCAGCCTCCTTCTGCCCGATACCCCCTGTGGTAGGCTGGGTGGGGGGAACTACGAAATCTCAAATGGGAGCAGACCCATTTTAATTGTAGATCCGGATTCTACGGAAAAATTAGGAATTTTCTTATGTAGCATGTTTTGCAACAGATGGCTCTGTAATCCGAAAATAACACTATAGAGATCCAAAACAGTAGCATCTGGAGTTAAATGCACTGGATGGAAAACATAAAAACAGACGTCTGTGCAAATGACTCAGTGTTTGCCGTTTTCTTCGTGTAGCTGCTTGGAAAAATTCATTAATTTATTATTTGACTTGATCTAATTGCAAGCACGTCATCCCCATTCCTAAATACTTTGCTGTGCTGTATCCTAATCGTCCTACTCTTCTTCCAGGTTTCCCCCCCTCCCCCCACCTCCCTAGCCGTCCGAAGTGGCCGAGCGGTTCTAGGCACTACAGTCTTGAACCGCGCGACCGCTGCGGTCGCAGGTTCGCCCTGCCTCGGGCGTGGATGTGTGTGATGTCCTTAGGTTAGTTAGGATTAAGTAGTTCTGAGTCTACGGGACTGATGGCCTCAGACGTTGAGTCTCATAGTGCTCAGAGCCATTTGAACCCCCCCCCCCCCCCCCCAACTCACCATACTCATCCTCCTCCTCCGCCTCCTTCTTCTTCTCTGACAATCGCGTCGCTTGTACCGCTATTTCTTGTGGAATGATGTCTGGCATACTCTAACAGGCCATCGCAAATACAGAGACACGTCAGGAAAATACGGTTCAAATGGCTCTAAGCACTAGGGGCTTTAACATTTGAGGTCATTAGTCCCCTAGAACTTAGAACTACTTAAACCTAACTTACCAAAGCACATCACACACATCCATGCCCGAGGCAGGATTCGAACCTGCGACAGTATCGGTTGCGCGGTTCCGGACTGAAGCGCCTAGAACCGCTCTGCCACACCGGCCGGCTGCAACCAATCGCTTCTCAAGATAAACCTACCCAAACCATTATAGGATCCACTACCCATATCTACCGACTCCTAGACTTCTATCTTTCCATTTATAACTGCTCCATCCCGCTAGCTAATACATTACATTATTTTGGACTAACATCAATTGGCAACTAACACGGAAAACTCACCTGCTAGCCATCTAACAGAAATCCCACAATAGACTAAAAGGCCTAAAACTACTAATTGGTCGAAATTGTGGATTGCACCCTTCCACTGTGCTCAGCACCTACAAAACCTTGACCTTCCTCAATTTGAGCCCTGAATTAGATACTTGTAGACTTCTCTTAGCCAGGAATACCATTTTTGGTATTGCTAGTCTGCTTTTGATGCCCTCCTTCCTGCATCCTTGCTGTCTAAGTAGTAAAATTACTTCACATCATGTACTTTGTGACCGTTTCTCACTGTACTGATTTCTGCTACATTTCATTGCTTTCGCCTTCCTTTCATTTAGTCTCAGTCCATATACTTCAATTATTAGACTGTTCATTCCATTCAGCATGTAATTCTTCTTTACTTTCGCTCAGGATAGCAAAGTCATCAGCGAATCGTTTTATTGATATCCTTTCACCTTGAATTTTACTTCCACTCCTGAACCTTTCTCTTGTATCTATCACCACTTCTGCGATGTACAGACTGAACAGTAGGGCCGAGAGACTACATCCCTGTCTAGCACCCTTTTTAATCCGAGCCCTTCTATCTTGGTTGTCAACTCTTATTATTCCCTGTTGACTCTTGGACGTATTGTTTATTACCTGTCTCTGCCTATAGCTTACCTTTATTTTGCTCAGGATTTCGAACACCTTGCACCGTTTCACATTGTCGAACGGTTTTTCCTGGGCTTCAAAGCCCACCAATGTGTCTTGATTTTTCTTTAGTCTTGCTTCCATTATCAACCGAAACATCAGAATTGCCTCTCTGGTGCCTTTACCTTTCCCAAAGCCCAACTAATCATCGCCTGACACTCCTCAATTTTCTTGTTCATTCTTCTGTGTATTATTGTTAACAACAACTCGGATGCATGAGCTTTTAAGCTCATTGTGTGACAATTCTCGCACTTTCAGCTCTTGCAGTCTTCGGAATTGTGTATACGATATTCTTCCGAAAGTCAGGTGGTATGTCTCCAGACCGAAACCTTCGACCCACCGACGTGAATAGTTGTTTTGTTGCTACTGATGGAATGTTCTCTGTATCTTCTGCTTTATATGATCTTAAGTCCTCCTAGGCTATTCCGATTCTAATACTGGATCACCTGTTTCTTTAAAATGCGCTCCTGTTTGTTCTTCTATCACATTAGACAAATCTTCCTCCTCATAGAGGCCTTCAATGTGTTCTGTTCACCCATCCGCTCTCTCCTCTGCATTTAATAGTTGCATTTCAGTTGCTTTCTTACTGTTAACACTTTTGCTTTGTATTTTTCTACTTGCTTTGTATTTTCTTCTACTCCTTCCTGTAGTACTGCATTCCAGTCCCCCATGACCATTAAATTTTCATCTCCATTTACGTGCTGCATTACCACTTCTGTATCCATATATACCTTCTCTATCTCTTCATCTCCTGCCTGCGACGTCAGCATGTAGATCTGTACCATTGTTGACGATGTTGGTTTGCTGTCGATTCTGATCAGAAGAACGCCCTCGCTGAGCTGTTCACAGTAATTCACTCTCTGCACTGCGCTCCTAGTTACAAGGAATCCTACTCCTGTTGTACCATTTTGTGCTGTTGATATTATCCTATACTCATCCGAACAAAACTCTTGTCTTTTTTTTTCATTTCAACTCACTGACCACTTCTATTTCTAGATTTAGCCTTTGCATTTAGTTTTCGGATTTTCTAGCTCAACTACCACGTTCAAGCTTCTGACATTCCACGCCACGACTTGTAGAACGTTATCATTTCGTTGTTTATTCAATCTTTTTCTCACACTCACCTCCTCCTTGGCAGCCCCCTCCCGGAAAATGGAATGGGGAATTATTCCGGAATCTTTTGCCAATGGAGAGATCACCATGACACTTTTTCAGTTACAGGCCAAATGCCCTGAGGATACACGTTACGTGTCTTTAATGAAGTGGTTTCCATTGCCTTCTGCATCCTCATGCCGTTGATCTCTGCCGATTCGCCCGCCATTAGGGGCAGTTTCCAACCCCAAGGATAAGAGAGTGACCTGAGCCTCTATCCACTCGTCCGCCCTCTTTGACAAGGTCATTGGCAAAATGAGGGAGATTTCCTATGCCGGAAGTCTTCGGCCTCCAACACTGATTGTTAATCAAAATTTAAGCACCGGGTGTTTCGAATCTGGGACCGATGACGTTTAGATTATTATTCAAACACGCTACCCCCGTTTTCTTATTAATCTCAATTTGTTCGTTATTGTTCGTTCTATTCGTTCGGAGTAGACGCCCTATGGCGCTTGTTCAAAATTATCGTGGATTCATAACTCTGTTTTTTTATGACAGAAACATTTCATATTTCACCCAATCAGAAACATCATTGCGAATGATTTCCAGAACCGAGTAACATTTTTCCAGTGGTTTCTTCAGCAACGCAGAGAGACCACACTTCCTTTCCTCTAGTGTTACTCCGTCATGAGTCGACCTTAACGAACCACAGTACGATTCATCGACAAAACAAGCATTATTGGAAAATAAAAGGAAAAGAACCACATTGCCTGCACCAAGCTTAACAGTGTCCGTGGAATGTGATTCTTTAATGTGGACTAACTGGTAACAAAGTCATCGCTCCATTCTTATCGTTGGCACCTCAAATGGTGATAAACATTGAGTATTCGTGGAGGACGAGATCTTTCTGTATTCTTTACAGAACTTCCGTTGGACAAAAAATGTGGTTTCCGCACAATAGTTGTCCAGAAATTATTCCGTAAGAGCATGAGAAGCTTTAGATCTTACTTGCCTGGCTTTTGCTTGTGAGTTTACATGAGGAATGAAGTTAATAAAAGACGAAAAAGCGTGATAAAATGTCTCAGCGTACGACCAATGAATATCAGCAGATTACTTCTAAGGCATTTATGAGTTTTGTCGAATCGTTCCATGTGCGGATAAACAAGGTTTCGAAGTGGGCGGCCACATTTTTCAGCACTTATTGCGAAATAATTCTCAGAAACAAGCAGCCTTTGGTGAGAAGTGAAACGAAATATCTCGGACAAGCTACATTCATAGTTACTAAACGAAACTGGTTTTCCTATTCTGCTCCAGTTCGCTTTTCTGGAGATAACCCTGTTTTGAAACTCAGTAGCGTTATTTGTCGATTACAGAGCCATCTATCGCACAACGACGATTGTGTTAGATACAGAGGTTTTTTTCTCCGTAGAAATTGAATATACAATGAAAATGGGATGTTTCTATTTAAGATATTAAAGTTGCCCTTGTCTGCGGAGATGGGGTAGCGGGGTTAGAATTGGTATCAACGGATGGCATATTTCAAAATATTAAACACAATTTTCTTCGTTTTTTAAACCGATGCGTAGTTTTTGAGATATTATTTTGTTTCCATGTTTAAGTGAATTATTGTAGGATCAACGAATTAACGACTTCATTACTTTGATTGATTGAATAAATTACTAGTGCATTCACCTTAAACCCTTTGGTACTATCTACGTCAGCAGAATATAATACTTTTATTATTATTCTATTTTAATACAATTTCTCTTTTATTAGAAAATTTACATTACTTGCCAGTGACTGTATAATTAGACTGAAGGGTCACTGATTATCACTATTTTATGTAGATTTTATTAGTTTAACACCTGTGCATGCAAGAAGACATGTGCGGCATGACCCCGTGACTTTAGGAGGTATCATTGTAAATAGAATCGTGCATCGCCCACTTTCACTAGTGCTTGATGTCGTCTCGAGGATTATATTTAGTAAACAGCATGGCAACACGTCGGTCACAAGGAGAGAAGCGGAATTATGGGATTATTCTAGCGAGGATACAAGCAGCAGATTGGGAAATACCCAGGCATAAACGACTTCGACAAAGGACAGATTATTATGCACCGGCGCCGGGAACGACGATTTCCGATGTGATGAATCTGGTCTTCTGTTTAGATGCCACTGTCATGAATATCTGCAAAAAGTGATTGAGAGACGGTGAAATCACATGTGGACGACAAAGTGATGTAAGTCTATGAGACAGAACAAGTGTTTCGGAGCACACAGTTCTACGCCCTCCGTAGAACGTCGGGCTGTGCAGCAGATGACCCATAGTGGATACTTTCATGTTCTTCCATCTGAGCAAAGCCTGATGTTGGTCTGAAGGTACATGACGACATCCAGCATACAGAGAGACTACTTTAGCTGAAACATGTCTGATGATGACAAGTATAAGTTGGAAATCTGTACATCACAGTATTTCCACAGCGCTACTCATAGTACAGAACCACTGACGTGCTGACATGTTTAAGGAGTGTTAGATGGGTGTCCAAAAATCGATTTTTTGTAGCTTGACAGCGAAACTTCATTTCGTTCATGCTTATTGGTATCTGCGAGACAGTGTTGCACCACGAGCAGTTACGACGCTTCTGGTCACACCACAGGTACAAATGTTTTGCAAAAGGGATAAATGCCAGACCAGCTATGCGATTAGATTCATTATTTTCTAGAAGACAGGACTAATCCTTCTGGGTAGGCCGAAATCATACGCTATAGAAGTAACTTCACAAACTTCCCAGTGCATATCACTGTTCACATGTGTAAACTAGCTGCACTGCGTGACATTGCCCGGGATGTTTAATGTCAAAGTGATTGGCCCTGTGCCTTGTTGATACTCACAGAAAATGCAAACTGCGTGGAAACTACAATCACTTTAAATCGAAGAGGATATTGGAAGTTAATCAGTCAAGTACCTTTCGCGATGTTTGGTGACAATATTTCTCCATTATATATTTTTTACAAATATTTTTGCATATTGTGCATTTTAAAGAATGTATAGCCTATGTTAGCCCAAAGTTCATTAGGAGGTCGTATAGAAATTTGAAGTAAGTCGGCCAAGAACTTGTAGAGGTTTTTGCTAACAACATTTCGTTTAAAGTCAGATTACGAAACCTTATGCAGATTGTGATCTTCCTCTTGTCTTGAAGCTATAAAGTGCCAAATTTCATTAAGAGAGGGACAAAGATTTGTAAGAGTTAAAAATAAACAAAAAAAACGAACGAATACTCTCCTTTATGTATAGAAATTCGTAGACGGAGGATCTGGTGCGTCGCTATGTAGGTCTGTTAGCGGATGGTAGTCCCATACACAGGAAAGTCTTAGTGATAGTTGACCCTGAAAACGCCGAACTGAAATATTTTATCTCCTTAAATGAGGAGAACTTTATTACTCAGGCCTCGTGAAACGGTAACAACAGCAAGTATCTAATACTTAACGTTTCTAAGGATGCAAAGGGAAACCCTCCGTACTTCACGATCCTACGCTGCAGAAGATAAAATTCTCCAGTCAGTTGTCATAGTTGCAAGAAAGGTTAGCCATTATTAGCTTCATGAAGGTCTTTCTAAAGAGAAAACAGTTAAAGCTATACAGCGTGTTACACAATACTTAATGTGCCGGCCGCGGTGGTCTCGCGGTTAATGCGCTGCAGTCCGGAACCGCGCGACTACTACGGTCGCAGGTTCGTATGCTGCCTCGGGCGTATATGTGTGTGATGTCCTTACGTTAGTTAGGTTTAAGTAGTTCTATGTTCTAGGGGACTGATGACCACAGATGTTAAGTCCCATAGTGCTCAGAGCCCTTTTTAATACTTAATGCCAAATTTGTACAAACGGTAAACGATACAGTTCTCATATACTACACAAAAACAAAGAGTCGTATTATCATCTAACTAGGAGCAAACAAAATTTACATAAAGACCCTGCCTATTTACAGATTACCCAGTAGAATCATAGTACATTTCGATAATGATTCATATCATAATAGAAAGGAGAATAAATAACCTTCGTCTGCAAACCAGTTAAATACTTCTCTGTCGGGCCAATGTTCACACACAGTATCATCTAGTCAAAAGAAGCAAAGCGTTTGGCTTTATTTACGGAGCATCTACTTTGTTCTCTTTATTTCATTGGAATTTTAGCAGCATGTGCTTCCCTTCCCTTCAGACTGCCGTCAAATAGTTCAGACTCAGATACTGTAGATGTAATCTGAAATTTGTGAAAAAAGGAAATCCCACAGATCTAATATACCAAGCATTTACCTGAGGAAAAGAACGACAAGACCTGACGTTTTAGCTGCTGTGGTATTTGAAGAAAAGTGTCAGGTCATGATAAAGCGCTAAAACTTAAATTCGCATTGCGTGATTCGCTGTGAGACAGTGAGGGGTAATTTTATACTCTGTCCTTGCAGTGTGTTACAGTTGACTTACGTGCATCTCTTGCCTATGATCGTCTTGGATGTGAGTGCAGTGTGGTGTCAAGTTTGTTTGATATGACGATGAGGGCAGGGAGCGGCTGAAACTCGTCTCTGGTACGCAGTCTGTTCATCTCGAATGACGCCAAAGTGGCAGCCTAGTTTGAAGTGTCCAAACTACGTTTACTTCACCATCGACAGCGTCACAAGCCCTCACGACATGGGATACTGTGGAGAGCTTTGAAATTTAATCAAGGACAATGATACAAAATCTGGTAATCAAGAAATTTAGACCACCATCTTCTTCATGGTCAAACACTGTCTCTGAATCGAGGGCCAAGAGCGCATTAAAGACCTCGTCTACAGAGTTTGATATACTGCCTGATGTACACAACAAATAATGCACATCACAAACTAATGTTCTGTGTATTTAAGCACGTGGCTAGTAAGTTGCAATGAAAAGGCAACAGCTACCAAGAACTTCAAGCACTTACTCTGTAATTGTACACAAATTTACTTAAAGGAAAAGCAATAGCTTCGATGTGTGTGGGGAAGCCATGGGAAACATACGCCAGACTCAAATTAGCCCTAGCAACGCATGAACAACCTAATCTTCAGTACATTTTGGTGCGTTAATTATGAATGAATGTGAATGTGAATGGAAAAAATATCTTCTGGAAATTATTCTCAACCTTTAGTTACATATATTGGAACTCATAAGCACCAGTTACTCACAGTCATGTGATCAATTTGTGGGGATATCTTCCATATAATCACCTTGCAGAGCCTGATGTGAAAGCACCGGTCCTTTTAATTTTGAAACTTTTAGGAGGAGAAAACTTTTTTGAAGCAACTAGGATGCATCGGAATTATCAGAGTGATTTCTGTTTTTCAATGTTTTTATCCTTCCAACCATCACTCATCCAAGGACAATCAATGTGTATTAACTTTATTTGTATGTAAACAGAACCGGTTATTTGTGAGGGACTTGGAATATCATTTAAGTACACTGAATTATCAATGTCATTGGCTATCAGCACAGATTAGAATTATATGAAACTTAATTTGATTCATAAAACACTTCGCGTTTATGGTATAGGGCATGTCTGACCTCATGGGAGCGTTGTCACAAGGTAACAGCACATGAGAAGCATCCTCATCAGTTTTCTTCACCAACTTGACACAATACCGACGGGTGTAGCAGACGCTTTGACAGTTCCAGATGTGTAAACTGCCGGGATGGAAATCCGTACGGTTTTTGCCTAGTGTGAAGGCGGCAACACCAATGCAGCTGATAGTTCAGTACATTTCGCATGTTTCTTTTTAAGTGCCTGGAAATCAGATAAAAAGAATTATTCCGCATAGTTTTTGTTTATTACATCCAACATTTTTAATTGGGATCGTATTACTACCATTTCAAATAAACATGGGAAGATTTGATTTGGCGTACAGACGAATGAGGGTGATTCACGTTTAAGAATACTAAGGTTACATTATTATTACTCTTCCACTAGAGTATCTCGGAAGCTTTCACCTTCCCCAGATCTTCAGTTAGCTATTTCGAATAACAAAGAAATGTTATACTCACAACAATTGTTCAAAGTGATCTCCATCAGTTGAAACGCATGCCTTAAAAGAGCGTGAAGAATTTACCCACGCTCTTCCTCATATTATCATTTACAGTTTCATACTATCTGGCTGGCTTTGGGGACTACGACTTGGCACTTAATCTCGATTTTCTAGTGAAAAAACTGTTTTATCTGGGAGGTGAAAAAGGGTTCAGTTGGCTTTGAGCACTATGGGACTTTACTTCTGAGGTCATCAGTCCCCTAGAACGTAGAGCTACTTAAACCTAACTAACCTAAGGACATCACACACATCGATGCCCGAGGCAGGATTCGAACCTGGGAGGTAAAGATACACCGTCGTCACGTCACGATGGTTTCTGAATTGGCTTTAGATGTAGCCCCACCGTAGTCGATGCGGAACCTATAACACACACTTCTCATTCAAATTGCTGTTTATAGGCTTTGTAAAGCTTGAAATAATGATTTTAGCTTATTAGTTCTCCTATAAAAAATAATCAGTTCGAAATGCTCGATCGTCTGTAGAAACTTTGGTCAACATTTGTCGATACAGTGCTAAGTTGTAACAAGAAGTATCTCGCAGCTGAAGAATAATTATTATAAGCATGTAAAATTTGGAGTTGGCTTTGAGATTTCATTTAAAATAAGGAATAAGGATGTTCCACAACAAAAGGCGGTGCCAGGGAATTTATAGAGTATCCTTAGCAGATGAAAAAAGAGATAGTTGGAACACAAATAGGAAAAATTTTGTGAATTCTAACTGACACTGATTGATACACAGCGCAAAACAGTTAAAACACCTTTCGAAGCTCCATAAGCACCACCGATTTCGAAGCGTAAGTTAGAGATTCGGCTCGAAGGTGCGTACAACACTTCTCTGCAATGGCGCAAAAGTGTGAGGCCTCACAACATCTCTCTTTAGGTTCAACGACGTTTCAAATAAAGATCTGTCGCCACTTTCGAAAGAAAGGGCAAGGCTCAGATGTTCATGCGATGTGTAAAGTCGGTTAATGATGTCACATTGGCAACAAATATCACTCCACTTTTGCCCAGTGCCGCAGTAGATGTGTCATACGTCCAGAAGGTAGTCACACTAACTCTTACTAACACTTTATCCCTTCTTTTTGAAACATCAGTGATAGAGGTCACAAGTGCTACTCCCACGGTTGAAATTAAGCGATTGTCATAAGAGTGGGCGAGGAAAATATTTCACACACCCCGTCGTGCAGCATCGGCACTAAAGACCTCGATGGATGACATGAAGAGCGTCAATGAGACAACCCCTTTCCCTGCGGCGTTGATTTCTACACTTCTCTCGGTCGACAACGACAATTCGCAGTGGGAAGAGCTACAGGAAGGCGTCGTTCACAACCTTTGACTCTGTTGACACCCTCTGGCGTTTCAAACCTCCTTTAAAAACACCGTTGGGCTGTATCTCCTTTCGACGAGATCGCACCTGTTCGGAATGCAGGGGAACAGCAATTTTTATCCTCGTGTACAGGTTGGAACAACTAGACTGTTCAAAATTACGTGACGAAATTTCAGTGATCCGAAGCTGTTTCAGCGCTCCTTCGTTGTGACCTCCTGTGACGTGATCACGGGGGGATTGAACCCTGACATATGTGTGAATAAACTGGCAAGCAGTTCCTCTAAGACCGCCCAGTTCGTCAAAACCCTCAATGGCATCTGCCCACTTTTATTACGTTGCACATGCACAGGCGCCACACGTGACGGAACTACAAGCCATCCGGAGGCAGGTTACATTACTCCATTTTCGTCGCTACTGTGCTGCTCTTGCTACTGATATCAGGATATCAAAGAGATTGCCTTGCCTGTCTGCAAGCTCGTAGGACGCCTTCGCTGGTTCTGCTTGCACAGGTGTATTTTTAAAATTCTCGAGGAACTTGGATAGATGCCACCGAGAGTTTTGCCGAGTCTGGGAATCTTAGAGCAGCCGTTTGCCATTTTAGTGAAGCATATTTAAATGTCGCGTCCCTTTATGATCACTCCACAGAACGACACAAAGTAGGAACGCGGAAAAAGCATAGGCACCCATAGATCCTTGGGATTACTGTGAACTGTCATTTTCGTTCATGAATTGTGTGATAATCAAAGCCCCTTCGAAATAGCTGGTTTCATTGACACCCTTTATGTCATCACTGCAGCCTTTTAGTGACGATTTGACGATTCTCACGAGAGAAACTTGACGTCGCAATTCCCCGACCCCTCCTCTCCATCATATCAGATTTGGTGATAAAATGGTCTCTCTTCTCTGTGGCCGAGTGGTTCTATGCGCTTCAGCCCGAAACCTCGCTACTGCTGCGCTCGCAGGTTCGAATCCTGCCTCGGGCATGGATGTGTGTGATGTCCTTAGGTTAGTTAGGTTTAAGTAGTTCCAAGTCTAGGGGACTGATGACCTCACATGTTTAGTCCCATAGTGCTTGGAGACATTTTTGGACAAAATCCTACAGCGGCTAGCGAGCCAATAGGTCAACACTGACTAAGCATGAAAACAGGTAGAACGTGTGCTGAACTTCGAAAAAAGAAGCAAAACAGTGAATGGTCGATGCTAAAGATGTGCAACATCGAGCGTAGTGAAATAGCCACGACTTCGTAATTGAGTGATCACGGTTTTGGACTGCAAAGTGGGAGAGCTCTGTTCAAATATCTCTCGCGCACCATTCCTTTCACAAAATTATGGACCTTGCAGCCGGTCATTGACATCTCTGTTCTCCTTTTGCAGTTTCGAAAACTGTCATACTATACGTTGGTTACCGAGTATGAGCCATGTGGTTAGAATAGATTACCGTCGCAACTGAGAGTAGGCGAGTTGCCGCGTCGATCACTCACAGACATGAAAATAACAAATAAACTGGTGTGAAAATATGGTACAATAAAGAAATTGAAGAATCAAAATTTCCAAAACGAAACTTAGAGAGTCGGGACATGTGGTAGTTGTGTAGAACAAATAGGAGGTACGTACGTCTGGAGGTCCCTTCCTTATACCTCTTTGTTGCTAACGGACGTTACATCACGGTGCAGACACAGATTTAGTACAGCGAGCGGAGAGATCATTGAGCGGACGGACAGTTTATAATTTTGCCAAAAAAATTTGGAGATTTGAACACGGATCTCGCCCTTCGCCGTCTATACCGTGACTCCACTTCGCTCGATATTGCCTATCGTCAGAGCTTGGTCCAGTCACTGATTCTGTTGTGCTTCTTTTTTCAAAATCGAGTACCCCTTGTTCCTGTTTTCATGCGTGATCGGTGTTAATTTTTTTCACGGGCTATCCAGTGGGCCATCTTACCACCAACTCTGAGGCGTGCGATGGGTGTTTCCTTTGTGAGCGGTGGTACGTGTGGAACGTTTTCATCGGCTACTGATAAGATAGACGTGTGATTTGAACGCTGGTAGCGCGCTTCTGACCTTCATGGCACAAGAAAGGCGAAATGTTGGTATGAGAGGGTGTGCCAACCTTCCGATCGTTTGGCATGTCCCTGATGGCGTTGGGCAGAATTGTAGTGATATTTGATGTAATGTGGCATAATTAACCCACCTAACACATCACATGAGGTTCTGAGCTGCGGCATTTTTTCTCTCAAGTGTCAACAGCCTGCTGTTTGATGCGTCGTCGAGTCTTCGTCGCAGTGTGTACCGTTACAGAGGAAAATTGTACCCACGTCTAAGCCAGATTTCAAGCTTTACCGTAGCAATGAGCGAAGATTACTGCGGTTTCGAAAAAGTGACCCTTTAATTATGTTGCGCAGTGCATTTTTACTAGAAGATTGAGGATAAAATTCAAAGTGCTTTAAAAATAGACGTATTATCAAGCGAAATTAAAAAGGTAGACGCTATACACCGCAAGAGAAAAGTTATTAACAAGTTGTACGGGATCCAAACTATCGATGTGAAAGCCAAGGGACACGGAAGTGAGGAATTAATTAAGAAGGGGACTATGATAGGTTTCCAATCTATTCCACATCTTATCCTATCTGCACATACAGAAAGCAAAAAAGAAAAATTAGGAGGAATTTTGAAAAGGGACAGAAGTTGAGAAACGAAGAAGAAAAACTTTATGGTCATTAAAACTGTAATTTCGTCTCAGATGGAAGAAGAATTTGAACATCAGTTTTATGTACTGTATTAAGTCTTGAAGCCCGTTATATGGAACATCAATAAGAGTACAACATATGTTTAGGATTGTGGCTAAATTACATCAGAAGATGAAAAGGAAATGAGATGAGATGACAAACGACTTTTGCTGTTTGAGAAACAAAACAACAGATGACGGCAGACGTGAAGAAGAGACATGATTTACACCGGCGATAGGAAGAATATCTTTTTTGAAGGAAATTACATATAACAACACTGACTATAAATGTCACATTCAGGAAGAATTTGCGAAACGAATTTGTCGATGTGAAGTCCAGGCACGGAAAAGAAATATTCATGATAAACATTATGGGAAAGAAGATAAATGTTATGCTACAGATGAAAGCTAAAGATCAGAAAAGTAGATCGAGTTACCAGTAAATAGGTACTGAATCGAACTTGAGAGAAAAGAAGTTTACGGCTGAAATTGAGTGAAGGACGGGGTACGTTGGTACGTTGCATCCTGAGACATCATAAGCAGTTATTTCGGTATTGGAAGAGATGAGGTGGGCAAAACTAATAGAAATGTAACATGGCTTGACTACAAAATGCTGCTTAAGTGGATACACAGTGCAATGATTATGTAAATATGAAAATACTAACACGGTAAGGATAAGTGCGTCAAACGATCTAAGACCAATTTGAGAACGCAAGACTACAACAGTGCAACAACAAAAAACTAGGTAGAGGCATCTTTATATGCAGTTTAAATGGTTTCTGTTCATGCAGTCTCAGTATAAATGCAAAACCATTACGCGAAATTTGTGATACATAATTTCAAGGTTGTCGTATGATCCCATCAGAATTATGAAGCTATCGCTTTTGATGAACCTAGACTGCTGACGTGAGCACAATGCGATGTTCTAAGGGGTATCACCAATTTCATCTCGAAAAATACATAGTGAATTAGTTAATTTTTTCTTTGTTAAGAAGTACATGTGTAGATTATTTCTCAAGCTGGAAGCCGCACGCTACAATATCGTAGCATGCCATTAGAGGAAGACAAACAAAATGCCGTGGCACACTGATGGAGGTGAGCTACACTTTCTCCTTTGGCTCCTTCAGTGGGGTGCAAAGGAACTGTTGCGAGGGAAATATTATGTGTAACAGGACTAGACGCATTTATCTCTAAATAAACGGAAATCATTAACGTTTGCGAATTGATAATTACTTTATGACAGAACGTACTAGGAAGGCAACTCAGCAGGGCAAGTTTTAGTCGCTCGGTCACCATACAACGCTCTCTGCATTGCGGGTCTACTTCCTCTCCTGGCAGGGGCCGTACATTGCAGGCTGCCTACCTTCCGGGGCCGGCCCACCTGTATTTTATGTGCCGCTTCCTCTGCCGCCCCCACACTGATCGCACCGCGCTGTGCAGATCGATGCGACAGTCCACTTCCAGCCTTCACCATTCTCTGGCACCAGAATCTCCCCAGTGGTTCATATGTCAGGAATGGGCCGGATAAAAATACACGTTCCTCATAACTACACAAGAGCACACTGTGTTTCATTATTATTTTGGAGACAAATGACTAGGTAAACGTGTTTGTAATATAGTGCCTGATTATATTAGTATGGAATCGGATGCCTGAAAGATGTTGTCATGAAACATATTGCAGGGCGCTGTGGCCGAGTGATTCTTGGCGTTTCAGTCCGGAGCCGCCCTGTTTCTACGGTCGCAGGTTCGAATCCTGACTCGGGTATTGATATGTGTCACGTTCTTAGGTGAGTTAGGCTTAAGTAATTCTAGGGGACTGATGACCTCAGATGTTATGTCCCGTGGTGCTTAGAGCCATCTGAACCATTATTAATATTCAATGACAATTGAAAACAGTATTAATTCACAATGGACGGCTAACAAGGCTGCTCACTTTCATTAATGAAAAAAGGAAATGACACCAGTAACCGCATAGATTTTGCCGCTGATATAGGTACCCTGAAACAGAGATATTATTCATGAACACTGAGAAACAGAGATAGGGCAGAGTTTCAGGTTGCCTATCTCCCTGGCAACAGCCGAACGGTTTTCACATGAAATTACGGTTTTTACAATTAATGTAGAAGATGGTCAATCGCCACGACGATGACTTCTCTTATGGTGTTTCGGGTATCGGGACTTACTATGCAATATAAATCTGCTTCTAGCAGTTATATAACAGTAAGAAAAATTATAGTGTCAATGTGTCCTGCATACGTGAATAGATGTAGTCTTGCAAAACAGTGTTGGGTAGTAACAGGTCATGTTGAAACTAATTTCACTCACTTTTGAACATGGAGCGACATGGAGCGACCGTGTGAAGCATACTACGTTTATCACATTCCGCAGTGTCGAGGAGATGTGAACGGTGCAAGTTTCAATATAATACTCAGAGGACGGAAAATACAATTTAATGAAGTTATAACATACAACAATAACTTGTTCAGAGCACATATTTACGCCTCCTTCCATGATGCAGTCTTATTTGAATAATCGAGAAAATGTAATGTCATCTGACTATTGAATTGCCCCTTCTGTTTATTGTATGGATAGCCACTGAATTGCTATTTATTTATTTAATGGGATAATAATAATTATTAAAAGATGGAAATTTTATTTAAGCACTGTTTTTACTCTTTCGATTGTTGCGAGTCAGCGATAGTGCAATGCTGCTCGCTTTGGAGAATACACGTTATATAAGAATTATTTGGTCCAGGAAACACTTTTGCGATCACGGTTGCGATTTAGACGGTATTCGCGTAAATGTACTGATTAAAAGTTATCGTTTCCGAAAGACGCAGGCTCGATTAAAGCTGTGTGCACTTTTGCGCGTATAATGAAAATATTCATAACACGTCGCGTAACAAAAAGAAACATGCGAATGACAACCGTGATCAAACGAAGAAAATATATGATAACATAAATGTTCTTCGCTATTGTTCAGGACAGGCTCAGATTAGACATTGCAATTTTTAGTTATAGGAAATAACAAGGTGTTACACCTTCGAGATATTTGTTTTGAATAAATTGTATTTACCTTTCCTCTCTCTCCTATTTACAGCCTCTCTACCTTCACATCGATTAATGAACTTTACCTTTCTACCGACCAGTACGAGAACAAAATTCAGACTCAACAAAATGTCTTACATCGAATTATTACACGCTTAACCCTTAACAGTCATATATAGTTTCGTAGTACAAACAATGCTAATTATTCCGTGCACTGGAAAGTCTTTGATGCACTGAGCACAAAAATGAAAATAATAAAATTATAATTACATTTTTAATATCAGGAATACTTCTTTAAATCGTGAAAATAAGGTTTGACATCGTCGTAATATTAATTTTCAGCGATGTAGCATTATACTATGTAAGTCAAGCTTACTTCACAGTTTATACGAGTACATCTAAGAACACATAGTAATTACACACTGAAGTATGTGGACTGCGGCAGTCGTCGTGGGGTTGTGGACCACTGCGGTAGCGGCGGGGACGGAGCCTCCCCGTTGTTTCTAGGCCCTCCGTTAAAATACAATACAATACAACTGAAGTATGATTCATGCCTACCTGTGTCAGACTCAGTTGCCCGGACAATCTAACTACAATCCTGTAAGATAATTCGCACATTTGTACTGTGAGCAGTGACTGTATGTGATGTACAAAAGCAGCGAAATAGTTTAAAATTATGGCGACTGAATGTGGTTTATCGATCCACCTGCAAGAACTTATAGAACTTTCATTGTTGAGAGGTTACGCATGTATTGACGTATAATAAGAACTGTTGCTGCATAGTGGCATTCAGGATAGCGACAAAGCAAGGTAGATAGCTATGTTAGTAAACAATCTGATCTCTATTTGGCCATCATGACAAAAAAGAGAAGAAATGAAACACTGATCTATGTGATTGCTCTTAAGGTGTATTAGTAATCAATCTGACCTCAACTTGGCCATCAGCAACAAAAAAGAGAAGAACTAGAACACTGATTCTACGTGATTGCTCGTAAGGCGTGGGTGGTATTTAACACATTTATTCTCTGCATTTTATTACAAACTTCGCTCTGGTGTTACGTTTAGCTCAATTAGTATGACACCTCAGTTACGTAGACACATTCAAGAAAGATTATAATTCACTTTCACATCTTCAGAGATTGTGCAAAACAACTTGTAATGTTCAGAAAAAAATACAACATAAAGAAGACCTAATAATTTCAACAAGAAACTATTTTAACAGGGATTTTGTATAGGATGGACATGAAAAAGCCTTACACAAAGGTTGCTCAAAGATCAGCTAGCGTTACCGTTTGAAAAATTAGATTCTACCCTAAAAAATAATGTCGTTTTACATAAAAAACTGTCTGCTTTCTTCGATGTAAACGAATAACTGAGGACTGCATCGCTGCAATATTTTACCGATGTCCTTTTCTCGCCACATCATGTCACATATGCAGATCAACCACGTGACGGGTGAGGACTTCAAAGACTATCGCCAGCCAAGTTGGTAAACCTAAAAATAATCGTACTATAGCCATAGAGGCGATGATACATTCCTGTAGAGTTCAAAACCAGTATTAGTGATACAAGAGGTAGAGGAAGTTTATACGATGAGCAATACAATGTATGATGCATTGTTGTATGTTGTTAATTTCTAACGCTGCAAGTTACTGAAGTGTGCTCCGCTCTACTGATCGTTGGTAAATTGGTAGGATGAATGAGCCATCAGTTACCGCTGTGTTAGTGCTTCGTAGTGACACGTGGATATCACGATACGTTATAATTTTTTGAATTAAAATTTTAATTAAACTTTTTGATTTATTACTAAATTCACGTATAAAGTAAGTAAAAGTAAGTAATCTTTGCATATCTGTCTATGAGAAAGTCAAGTATTTAATAGACTGCATTTGAAGTGTACCTTTGTAACATGTTTAGTTATTGTTGTGGTCTTCGTGTAATATGGCGGGAAATGGCTGGGTGCACAAACAGTTCAAAGTATTATATATTAGGTTCTATTGTTTTTTTTATATAATAACGTATTTGGAGATAGAACAATAAAAACTCCACAAGTGATGTCTTTGCTGCACAAGGAGGTGCTGAAAGTAATGGACGAAACAAGGTGAAAGAAAATACGAAGACTACGAAAAAAAAAATTATTTCGAAGAAGAAATCAGGTCAAATTAAGCCTATACATACAAATTATGTGATAAAACTTAAATTTCCCTCATCTGAATACGAATCAGATGTGTATTGATCAACGTGTGTGATGACAATGAAGTACATCATCAGGAAACTAATTCAAAACAAAATTTTTGTCCTGTGCCTTTGAATTTGAAAGCGACGAAAGGTATTCTTACAGATGCATATCCTGCTCGTATTGAAGCCATTCAGAGTTCAATATATGAACAGTGTTTATAACATTTTATGATATATATCGATAAGGAAACAGAAAATACCTCAAGTCTTCACTAAAGATATTCAGTCCTGGACTTAGGCTTAAAGTTTTATTTCTATATATCGACGTGTTTTATGTGCCATTAAGCCCCATTTGAATCATATAGCACGCTGAAACAAAATTAGGGTCTAAAAGGATTTATATACACAGAAACATAAAAATCTTACAATGCGATTTTGAATTTCACTTTTTGTATGATTTTTTTCTGCCATGCTGGGATGAAATGGTTCTATGTAAAAATTAGACCCGTCCGAGTTATAGAAAAATTAATAATGTGGAAGACCAATTATATTAGCACCGAGCTACGGACACATGGATGAAAGTTTAGAAACAAATTCTACGCATTTAAGAATAAATCTTGTGTTTGTCAGCACAATTACCTTAGACGCGCTACTTCCCCATTCTTCCCTGCGTTGTTTGAATCAGACACACAGATTAAAAACAGCGTTTTCGGAAATGTCGGTTGCTAACTTAGGTCTCGTAGAGGGGAGGCAGTGAATTATATTAATAAATTAATAACAGGAACCCATGTTCAGAAATGCACCATTTCCGTGCTACAGCCATGGGAAAACATGTTTGTAGGTAGTCTTGCGGCAGTGTAATCATGGTGCGGGGGAAGAGCTTACATCTGATTGGCTGATATCATTTGACGCCTACCTCTCTTACTGGTTGGAACATCATCATTCACTTGCCTGTGGGTATTGGAGGTGGTACGGAATGTTGGAGATGGTACGCATGTAGTTGTTGGTCATCCACAACATATCACATGCCGCTGGGAGCAACATCCATTGCACAAGCAATTACTCGTGTACTCGTTGACAGTTCTCTTCAACATGATGGCATACGGCCTCTTCCAATTCGGAGGTGCGGCGTCTCCTTATAGCACGATAGTTACGGTTGCTGACGGTGAAGACACTTTTTTCTCGAAACTGCTTCATAATTGTGGCGATAAAGGTATGCGGACAATGTCCTCAACGATCTTCATAATGGCTTGAGCTTCACCATACAGGAGGATTACGTCGGTTTATTCTGCAAACTACGTTGCTGTAACCCTCGCAGACACGTGAATCAGGCTCCAACGAAGTTGGAGTGGTAGGACAGGCGTCAAATGACATCAGCCAACCCGACGTAGGCACGCCTGCTGCCATCATGGGTACGCCGTGGAAAACGTTTGTAGCAAATATGTTTTCAAGTGGTTGTACCACGGAAAGACGGGTTTCGGAAAATAGGTTCCTATTCAAAATATCATGCGCTCACTTCCTTCTACAAGTCTCAGGAATTTCTAATGGGAACATACGAACACCCAGGATGGAGGCAAACACTCTGAAATGAGAAGGAAGGGTGATTGGAGTTTAACGTCCTGTCGACAGTGTGGTCATTAGAAACAGTGGAACGAAATTAAATGGAGTGAAAGTCTATTGTCAGCTGCAAAGAAGGAGATTGGCCAACTACAGTTAATTGGCAGCGTAGCTTACCTATAGCTATAAACGAAACAGATTACGGAGCGGTTTTTCGAATCATGTTTCAGGCTAATCGAGTGTTTGGCACCCCTGTGAGTCTAAAGGCTAATTTTGAAGCTGTTCCGAGGCATGCTCATGGATTTGTTACCTGTAGGTTTCGTTACTACCAGAGTATTAAGGAGTTGTGCCGTGAGACGGAAAGCAGAGAGATTCTACTATCTGAAACTGCCACTTTTCGTAAGGACTGCAACAATTTGAAGTGGAAAAGCATGCAGAGATAAGTGCCTGTATTATCATTTCGACAGTTCATAATTCATCACAAAGTATTTGGAGAATTTGTTACATTACTCTACTTGAATTCTTTTTCTTGTTAGCGAACCTTTACGTTTCAAAGAGCTCTTTTTTCATAGGTATTCCTCTTCTTACATCTCCCACAGAGCTTCTATCATGTGTCACAAAATTTAACATATGTATGAAAGAATGATTCTTTTAAGGAGTTCCTTTCCAACGATATTTTGACACGATGTGAATGTTTGCTGTTTCTCATCACATTGCTCTTCTCTAAATATATTCTAGTTATGCACTCTTTTTCTTCCTAAGGAGGTGTCAAGCACGAACAGTAGAGGTCGTTCACGAACGCATAGCTCAAAAAATGAATGTGTGTTCCTCGTCACACTTGGACCTTACCACTTTGTATTAACTGGATATTTAAAGAGAAACTGAACTACTCATCCTATTTTTTGTAGTTAGAATGAGAGCGTCACAAACACATTAAAAAATGTAACGGCAGGCGCTACAGATCGTGGAGTGCCTTACTCACTACATTATGAGAGTTAACGTTCCAAAGTGCGTCAGGAGATAAATTACTTTCCTGAATGTTTGTCAGAATTAGAAAGATTAACCGGTGACATAGCCCAGCAGATTTGTGTTGCACTGGATTGTCTATCGCAATACTCTTCGTGAACGTTCCTACTCTTTACACCATCTCCATGACTGTTGCGGACTTCAGTCTGTAATGTTTGCTGCCGAGGCTGCTGTCCGAGTGTTCTGTTAACATGTGGAACGAATCTACACATGCAAATGGAGGTGGAGATCCCAGCCAACGTTATCAGGGCTGGTTGTAACGAGACGCCTGAAGTCATCACTAGTGTGGACACTCAACCCGCTCTTGGCATCGCGCTTTCTTGCATGCGCCGGCACACTGCATCAGATATGGAGAGGATGAAGACGGTGACCGACCACCGCTACAAAATGCAGTGATTCCAGGCCCCCGGCGGACATCTAAATTTATATTTGTATATACATTTTTACCCTACAATTCACATTTAAATCTTTGATAAAGGGTTCATGGAACCATTTCCCGACTATTTCCCGAATGCTCTACTCTCTAATACCACGTGACAAGTATGGAAAGCTAAATACTTCCATGCGAATTCTTATTTATCTGATTTAGTCGCTATAATGATCTCTTCCTTGTTGACGTTTACTTTAATACGCCGTCGTTCCAATCAAGCTCGGCAGTTCAGAGTACCGTCTGTACTCGTGAATTTATGTTCGATGGTTTCTAGTCTTGCGCAAGGAGGCTGAGTCATTCGCATAAATGGGTAACGTCGTGTTTTGTGTTGCTGGAAAGTCATTGAGGTAGAGGTTCAACAAGATAGGCCCCAAGATGCTTCCCTGGGCTACTCCAGCTTGAATACCGTGTTGTGTCGATTGTTTGCTCAGCACGTCAGTGTTGAAATATCTGTTCGTGAGATAGGAATGTATGTGACGTACAAGCGTACAAGTCCATTGGGGAAGCCAGCATCGCTTAGTTTGCGTATAATGCCATTGTGCCAGATGCGGTCAAAAACTGTTTACAAGGCCAGGAACACTGCCCCTGCAGCTTTGTTCATGTTTTAGCCGTGTAATATATGTTCGACTACGTGGAGAAGTTGTTGTGTTTTCGAGTGGTGATTGCTAAAGCCGAATTTCTCCGATAATAGGGTTTCATTTTCGACACAGCGCCTAGTGATGAGTTTTGGTATTTCGTTCTCAACAACCGCTTTGAGCCAGCACAGCAGAGTGATGGGTTGGTAGTTTTGTGTGAGGGAGTGGTTTTTCCCTGGCTTCCTAAATATCAGGACCTTGGCCGCCTTCTAAAATCCAGGGCTTCCGTCATGAGTGACAGGGATTCTATGGCTTATCCGTTAACTCCTGGAGGACACGGCTTTGAATGCCATCGAGGCTAGTGGTTTTCCTTACATTGCTACGCTTGACAGCCCAAGTAATTTCGTTTGTACTAGAATGACTGATTTCGTCGCGCTGTGACTTCCTAGATGGAAACAAATTTCTCGTTTTCAGAAACGCTTTTCTTGCTGTATAGTCGCCTGGCATTTTATGCTCCCTACTTCAGACAACGTCATTTATCTTGATGCCCAATTAAACACTCATCTACTACTACTTGTAGATCTCCTAATGTAACTCCTTCAGTTTTGCCTGATTTAATTTGACTATATTCCATGAACCTCATTTTACTTCTGTGGTCTTTCACAGTGTAATGTCACTTAAAAACACTATGTATTCGGTTAAATTACTCCTTCAAGTCCATTGCCATGTCTGACAGAATTACAAAGGCAGTTGCAAACCTCCAAGGTTTTATTTGTAGTCCCTGACCTTTATTTTCCATTCCAAATTTGTCCTTGGTTTCATTTACTGTTTGTCCGATATACAGAGTCAATATTCTCAGTGATGGGTTAGAATCTTGTCTCTCACCTTTCGTAATTACTGTTTTCTTTTCGTGTTCTTCGATGCATACAACTGCAGTCTGCTTTCTCCACAACTTATAAATGAACTATCGTTCATTGTGTTTCGTCCAACCTACCTTCAGACTTTCAAACAGTGTAGTCCAGTTAACGCTGTCGACAACTATCCCTCAATCTACATATTCTACTAATGTAGGCTTTCCTTTCTTTGATCTATCTTCTAAGATGAGACGAGAGGTCAGTATTGATCCATGTTATTACTTTTCTTGGAGTTGAAAACTGATCTTTCCCATTGTCAGCTTCTGCTGGATTTTCCATTCTTCCATGAACAATTTGTATCGACATTTTGCAACCATAACCATAATATAACTACAGTGATTCTGATCCACTATGAAATTCAAGAATTTTATGAAACGCAAACATGGACCGCTTTGAAATGCAAGGAATGATAATGTCATAAGCCACATTTCCATTCCAGTGACAATATCGCCTTTAATGTTGACACCATTACCCTTATAATTAATGTCATGAAGGTACACATCTTTCCTTCTCCCCCTCCTATTTCCCCAGAGTCAAGGCCTATTACTAAAACAAAACCACCAATCAAAATCCGGGTTGGAAGAATTAGCCCATTAGCACTAAGGAAACTCAATATTGTGGAAGTACGCAAGTTGGAGTTAGAACCCCCTCCGCTCCCTCATCCTTTATCCATTTTCCTCTCTCCTGTCACTATCCAGCCAATCACAGACTACTATTAAAATGAAAGAAGCAAACAAAACGCATGAAAGGGGAGATTGTCCAACTGTGCCGGTGGGAAATTTACAGCCCTTTTTGTTCCCAGCCAGTAGGAGCGAAATATTAGAATGATGTGTGAAGATGGTACCTAGGCCAAGGATATGCAGTATGTCTGTGAAAGTGAAGGATACTTTTATGCACATACGTATCTCAGTGTGATCATAGACAGAGACCCAAAAAGTGTGTCAAGTTCTATTATTTCCATGAAAGTCAAAAAAAAATTGTGCAGACGTATCTAACTCTGTATTTAATCGGCATAATATTGAAATGGTGCATAAAAATGACGTCGAGTTGCACTACTTATCTGGGAAATTAAAGATGTTTATGCATATACATACATCTCAGGTTTCAATCAGTGCAATCTTAAAATGCTGCATAGAAATGATGACACATTATATTATTTACATGAATGTTATGTAAAATGGCACACACACACACACACACACACACACACTGCGCACTTTATGAATGAAAACTATTATGGAGAATTGAGTGGATACTATTGAGGGGTCAACGATGGTCATTGATAGATGAGATATAATGGTCAGTGAGCTATAACAGTCAGTCATCACTGATGGACAGTGACAAATGATGGTAAATTGTTAATCATGTCTCTGATCACTGACTGACTGTGATCGCCTTTCTCCTGGGTGGCTAGAAAGTGGAATGGACCATCATATACCGAAAATACTTATCTGCGATCTAAAGAGATACAAGAGAGCACCATTTAAGAAAATGTAATTGGCACAGGTCACTGTTTAAAGAAAAAGTGTTGCCCTTAAAAAAAGAAATGGTTCACTGTTGACCACATACAAAGAAATGAAATGGGTCATCATTTAAAGAAACAGAGTGGGTCAACTGTTACAAAAACTGAATGGGTCAGTGTTTCAGAAAATAGAAAAGATCACTGACTAAAAACAGAATGGGTACCCATTTACAAAAAGTAGCAGGTTAGCTTTTAAGGAAACAGAATGGGCCACCTTTTAAGAAACTGGAACAGGTCACCAAAATTGCAATGCATTTTACAGGAGAACTGAACTAAACTGCTCTCAAAATATATAAGAACTTACCAGAAAACTGTAATGAGCTGACCTTTTTTTACAATGATACTTTAATAAATTGCTCCACATGGAGTGAGTTATCCCCTGTGTAGAAGTAAACCTGTGACACAATGCCCAAAACAAGTAATGAATTTTCCCAAAAGCGTAAGTAACAAATTACCTCAACGCTGTAACAAATTGCCATTAACATATAACAGGTTTCCCCAAAACAGTAGCAGAGTTTCAAAGAAAGAAAATTTTGCCCAAAATACTGTAACAAAAATACCCAAAAATATAACAAATTGAACCGAAATTGCAACAAACTACCCCACAACTGTAACAAATTACCTCAAAACATTAACAACTTTTGACGCTACTTTAATAATTACCCCAAAATTGTTACAAATTGCCCAAAAATTGTAACAAACTCCAGAGAGATACTATAACAAATTAAACACTATATTTTGTAGTCTGAAATTTCCTGTTTCTTACCGCTCTTTCCATCTTTACCTCATCATTAAAATTCATCTCAAATACCTGTGTGTGTGCATGAAATGATTCAGTGATTTGTATACCACACTAATTTCATATTTTTTTTATTGTGCCTCATCATTAGTGTGTGGCAACACAACCTTAACGATAGTAGCTGACACCGTTTGACATGTGGACTCATGTTTTTGTGCCATGCGCATAAGATGTATAAACACTCAAACTACACGCAAACACACCTGCACCCACAAACACTCACATAAACATACAAAGACATGTGTACAAATGTTACAAGCATTACAGCAGACCTACCAGCTACAAGAGAGAGAGAGAGAGATTGTTATCTCTGCACACCTCAGCTGGCCTAATGAGATTAGCCAGCCAAGTGTGCTTAGAGAGATAGATAGATAGAGAGATGGAGAGAGAGAGACAGAGAGAGATTATGTAACACTATGTTCTGTAAAGCACAAATAGAGGAAACGGGAAAGAACACAAAAAGATCTCAAACAAGATGTATACTATCTATAATATCAATAATAATTTTTCTGTACTATGTTATTTCACTCAGTGTTTCTCATTATCTAAGATATTACAAGAGATCACTAAATTTCCATCAAGATTATGAAAACCTGAGTGTAAGAATTCATATTAGTTACAACTTACATTTTATTTATTTACACTATTTAGGCTTCAAAGGAAGTTTATGTAGTTGAAATAGCTTGTTGCCTTGTGTGAATGACAATTACATAGTGGTTTCTACTTCCAAATCCAATACACACTGCCCATAGTCGTCTATGGTTAACCAATTAACAAAAGGCAATCCTGTAACTTCTGCTCTGCACATTATGCACAGAGACTACATCTAAAGAGTAAAGATTTTTGCTCATGTCCCAACAAGCTCTGTAATAAGTTTACCATTAATTTATACTTTCATTAACTCCACCTATTTCTGCTCCCCCATTGGAGGTTTGGGTCCTCCCTTGGGCATCGGTGTGTGTGTGTGTGTGTGTTGTCCTTAGCGCAGGTTAGTTTAAGTAAGATTAAGTAGTGTGTAAGTCGAGGGACTGATGATCTCAGCAGTTTGGTCCCAGAGAACGTACCACAAACTTCCAGATTTTCCATCTGTTTCTCTTTCTTCCATCAAAAGACTGTATGTGTCATTTGCTGGGAATCCCAAAGTAAGGAACCGTATGTGAACATTACTTCTGATATCACTTCTTGATATTTGGAGTTTTAATGTGACAGATTAAGATATGAGTGTCAGTGTAGTGAGGTTTTGCATGAATTGCCAGAAACTTGTGTAACATGTGCCCATAGCTAAATACGATAAGATGGATTTTAGAAATATTCCGTACGGCCATTACTGCTGCAATGGGTTTATCAAAGACTACATTAAGTCTAGTGAGTTCCATGAAGACTAAATTTTTCATAAAAATAGCGGTCCTTGACAATTTCTGCGCCTCCTCCAAATCGGCCTTTCCAGGATGTCACTGGTCATGAATACGTCTCACAAAAAATGGTTCAAATGGCTCTGAGCATTATGGGACTTAACATCTATGGTCATCAGTCCCCTAGAACTTAGAACTACTTAAACTTAACTAACCTAAGGACATCACACAACACCCAGCCAAAAACGTCTCACATCTTCATGATTTTTCCCAAAACACAATTATACATCAGTATGAGAAAAGTTCTTCTGGAACTCTTTGTTTCACTAAAATCTTTTAATGTATCAGTATCAATATAGGGCTTCGTATGGAGAGCCTGCCTAAGTAATAAAATCTGATCAAACTTTTTTAAAACCACTTCATGTTGTAAATATCGTTTCAGATTTCTGTGGTGAACAGCATATTAGGTTGAAATTACTTTCTTCTGTTTCTTACTATGAGACAGTGGCGCCATGGTCAAATTCAAGTATAAATAGTGAATACTATAGGACTATTCAACATTCTCTTCTAACATGTACTGTATGTTTGAATCGTGTGGTATGTTTTCCACCATTAAAAATCTCGACACTTTCTGGAGGAACCTATTCAAAATTTAATTGGGCAGTAGGACACATTTAAACTCCGCACACCTTTCTAAAGAATTTACATCGAGATGTTTCGTCATAGCTGGTTGTGAATCTGTTGTTCGCAACAGATCCTTCGATATCAGTAATAAGCTAAAATTCCACGTTTAGATGGAGCGTCCAGTGTGAAGCGAGGTGAGTTAACGACATGTGCTGGATTCTAGTCTTGTAACAATGTAACGACAGCCAATTTTTCAGGGAGTGTCATGTCCATTTTGAAATGTAAATCATGCTCTCCAAGCATTTTACACTTGAATTCGATTCACATATTGCAGACACTTTGGTGATCGGCGTCCGTTATCATTACACATGTGAATGAGCTTTTAAACTATTTTTACTGAGGATAGGCGAGCACGCAATAGAACCAGTCATTCCTTACATATTCACACGGAAAAATGCTCTTCTGATTAACTAGATTAAACTCTCAACCGTTGGTAACCTATGTCTCCAGTATCTTGAGTACAGCGGATGTCAAGCAAGATGCACACTTGTCAAGAGAGCACATAAAAAACAGTAGTGAATCGATGAACCGGAAATAGTCTTTCACCTCTTCTCTTGGTGCATTACTGATATACTCTCCGTAAATGATTTTCCATATTTGACAGCCGAAAAGAAACACAATTTGGACTTAATTTAATTCCTTCGTTTCAGTCTGTTGTGTTTGATTGACAAATCTTCATTATCAAGAAACGTCCATCGTAAATGTTCAGATTGTGGAATATCGCTGGCACAATGTAGTGAAATCTGTAGATCACATTGCAACTGCAACATCAGTGGTTTCTGTGTTTTACATCGCCTTCGTCAAGCAGATTCCAACAAATATGGCAAATCTCTGCAGCGATTCCTCAGGGTATGTTATCCCGTTTATTTTGCTACAAAAATGTATTTATAGTGTCAGTAATTGCATAGAGCTATTCTGTAAAGCATTGCATGCGAACACTGACATTGCAGAATTTATATTCGGAATATTCGTGGTCATAGCTTTGTATTTAGACTGATTGGTCTATGCAAGTGTAGTTGATTGGAGTACGAACCAAATTCACTGCTATGATTACAGTGAGAAATTGGATTCAGCGCCCTTTCTGTAACAGCACAAAACACAAAAGTCGGTTTTAGTTTGTTGCTGAGCTTTCTAGATTTTAGAAACACATTGTTGCCACTATAAAGTGTAATTTTCACTACTCTAAGCTGTTCACAGTCAACTAAATGTTAATGTGACTGTTACTGGTAATGAAAATAGCACAAGCAGCGTTCACATATCAAGATGGCCTTACGATGAACAGTAATGATATAATGAGTTAATGTTGACAAATGAGTTAAGCTCGGCAAGTTTTTATGTACTAGAAACGAAATACGTCTACATTGTCGGTAGATTTATGTGTTTCCTGTGATGGTATTTTATCATATACAGTTGTACAACTTGGAAATTCTTGTCAGTTCTCAGTTCTTCTGTGAGTAGTGGTTTACGGCATATCTACACAACAGGAAAAAAAAAGTTTCTTTACATGGTTTTAAGTGCTGTAAAGAAGTTTCCCACTTCATCTAACTGGGAGGGAATTACATTAGGTGTTGCACGGGTATCGATCCTG
The DNA here is from genome assembly GCF_023897955.1 of Schistocerca gregaria. Taxonomy (NCBI): domain Eukaryota; kingdom Metazoa; phylum Arthropoda; class Insecta; order Orthoptera; family Acrididae; genus Schistocerca; species Schistocerca gregaria. The sequence continues at coordinate 582,745,336 of NC_064923.1, forward strand.
AGTCCCCTTCTGTTCTTGATTATGTGAATGACCCTCCTTCTTATATGAAACAAGATGCTAAACAGACGCTGTTGGCTGGTGATACAAGCATCATTATTAGTCCAGTAAAAGGAACTCCAATACAAAATGATACAAATAATGTCTTTGGAAATGTTATAGATTGACTTTCAGCGGATGGGCTTGCGCTGAACTTTGAAAAAACACAGTACATCCAATTTTCTACAGCAAGGAGCACAGATCCTTCAATAAATGTAAGACATCAGCAGAAGTCAGTAGCCAGGGCAGAGCATGATAACTTTTTGGGTGTATATATAGATGAGAATCTTAATCTGAAAATTTATATTTCAGACCCCCTAAATAGGCTATGTCCAGTAACTTTTGCAGTCAGAATAGTTGCTAATTTCGACGATACTTTACATACTTTCACTTTCTGATGTCATATGGAATAATATTTTGGGGTAACTCAACGCTTAGGCAAAAAGTATTTAGTGCTCTAAAGAAAGTGGTTAAATAATTTGTGAGTCTCATAGTCACACATCTTGTAGGCTTCTCTTTAAAATGTTGCAACATGCATCAGTTTATAAACAACAATGACATTCATGATTATAATACCAGAAGAAAGACATACAATATCCTCTACTTAACCTATCTTTACCACAGACACGGGTAAAATTAGCTGCTGTAAGACTTTTCGAAACATTACCAGATGAAATAAAATGTCCGAAAGACAGCAGTAACAGTTCAAAAATAAATTAAAATCATATCTCCTCGACAACTTCCTCTATACCATAGACGAACTCTTGAATAGGAATAAATAAATCTTCAAGTATGATATATGTCTTTGCGCGATTTAAGCTTTAAAAAATCCCTTATTTGCTTGTGTATTTCTTATGCACTTGACTCGCTGCACATCATAATGGTTACCATTAAATTGAATAATGAGACATGTAACTAACTAACTAACTATCCGTTCATAAGTTGCACACTGCATTCCATAGGCATTTATGGAGATGTCTTCATTATGTTTTTCGAAAATGTGAACGTGTTTGAGCTCTACATGGGATTTGTTTTTATGTGAACAATATTTAGACTCATGCTGCGCATGCTTAGTTACAGGTTAAGTCCTGCAACAATTGCGCACTTAAGACAAGCATAATCAGTTCTCTTAACTTTTATTACTATTGTCATATTTTCTGTTACCTTAGACAGATTTGTTTATTCTCTTGCCTAAAATCCCAAACTTCCTTTAAGTTTAACAAACAACTGAAGTGTTTCTGTCAATGCCCAGCTGCAATCTCTGTCTCGTAAAGGTTCAAGATTCCTTAATAGCTTATTAATATCACTAGTCAAGTACCAATAGTTACTAATTTTGCATTGGATTAAACACACTTTCTCTGAACTGAGATGCATCTGTTTCGTGTTGCCAGTCTGAGGCAAGAGAAACTTAATGACTAAATAAACATAGCATTTAAGAAATTCGTTAGTTAGAGAAACTTTGATCTCGAAAATGTGAAAACAGGCACGCCGTCAGTATCTTGCTTTCTTAAATCCAAGCATGTAATCTGCCACAACAATCTGTTTGAACTTCTAAAAGCAAACTCGACAGCAACTCAACCAGGATCATCTATTTTAATATGTTTTGCTGCTAGATCCGTTATTACACTAATATTACTGGTTAGTAGACGAAGTTGAGCTACCAAGGTGGTCTTCTTCTTCTTCTGCTGCTGGTTCTCTACTACTGCTGCTGCTACTGCTCCTTCTGCTGGTAGATCTCATGCTGCTCAGTCAGGAGAAGAGTAAGGGAGAATTTTGTATAATTTTTATTTCCTGCATTATCCATCTTACGTTCTGACCTACACGTAACAAGTACAGATAATTTCTGTCAGATAGAATGCTAGTGGCAACCTGTATTCCTACGTACCATCCGCAAATTGAATAGGACAAAAGTTATACGTAATCACCTACTAAAACTGAAGTTAAGTCTGAGATTTCCGAAGGAAGCCTTGTTGCCCCTACTATTCTTGATCCTCCTAAAATATTTGGGATACAATGTGAACAATGGTCTTAAATTCCCTGTAGACCATGATTTCTTTTACCGTCTAGAGTTAATCAGAAGATACAAACCAACTACAAAGTGATTTAGAAAAAAAGTCTGCAAGGAGTGAAAAGTTGCAATTGACATCGATAATAAAAGGAATGAGGTCTTTTGTATCACTACTAAAAATATCCATTAAATTTCTGTGATTTAGTAGTTGCTCAAATAAATATCTATGAATTACAGTTACGAACAGCGTAAATAGGAATCATCATTTAGCAAATATCGCTCTGAAAGCGTATCAAAGACTGCGTTTTATTGGGAAACGGCTTAGAAGGTGCAACACTACTACTTAAGAGACTGTGTACAATAGGTCCCTCTGTCGTCTTTTGTAGTGTTTTTACACTCTTTAGGATGCTTACCACGTATCGGAAAGACATGGAAAATCTTCAAAGATGTTAAACTCCTTTTTTATTGTCTGCCATAAAGGCAGACAATGGGACGGATTTCGTAAGCGAGTATGGGTGGCTATCACTAAAACAAAGACTTTTTAGCTATAGTGAAACCTTTCCACGAAATTACAGGCGCCGTCTTTCACCTCTAGAGGCAAAACGATTTGTTGAATTCCTATGGCTCAGGGAGATACAGCGGTCGTCTTAAAATCAAAGAAATATGTAAATTTGCATTTTTTACACGTGCGATTCGAAAATGGAACGTTAGACAAATAGTCTGAAAGTGCTTCTATGAACCTTCCGTAGAGGAAGCGTGTTGAGTGTCATGGCCTTCAATCCAAAAATTACTAGTTGTTGCGTTTATGCTTTTACATATAAAACTGAAAATTTTATAGCTAATTTTCTGAGAATAAACAGCATGAAAATCAAGGTGTCTCAAAAATGTGAAGGAGCTGTAGAACTTACAATATTCATTTAGCACAAGCCTGCTAAGATCTATTGTCATGCGATCTCAATGCTAACATTTCAGTCAGAGAGAGGCGTACTTTCGCTGGTTGATGGTATGTGCCGTCAGGAATAATTCAGACAAGGTTTGTGAATCTACAAATACTACGGGGAAAACATTGAAAGAAAGGGCAAATGGAATCGGTAAAATTGTCCCACTAAAATAAAAAAAGAACCAGTATTCATATATTAGTAAGTTAGTTAATCAATTAGTTAGTAAGTTAGTTAGTTAATTAGTTAGTTAGATGTTCCGTAGACACTTTGAATGATTCTTTTGTAGAAACGACGTGGAACGGGTCAATTTACCGGATATGAATAGGTGACTATTGTTAACATTAATGAACACATTATTATTTTTTTTAGTCCTCTTCATGAGACTACATTAATTTCCTGCTCGTTTTAAATTTATGCCCGCTACCATTTTAAGACAAATTAGTCAGTGAAATAGTGGGAGCTACTAGAAGATGTGATCTTAGTCTAGATTTAATACTTGCTCTGTCAGACATTCTATGTTACTGGGAAAGTGATCAGAAACTTTTGTTGCTGCTTATTGAATTCCTTACTGAGCCGCTGAAAGCTTTAGAAATAGGTATTGGATGTCGCTTTCTCCTTTTGTCTTGTAGGCATGACATCACTGTTCTTCTCAAACTGCGATGGATTATTTCTGACGAATTTAAATAGCGAATACATTGCCGATAAGAATTAATACAACCTTTCATTTGTTTCCAATTCACCCAATATTTATTTTTGGAACAGTGCTTGCGGAATGTATGAAATTATTACATTTACAGATCAATAACAAAAGCGGTTCTGAGGTATCTGGCATCGAACCATGCTGAAACACCCATACAGATCATGGTGTAGCCTCAACTGGCTACAATGCAAGCACTGTGTTTGGCATTCAGTCGATCATGCAGGCGCTGCATACTGTTCTGGGGTATGTCACGACACGCCTGCTTGACCTGTTCACGCAGTCCTGTAAGGCGCGCCGGTTGACCAGTCACCTGAGTCACTTCTCGTTGCATCATATCCCACACGTGCTCTGTAAGAGACGTCCGCTGATGGAGCTGTCCAGGGAAGTTGCTGCGCGGCCTGCAGAGCACATTCAGTTTCGTGGGCACTGTGTGGACGAGTTTTACTCTATACGAACAACACGGCATCTTTCTTTTTCAAGGATGACAAAGGAACAGGTCTAATAACAATGTGCACTTATCGAACGCTGGTTTGCGTCACCTTCAGAAACACCAAAGATAAACGAAAGTTGTGCCTCATCGCACCCCAGTCCAGTCTTTAAGGCCCGCGACTGACGCAGTATGCCTTGCACCAATGCACTCCACGAGGCCGCACTCGCCATGCCCTTTTATCTGTGCTGGGGTAACTGATCGAACTGTTACTGCTGACCTGGGAAATGATGATTAGGGACCCTAGGCGGGTCAGCCAAATGTCAGGGGGTGGGGGGGGGGGGAGGGGATTTAACAAGAATGCTTTTACTTGTTCACTTTGCCTACTGGATCGCGTCGTTGGCTCTGGCTAAAGGCCTGTTATGAGACCCAACCTGTTAATTATAACTGCCCCTTCACTAATTTTGATTAATAGATAATAACTAAATAGTGTTCATGGAACTGATCACTACTAAAGAAACAAGGATAGCACTGAACACATTTATTGAACAACAACCTTCCTAGCATCAAACTGAACAATGACATAAATTTATAAGTGACACAATTAAGCTATTAATGGCCCTTAAATTTCAAAACTAACTCTTAAGGTTGGATAACACAGCTGTACTTTCTGTTTTCTACTCTCTCCACTTGTCAGACGGCATAAAATGCGTCAGACAAACCTACTGCAATTAACGAATTCTCAATAAGAGCGTGGCTGGAAAACTGAGCTCTAGTAATCAGAGGCGTGCGTAATATCGGATTAAATGCCGAAACGGAGCATCACGTTACCAAATGCAGCATCGTGGACAGGTCAGCAAGCTGCCGATGGCGTCTGCGTCGTCTAGGAGCCTCAATTGGAACAAAACTGAATTTATTTTCGCGAACAGGCTTCCTGTTCGTAAACTCCTATTCAGAAGCTAATTTTGCTTTCTTTCCAATCATCTTGCACTCGGTAAGAAGGGACTCACCAGCCCAAAGGCGGAATCCAGTAACGTCTTTAATAAAGTGTGGCTCAAGGAAATTGCTCTGCTCCTGTCTGCTTCCTGTGAGACAGTATTCCCACCCGTAATTAGCGGAATCAGCCTGTCTCTAACAGTAAAACATGACAGTACCCCTAACTGAATACTAGTTTCAGTTGCAGCTGGCAGACTTATTCAAAGTTCCGCACAGCACACTGAAAAGAATTTACTCTCCTGCAGCAGAGCCAAAAGCACGACGTCCGCTTGCTACAGGAGCTAAGACGCTTCTCTTGATAACAGCTCCAAAAGCTTCCCTCTGCAAAAATCAGCACCCCCACGCTATTTTTCGAGCAGGCCAACCCTGTGGCTCTAGACCAGCACAGTTCGCTCCCACTATTATTTCCTCGCTTCTTCCAGCCAATTAAAACATTCTGCGCCATACTGCGCCTAGAATGTTCTGGAACAAACTGAAACTCCGTTCAAAATTGAGCCCACCAATCGTGTCTCTCTCTGTTCGCCCTTGCGCGGGAACAGGTCATTGCACTAACTTAACAGCGTTTCTTAGGAAGCCCTAGAAAACGTTAAGATTCGTGGGAAGGCTCCCTTAGGCACCAGCTCATCTCGACATAGTGGTGCCGGCGTAAGGCCCAGCGCCAACGAGGCGCTGTCCCTCGAAGGCATGTCTCTGTTGTCCGTGCAGTGGGTGCCTACCTGCTCCGGCGGCGCGTCTCCCCCAGTGGGACGCTTTAGCATGACGACTCGTAATGGTCGGTTGTAAACTTCCGCACCCCTCTGCCCTGCCTTTGAGCAGTGCCGCTTGTCCGCTCCAGCCAAACTCCGTGAAAATATCACCTGAACCCCGACTTAGTGCAACATTAGAATTTCTTAAACTTAATACTCGTCTTATGCCGTCTGACACTCCCCATATTAATTTCAATAGGCTGATTGCCTAATAACTAACATAATAACCGATATCCAACTCGTCTTTGCAACAATTATTATATTACAGTAAGGTGCAACATACTGATACCCTACAACCTTACAAAACGACGTTCCTAGCAGACGTCCGTGCTGCATGGACGTCCAGAATGTCGTCAAGGGGTGTGAGAATGTTCATGTGACCACTTATACCAGTATAGCTGTACAACTGACTCAGCACGTCCAATTTGTGTGGCAGTTCTCCGATAGAAACGTCCTGCCACTCGGAAGGTCGCGATATGACCTCTTTCAAACCTACCAAGTTGACTACGAAGCAGGAGTGCGTCTCTGTGGCATGATTGCCCGCTTACTTCACACATTTGTACCACACTGAGCCTTCTGGCTGCGAGCATGCCCTATTAAAGGGTATATAACGATGGCGCTATTATAGCTATGCTACTATGCTATGTGTTGGCGGATGACGCTGAAACCATTATTAATACATCCCTTATCCCTCAAATGGCATATGCTCTCGTCAGACCAAAATCTATGTCGTCTTTCCCGATGTACTTTGTTTTCTGTCGTGTGTATGTAGCGCGATATTGAAGTTAAAATGCCTAACTTCTTGAACAGCCACCTTCAAGATGACTGCAGGTGAACGCCACGCATTATTTTTACTACTGTCTTTTGAGCATTCACTACTTTCTAAGTACTGAGTTAAACCATAAAATTATTCCACATGACATTACTGCGCGAAAATATGTCAAGAGGTTGATTCCTTTGTTCCCGAGACTAGCTATTACACGAAGATCAAAAGTAGAAAAGAAGAAAGGAATGTTAGGTTTAACGTCCCGTTGACATCGAGGTGATTAGGGACGGAGCATACACTAGGATGGTGTCAATATCAAGGTCGGTCAGGCTCTTTCAAAGGAGCGATTCAGGGAAATCACAGAAAACCTACACTTGGATGGCCGGAAGCCGGTTTGAACCGTCGTCATTCCGAATACGAGTACAGTGTGCTAATGACTGTACCATCTCGTTCCATAAAGAATAAAAGTACTTCATCTATTTCATGTTTTCACCAATAACCACACCCAAAAATTTGGGGCATTCCTGCGTATTTACTGACTCCTATTCATGTGCTACGTCAACTATCAGTATCACTGTTCGTTGTACAAAATTGTGTATATTGTGTTCTCTCCAAATTTGGAAAGAGTCAGTTCTCAGAGAACCACTTTATAATTCTTAGAAAAAATCATCAACACACACTTCTGTGGCTTTCTATCTAATGGTATTTACCGTAAAACTAGCGTCGTCTGCATAAATGAAAAATACCAATTATGCATGTTGAATGTTAAGTGTAAAATAGTTGGTTGATTTGGGGGAGGGGACCGAACAGCAACGTCATCAGTCCCATCGGATTAGGGAAGGATGGGATAGAACGTCGGCAGTGCCCTATCAAAGGAAGCATCCCAGCATTCGCCTGAAGCGATTTAGGGAAATCACGGAAAACCTAAATCAGGACAGCCGACCGCGGGTTTTGAACCGTCGTCCTCCCGAATGCCAGTCCAGCATGCTAATCACTGCACCACCTCGCTTGGTTCATATATATAAGGAATAGGAGTAGATACGAAACTGAACTATGTGTAATGCGCTTTGTTTTGATCTGTCCCTAGTCACTAAAATTTTCCACCCTTCAAACGTAGTTAGCATTAATCGGTACAACCTTTCGCAATCCGTTCGTATCAAATGTTTCAAAACTTTTGTGTGGGAAGCCAACAGTTCCATAAGCCGACTTTTTCTGAGAGTGGAACTAAATCTGCGCAACCAGGCTTGTAATATTTGACGAGTGAATGCAAAATTGCATTCTCAGTCGAGCAACCTTTCTGGAATCGGTTTATGACATATGGATTAAACTGTTTCTAATTAATTGTGAGACTGCTCTGGAGATTGTTGGCTTTCAACATTCTACATCTACGTCCATACTCCGCAAGCCACCCGACGGTGTGTGGCGGAGGGTACTTTGAGTACCTCTATCGGTCCTCCCTTCTATTCCAGTTTCGTATTGTTCGTGGAAAGAAAGATTGTCGGTATGCCTCTGTGTGGGCTCTAATCTCTCTGATTTTATCCTCTTGGTCTCTTCGCGACGTATACGTAGGAGGAAGCAGTATACGGCTTGACTCCTAGGTGAAGGTATGTTCTCGAAACTTCAACAAAAGCCCGTACCGAGCTACTGAGCGTCTCTCCTGCAGAGTATTCCACTGGAGTTTATCTATCATCTCCGTGACTCTTCCGCGATTACTAAATGATCCTGTAACGAAGCACGCTGCTCTCCGTTGGACCTTCTCTATCTCTTCTATCAACCCTGTCTGGTACGGATCCCACACTGGTGAGCAGTATTCAAGTAGCGGGCGAACAAGTGTACTGCAACATACTTCCTTTGTTTTCGGATTGCATTTCCTTAGGACTTTTCCAATGAATCTCAGTCTGGCATCTGCTTTACCGACGATCAACTTTATATGATCATTCCATTTTAAATCTCTCCTAATGCTTACTCCCAGATAATTTATGGTATTAACTGCTTCCAGTTGTTGACGTGCTATATTGTAGCTAAATGATGAGGGAGAGAGCAACAAGTAAGAAAACTGAATGCTAATTATTTACGTCCTGCTTGTCACCTTTCTAGGAAGAGGTTTAACAATTTAATATTTTAACCTACCTGTCGGTGCCTTACATATATCACTAATGGCATTACGTTTTATGTTAGAATAACTTTTCGGAATTATGTTTGAAATTTTCACATCATATAAGGATTTCATTTTTAAACTTTTTGGAATCTATTCTTTTAATTACAGAGAAAAACATTGGTGCAACTTCCGCTTGTTCAATGTTTTGTTAAATGTCATTTTTAACATAGTCTGTTCCTTCTCCTAGTGTACTATTTCATCCGATTTTTGCTTCTAGATCTAGAAAGTGATTGTTACTTGTACGGTACTTACTTCTAACTTATGAATTATCAGTCAAAACATTGTCATTTAGTATAATGGGTAATGGTATCTTGTACATTGCTTAGCAGTTCTGTCCGTCATTCGAACATATCCGATGTACTCGTATTTCTAATCTTATAAATTTGCACTATTAATTTCTGTCATACACACTTCTTGACATTTTAATAAGTTTCCTTAAAATATTACACAATTTGTGTAAACCGCAAACATCTTGACTTATTGTGGCTTTTACACAAACTTCCCTCTTCCCCTGACGTTAGTGTTTAATCCTATTAGTAGCGAATGGCTTACTTGGTTTTCTAATGGATGTTATCGATGATTTTATATGATAGCGTATTTGAAATACGGAAATAAAGTTACAATTGAATAAACTGAATTTAGGGCTAAAATCACTTTCCCTATATACGTCATACCACACTACTACTTTTATCTTTCTCTTAAAACCTGTTCTCATTAATAAGCCTCAATGCATTTGTATGAATCGGTCTCACGGCTGTAAGGTGCTATGTGGTTAATTTCCATTTATTGTACATCCTGATCATACTCCATTAACAATTGTGTCAGCATTAACTGTGTCTATAAATATATTATCAATCAGTCTCGTACTCTCGTGCTGCCCACAAGTTGAAAAACTGACGACTGAAATTAGATTAAAACAACCAAATAATGATTCAAGTTTATGTTTCCTCTTTGTAAATCTTAAGAAATCAGAATTTAAACTCCAGTAACTGCCAGCTGTTTCTTCTTTTCTGGCAGGTAGCTCTATAAGACATTTCGGTTTCTTATAAATAGCTGAAACTTTCCTGCAGTGGGTCTGCAGACTGTTAAAATTACCAGAGAAGCATTCTGCATTAAATAATTACCGTTATCTGGTGCTAACGGTCAGAATAATGATTTGGTTACAGTAACAACCTTATTCATATTACATAGCACAAGCACAAATTACATCCACACTCTTTCAGCTCCAACCTCTTCTCAAGAGAATCCACTTATCAGTCTTTTTACGCAAAAAGGTATTTTGATATTATTGTAATTGTAGTTGCTACAACACAAAATCATATTTTTCTGCGTTCTGATCTAGATAAACACTATATGTTTCGGAATTTTTGCTTTGTGTCCAACTTTTATGTACGCGTATGTTGCAACTCCCCCTTTTTACACTTTAATTATCGATGCGAATCCAAACTCCCTGATATTTAACTTCCCCATCAGGCTAGTTGCATGGTACTCAGGTTGTCACAGAACTCCTATCTATTTAGAGTTTTCCCCATTTTCTAGATATACACTCCTGGAAAGAACACATTGACACCGGTGTGTCAGACCCACCATACTTGCTCCGGACACTGCGAGAGGGCTGTACAAGCAATGATCACACGCACGGCACAGCGGACACACCAGGAACCGCGGTGTTGGCCGTCGAATGGCGCTAGCTGCGCAGCATTTGTGCACCGCCGCTGTCAGTGTCAGTTAGTTTGCCGTGGCATACGGAGCTCCATCGCAGTCTTCAACACTGGTAACATGCCGCGATAGCGTGGACGTGAACCGTATGTGTAGTTGACGGACTTTGAGAGAGGGCGTATAGTGGGCATGCGGGAGGCCGGGTGGACGTACCGCCGAATTGCTCAACACGTGGGGCGTGAGGTCTCCACAGTACATCGATGTTGTCGCCAGTGGTCGGCGGAAGGTGCACGTGCCCGTTGACCTGGGACCGGACCGCAGCGACGCACGGATGCACGCCAAGACCGTAGGATCCTACGCAGTGCCGTAGGGGACCGCAACGCCACTTCCCAGCAAATTAGGGACACTGTTGCTCCTGGGGTATCGGCGAGGACCATTCGCAACCGTCTCCATGAAGCTGGGCTACGGTCCCGCACACCGTTAGGCCGTCTTCCGCTCACGCCCCAACATCGTGCAGCCCACCTCCAGTGGTGTCGCGACAGGCGTGAATGGAGGGACGAATGGAGACGTGTCGTCTTCAGCGATGAGAGTCGCTTCTGCCTTGGTGCCAATGATGGTCGTATGCGTGTTTGGCGCCGTGCAGGTGAGCGCCACAATCAGGACTGCATACGACCGAGGCACACAGGGCCAACACCCGGCATGTGGGGAGCGATCTCCTACACTGGCCGTACACCTCTGGTGATCGTCGAGGGGACACTGAATAGTGCAAGGTACATCCAAACCGTCATCGAACCCATCGTTCTACCATTCCTAGACCGGCAAGGGAACTTGCTGTTCCAACAGGACAATGCACGTCCGCATGTATCCCGTGCCACACAACGTGCTCTAGAAGGTGTAAGTCAACTACCCTGGCCAGCAAGATCTCCGGATCTGTCCCCCATTGAGCATGTTTGGGACTGGATGAGGCGTCGTCTCACGCGGTCTGCACGTCCAGCACGAACGCTGGTCCAAATGAGGCGCCAGGTGGAAATGGCATGGCAAGCCGTTCCACAGGACTACATCCAGCAACTCTATGATCGTCTCCATGGGAGAATAGTAGCCTGCATTGCTGCGAAAGGTGGATATACACTGTACTAGTGCCGACATTGTGCATGCTTTGTTTCCTGTGTCTATGTGCCTGTGGTTCTGTCAGTGTGATCATGTGCTGTATCTGACCCCAGGAATGTGTCAATAAAGTTTTCCCTTCCTGGGACAATGAATTCACGGTGTTCTTATTTCAATTTCCTGGAGTGTTTAATAAGTTCAAAGATAGCATGTTCTTATGGAACAAATTAACTTCATTTTTCTGGAAACTGTTACTTATTTTCTAGTCCTGTTTTATCCTGATTTCCTTTAAATCTACCTGTCTATAACCTGACGAATTCTACCTAAAAGATATCCACAAATCACTCCAGGGATATATTGTGTTGTGCCTATGACGCCATTTACATTTTCTGCAAGACGCTCCGCTCGTCGCTTCTTGCCCTCCATGAGTTTTGTGCCCCAGCTCGCAATTGCAGCAAAGCCACGGAGCCGGTGTGAGACTTGGCTTCAGCCAGAAGCAATCCACACAGGTCGTTGTTTACAATGTTAACAGCCACTATAAACTAGGGTTGGTCACGATGCTGTCTTTGTTTACATGGCTAACTGCCACGTTAACCCAGGGCTCGTCGTGATGCTGTAAGACCTCCAAAAACGCCACACGACTGTTTGCTGTTGCTGCTCCTATTTCTTGGAGGTGGGCTTTGATACTATACTCCAACCTGTTAGCCAGGTTGTTTCCTGCTCCTTTTAATAGAAGTACCTGATACTGTCCTTAAAAGTCTCTGCACAAGGTCCCTATGTCCTTTCTCACCTAGCTAAACTTAGCACTAGGTCTCGTAATGATTGACCTACACATTCGCTGTGACTGCTACGTAACACTAGGACTGCTTTCTTTGTACTTTTCCTTCCACCAATCCTTAAAGATGTTCCTAGGAATCTTATGTACTCTGTTTTGCTTAAAAGAGGGTTGACGTTCTTTTCCTATTTCAGATAACAAGTCAAACTAATTGCTCACCATAATTTGCAATGTTATTTGTGAAAATTTCTCTTTTCGCCTATTACTTTTCGCCTTTTTCCAGCTCCCATGGTATCTTTCCGCCATACCATCTGTCTAATTAAAAATACAATATTTCTTATTCGGTCTTAAATCACAAATCTTTCTCACCTGTCTCACGGTTTTCAAGTCTCCACTACATGGGCTACAACTCCATGAGAGAGGCGCAGTCTTCAATTTAGTGACTGCCTAATACTGAAGCACAGTACTGACCTGTATCACCCATATTAAGTAACCTACGGCGACATCTGCATGTGTCAAATGTGACGCTTTTTCTACACTAAACTTAAAAGTGCTACTACACTCTTGAACTGCAATGAAGTAAGAACAAGTAAATACTTATCTTCCACTGAGTTGCGCAAAAGACTCTAGATGGCAGATAGACTTAACAACATGAGAATATAGACATAAGTTTCAGGATAAAATGACACAAAATGAAGGAAAACTGAAAACGGTGATATTTTCTAACAACTATCTGGGCCACTATCTGGAAATTATGAAAAGTAGAGCAGTGGCTTTAGAACAACACGTAGTATTCCGAAGGTGCTAGTGTCGATGCCAGAGCACTTGGAGAGTATGACTGTGTGTCAGAACTGCCCACTGTTAACTGCCAGTCTGGTAGGGGTTAGTTAATTTCCGCTAAGTGTTAAGGTGTACTTCGATTTTGTGTTACGTAAATTCTGATGTTATGAAAGCTGTATAAATTTTCTGCTATTTCAGTTCCTAAATTATGCAGCGGAAAAATACTTCTACAAAAGAGGCGGATATAGTCCAATTAAAAAGACTCCGACTGACAAACGTCGCACCAGCTGCCTCACTCTACCTTTCTCTGCACCTTTTCGCAACTCACCTCGCGCTACTACATGCTCCACTGACAGTAACTCGCTCACACCCACTAGTCCATCCCTGTAAGTCACTTATACCCATCGACTTCAGTTGCCCATTCTCACTGACTCATTCAGTCCACCTTTTTGCCGTTTTTTCTTTGTGTCTGTCTAACAGTAACTGTCTTCTGTCTCACAGTTCGAGTCGCCTTCGCTCTGTCTTACTACGACTGTCTCGTCTCACTGTCACTGCCTGCCTCTTGTTTTCTCTCACTGCTACTGTCTCACTCACTCCTTCACACTGCTGCTGTCTCTTCTCACTGTCGCTGTCTCTCTCTTCCTCATTGTCATTGTCAAACACACTGTGTTCCATATCCCTGGCTTTCACCCAATTCTGCTTTCTCCATGTCTTTATCCTTCTCCAACGCGCACTGTATTCTTCAATCTTTTCTTACCACTATTCTGTCGCTGTCAGTTATATTCCACTGCCTCTGTGTCTATCTGTCTTTCCCTAACATTGCCATTGTTTCCTTCACTCTTTCCATATCAACATCCCTATTTATACTCTTCCAGTATTTATTCCCTTTCCATGTCTTTCCCACTGTCACTGTTTTCTTCTCTCCCAGCATAAAAAAGCGCGAATATTTTCGCGTGTCAGAAGTCTTGGTAAAATTGTTGTAAGTGCTAAGGAACCTGCAATTTCAGTCAGAGTCTTCTAAACGGGGGTATATTCGCCTTTTTTGTGATCCGATAGTCGTACTCTCCCCCTGGTTCCCTTCTTTTCCCTGCCACAGCAGGGAATATCAGTCATACGAAATGAACTTTATAGGTTAATAAAATTTTGATGGTTTACTTATGTGAAATTGAAATAATCTAACACTAATTTTACACCTCAGACCCTATTTTATGTGGACAATTTAGTATATGCTTCAGCACTGCAACGTGTGGTCCCAAGAACCAATTCTGATGATAACGGAGACACTTAACAGCATATTTCTCCGTGCTACATTGCTTCGTAAACTACGTTGTCGCCTCAAATCGAATTTGTCATGCGCATTTAACGTGAAAATTAGAGTAACTTTGAACCCCTTTATCTTGGAATGGAGTAAAGATATCAGGAAACGTTTCAAGGCTGTTCGAAAAAATGATATTAGCAATATATCGTAAGAATTTCAGGCGTAGGCTGTGCATATCCGCCTTGGAATCCGAGGCTTGGTTTTTGTACGAAAAATGATAAAAACACTCTTTTGGGAAGGTTATAAGTAATCGCCCAAGAACTAATGGTGCCTTTATAAGCCCCTTAAAGCCCGCCTTAGATCTCACTAAAAGCCAAAGGAACCAAACTATTTTCTCCACTAGCCTAAGGAGCCAGACTTGTGTAATATTCATGCCTTCCCGCTGTGCTATAGGGTAGTGACGCCAAAATGATCCTTCTGTTGGGTATACAAAGGGTTCCTAGCCCAAGGGTTATCCAAAACACTTGAATCAACCTTTCGATTACCAGTAGGATCCGAAATAGGGGCCCCGCAAAAAAAAAAAAAAAAAAAAAAAATACTGCTTTTATGTTCAGTGTTTTGGTGCATATTACGAGACATATTTACCTATTTACTGTATTTTACAGAACTAGAAGTTCGTTTGTCTTATGCCAGGCTGTGTATTCTATTCAGTCAGGTAAAAAAGTTATAACAAAAACAATAATAATAGTTAACAATAATAATATGAGGGTTGTCCAAAAAGTAAATTCCGATCGGTCGCTTCATAGAAACCACAGCGGAAATCAGAAACATTTTATTTGAAAGAGTTAGCTACAATTTCCAGATACTTCTCTACATAGTAGCCGCTCCGACTTTGACATTTGTGGGAGCGTTATACCAAATTTCCCACACCTTCGTCATGTGCTTTGCAATAATTCTCTATGCTGGTCTATAGCGCGTAGCCTGCACCCAAGTGTTGTCTTCGTATCCAGCGTTTCATGTGGACAGATATGATACTCAGGACGAGCCCATTAGGGCTGTGTTGTGAGTGATCGAACACTTCTCATCGAAAAGGCTGCAGGAGCGTCTTCACTGTACCTGCTGAGTGCGCCTGAGAATTGCCATGAAGAAGTGTGTGGCAGTTGTGTTAGGTGGGCTGCATTCATTAAGGCGAAGCCTCTCAGCGTTCCCTCCTACTTGGCGAAAGACACGGTTGTTGTAGACCTCTCTCACAGTGCTCTCACAACTGAAAAGAGAATATTTTTGCGATCGACAGTCATACCAGAGACACTACCCAACACATCTGTGCAAAGCGTCATCGGGTTTTCACTCTGGTGTCCAATTGGTGACCAACCGGAGCTCATTTTCTGGACAATATTCGTATTAATAATGACATTGAAATATTCTACCTGTTTTATGGTAATTAAATAATTTACTTTTTTTTAATCAAATAAGTGAAAAGATAGAAAAGGAGCTGAGTGAAGAACAGCATGGGTTTAGGAAAGGAAGCAGCACGATCGACCTAATATTTTCTATCTGTCAACTGATGGAAAAAAGTTGGGAGTATAACAAAAGGGTGATAATGGTTTTTGTAGACATAGAAAAGGCATATGACCTAGTTGACAGGGAAAGACTCTGGGAAGAACTGAAGAAGATAGATATAGGATATGGATACATTAATGTTGTAAAGACAATGTACAGAGGCCACAATTGTAGAATTAGAACACCATTGAGGAACTCTGAATACTTCGAAATAAGACAAGGACTTAAGTAAGGAAATATTCTATCTCCTGCGCTTTTTAATGTTGTGATGGAGGGAATGAATAGGGCAGTTAAAGATATAGTAAAAGAAAAAGACAAAAGATGATTTTTGCAGATGATATGGTAATATGGGGTGATAAAGAGGTAAATGTACAATTGCAGCTTGATGCGTGGAAGGAAATAATGAAAAGGTATGGATTAAAAATAAATAAAGATAAGAGAGAAGTAATGGTATTTGGAAGAGAGAAAGGAATCAATGGAAATATTACCTTGAATGGAGAACCCCTCAAAGTGGTAGAAAGTTTCACTTACTTAGGGAAGAATAACTAACAAAATTAATAGGAGGTTAGAGAAGGGAGGCAATTTCTACCAAACAATAAAACATCTGATTTGGAATAATGAGGTTTCAGAAAGAGCAAAACTCCTTATGTGTAAGAATTATTACATCCCTATTGTCACCTATGGTGGAGAAACATGGACAATGACAGAAAGGGACTGGAGCAGACTGCAAACAGGGAAAATGAAATTTCTCAGAGCAGTTAAGGGAAAAACAAGAATGGACAGAGTTAGGAATGTAGAGATTAGAAAGAACCTCAAACAAGAAAGTATGAGAGAAGAAATTGAAAGAAAGAGATTAAGATGGTATGGGCATGTTAGGAGGATGCATGGGCAGAGACTCCCCATAATTATGGAAGAACTAAAGATGGATGGGAAAAGACCTAGAGGGCGCCCAAGAACACGGTGGAAAATGGGAGTGAGAATATCTGTTGAAAGGAGAGGTGTAACCTGGCAGCAAGTGGAGGAAGAAAAGTGGTGGGAGGACCGAGCCAAATGGAGAGGACTCGTTAGCACCCAGACCCGGCAGTAGCTGGAGCGGGATTCGGATGTAGATAGACTTTTATTAAATTTAAACATTTTAATATTTTATTGTTAGTATTATTAAAATGATGAACATGTGTTACAGGTCATAAGTAAGAATGGCGCGAAGCCATATTTCGGAGGGGCAGGAGGAGACAGAGATAGAGACAAACTGTGATCCATCAGAGTCATACTCCCGATCCGCCGGTATTTCTGTCGTGGACTGCAGAGTAATCCTTTAGATATGCTGGTAGAAAAGGGGGTCAAATGGTTATGGAAGATGACACCCTTCCTTCCCCTTTCATATTACTCGTCGGCTTTCAAGATAGTTATGTAGATGTGACGTGGGAAATATTTTTATCGACTCATCAGAATAAATTGCTTAACACAGTACTGTTTCTGAATCATCTTACTGTATTTGTACTTTTTACCAGAGGTCTATTTGTCTGGAAAACGCCACCCCCTGTGGACAGCACGTGACAGACAGAGCGCAGGGACTCGGTCATCCACTCGTTCGCTCTGGCAGGCAGGTGCCAGGTAGTAGTTCCTGGCGGGGCGCCACGGGGGGCGCGCTTTCCGCGAGCTCCCGCCGACCGCAAACAGATCGATCCCACCCCCGCACCCAGCCGCCTCCAATCGCCGCCCCCGCTGTTGCCGCCACCGCAGGCACACAAAGCGCGCCGCATCCGCACAAACACACACGCACAGGGGCGGCCGACAACCCCACACACAGAGCCGCTGTCCACACAGGTAATTCGTAGCTGCTGGGCCGCACCGCGCAGTTCGTGGCGACGCGGCCCCTCAATGAGTGAAAACAGTTCCGATCCCTCTCTCGATTTCTCCTCATTTCATACACAAGTATCATATCAAGTTTCCTGTACTGTTCAAACCCATTAGATATCACGTAGAGCTGAATAAAATGTTATCGGGCTTCCACCCACGTGAAGTTGTTAAAATATCTCGAAATGTCTCGAGCTTTCGACTAAATACTTCTCCACCATTGTCAATTGTAATGACTGTTGATGGGCAGCTAATACGCCCTTACAGCTTCAGCAGCCAGTTGGGACATTACTTCTGCCCAAGGGCCCTATCGAGACTCCCCGTTCAGCAGGTCCACTTCAGCATCAAGATCGCTGAATCCCACGCAGCGCTGAGCCGTAGTCAGGGGTCTATGTTAACCCTCACAGTAACAAGGAGGGGAGGGGGTACATTATGGCATTCTTATCAAACCATTGTTATCTAGTCATGTACTTTGCACTTCAAAATTTGAAAAAAATGGTTATTGTTTTTAATGATCTCTGCTATCACGTTCCGCAATTGTTATAAACTATTCAGTTGAACTTAACCCAAAAATTTAAGTCTTAGTAATGGATGTCAATTTGCACAACTAGGTCATATTTCTATTTTCAGCTTTTAGGGTAGGCAGTAAACCCTCTCATACGCCTCCATGCGTTATTGAACACTGTGCAATGTTTCAGTGTTGCCACCGCGAGACACTGTATTCTCACAGCAGTCAGTGTATTATTCTGAAAGGACGACGAGAATTTGCTGCACACTACCTTAAAGTACCTGGTAGTAACCATCTCAAGTGACCACACAAAACAAATTGTATGAAAAGCAGATGCCATGCATAGATTTGTTATAGAAATCGTATAAAAACGAAAGTCACCTACGAAAGAACTACCGCACTAAATACTTTTTTGCCGACTTCGGTATTCCTCATCATTCCGTGATACTTAACTGGTTGGGTTAACAGAAGTGATAGAGAAGATCCAATGGACAGCCGCTCGTTTCGTCACGGGATCCTTTATACCCCGTAAGAGCGTTATGGAGATGCTCACCAATCACGAGTCGTAGGTGTTACAGTAGAGACGTTCCGCATCACCGAGACGCGTATCGATGAAATTCAGAGGGCGTGCGTCACATGAAGCCTAGGCGTACATCGTACTTCCTGTCACATACTTACTGTGAAGTGATCACCACGAGAGAATGCGACATATTAGGCTTAATTCATATTAAAAAATTGAATTCTAATTCAAATCCTTGGCGAGAAAACTGTATACGATAATCCTTTATGTATGATACCAGCGAAATGCAAGGTATAGTCATAGGGGAGCCGTACAGATCTGCTTTCATAAGCAGAGATAAAGTCGCTGCAAAATTAGTTGTAAGCGCGATCCTGCAGTGTTATTATCGAAGAATCGGCTTGTAACCTGAACAACTAACTCAAACAAGTTCCAAGAACAGAAAATTGAATAGTAATAATAATAATAATAATAATAATAATAATAATAGTATTATTAAATGAAAAATCTGCTGTTATACTAATAGATAATTGATGTAAATGATACCAAAAGGGTTGACTGAATGAATACATTTATTCAGCCAGTCAGAACTTAGAAAATGACAGGTCCTGTGGAGTCTACAAGAAATAACTGAAAATCAGTTAAAATAATAACAATCTTCAAAGGGAGTTAAGCTTGCGTCTTTGCGTAATTAGGGTGGTAGCAGAGCTATAACTGAAGTTTAAACATTAGTGATACGTGGAAAACACAGTTCCACTCAGTAAACCAAGTGAAACTTTGGCGCCAATTCATAAATACTTAAAGTTCACTGATGGCAATCAACATATTAACTCATGTGAATTCGCGACAGGATTCTCTTACTCGTCCTGTTTGATGTCCAAAGGAGCAACCTAAATAGGTTGCAGTTCAATACTCTATGTCATCTAATGCTCACAAAATGTTAGAGTTCGATTCAGCTCTCGTAGACTAAGTCCCACTTGACTTGCAGCAACCGATCATTAAAGTATTTGCGCTGTCACTTGCGACTCTGTAACCAACACTTTTACCACACTGTGAAGTTCAAGATGTATTATCTCAAGACTCCCAGAACCAACCATGATTTCCGAATCTTCTGCCGGCTGCTAAAAGTGTCCCCAATTCAGCTTCCCCGTGAATCCCTCCTTGCTACCAAGAGCCAGTCCACGAATCAGAAATACCGAACGCATCGCCACTTGCACCAGGAAGAAACTAGCCTTCTCCCACGGATAACATCCACAACATTTCTACATATAGAAAATGAACCATCAGTTGCTTAACAGTAGTGTCACTAATTAGACGTTTCGTCCCATAGGAAGTTCCCGCCACCACCACAAATTAGACATATGGTATAAAGATCGTTTTCTTCTGGTTCTATAGAAGGTGTTTAGAAAAAGCCTGAAAAGCTTGTAAGTATTTTGCAGGGACGGTTGCGCTGAGAAGTAATTGTTCAGAGAAAAATTCGATACCTTGTGCCGTTTACCAGGTATTTAGCATCGAAATTAACCAATTAAGTCGTCATGCACGCAAATTCAAGGCGGTGTGCGCAAAAGTGTTCTTCTTGTGGTTTTCTCGAAGCGAAATACCGTAGCTTTTGCTCAACTAGGAAAAATTTATCACTTTACATTTTTAACTGGGAATGACCTTTTCAACAAGTGGTAACTCACGGACATGCGGATCAGTGTGCATCACTGCATTTTAGAACGTGCAAGTGCAGACTGTTTCTGACCATCCTGTAGGAACCGAACGCAATATTCTTAATGAAAACTATAAAAAATTCGACATGTATCAAGCGAATTCACACTTACAAAAGTAACAAAAGATACACGCAAAAACATATGAAAATATAAACTTG
This sequence comes from Schistocerca gregaria, assembly GCF_023897955.1. Lineage (NCBI taxonomy): Eukaryota > Metazoa > Arthropoda > Insecta > Orthoptera > Acrididae > Schistocerca > Schistocerca gregaria. The sequence goes on from NC_064923.1 coordinate 582,766,002, forward strand.
GCGTGCTGAAATGATGCGTCTCTTAGCGCTAAGTATAGTATTTGTAAAAAATAATTCAACGTTTTCAAGTTACAGACATTTTTATTATTGGCCACCTTTTTTGCTGATCACATTGTATTGTTTGCTTCTAGTGCTGATGTAGTACGAAGAATGGATGAATCTAATAGAATAAATTTATATGTATACCAGAAAATCAATGAAAAGTAAGAACGAAATAGCGACGGCTGAGAGAGCGGCGTGCTGATACCACACCCTTCCATACCGCTCGAAAGACATCTTTGGGCTCAAAGTGACGAGGTGGGCGGACGGAACCGTTAGGCATTCCGAGGCCTGATCGCACGAAGCTTAGTTTTTTGCTCACAAATATCCAAAAGAATAGTAGTTCAAATAACAGTGAAGTACTAGAACAAATGTATGTTTCGTATGAATGGAAGATAAATAAATCACTACAAGAATTAAAATTACATGGAGTACTTTTGATGAACTAAGTTGTGTTTTAGCATAACAGAGCTTCTGAAGAGTCTAAAAGGAATATTTAATGCCAATGCGAATTGCCAGTTACGGCTTATATCAGTTGAACAAGGTTTTCTTTCTTGAGAATTCTCACCTTGTGAATGGCGCAGTTCTTACTTCCGTGCTTGCTAGTAAAAGTTGATGGTGAATTCTAGCTTGCGTAAGGTAACATTTTGTAGTTTTGCTTTTCAACCAGACATATTTCAGCACTTTTTGCACCTTCTTCAGTGGATTTATTGGTTTATTTTCTGCCTCACGTGAAGCTGTTGATTGTTTATACTGGTACCTTTAGATCAACTACACAATTTAAACTTGTCATTTTTTTTTACGTTGTAGTGCTTTTCCTCTGTTTATTTTGAGGTAACACGCTATTTTCTTAAACTGTTGTTGTTACATTTGGTTTGTCTAAGTTCTTAGAAAAGGCAACTGTAACGACAACAGCGCAATAAATAACTGTGATACTTCGACACAAACAAATGAAGAAACGCCAAGATATAGAATGTGTGGTGTACCTGAAGCTACGAGCATAAACATCCAGTAGCTTCATATGAGAAAGAAAGTAAATAAACATGAATGGGTTAAAACAAATTTAAAAATGGTGTCTTGCCTAAGGCGGAATTCCTTTCCGAAGAGAATACTAATGCAAACAGAGGCTCCGAACGACCAATTAAGAGATGCGCGTTATAAATTACTGAAAGAGGCAGTTAAATACAAAAACGGATAAGTAATAACATGAAGAGGAATTCGTAATTATGACCCAAATTAAATGAAAATGGAGATTGACGGGGTAGACTCCGGCCGCAATGGCCGAGCGGTTCTAGGCGCTACAGTCTGGAACCGCGCGACTGCTACATTCAGGTTCGAATCATGCCTCGGGCATGGATGTGTGTGATGTCCTTAGGTTAGGTAGGTTTAAGTAGTTCTAAGTTCTTGGGGATTAATGACCTGAGAAGTTAAGTCCCATAGTGTTCAGAGCCATTTGAGCGGGAGAGACACAGAGGCGAATTAATGACAAGCGAACCATTCAGGTGCTCTCCTAGATACTCCATTATATCGTCCAGTATTATGTTTTGGGTCAAGTCTGTGCATTCAATAAGATAACTGTTAGCTCAGGAAAGGGCGGTCAGAAGGACCTGCGGTGTCATTTCACGTAATTTCCTGTATACCGTTGTTCAGGTCTCTCGCAGTTCTAGCTCTGTCTCCCCTTCACATATAATACATATTGTTATTTCTTGTTGACAGTATTGACTCATTCTAATACAACTGCAACATCTATTTACTGAATGCACTTGCATAACTCTTTCTAAAAATGTGCACAAGAAGGAATGTCTAAAGGTTCCGTGTTCAGTAGCCTTCCAGCACATCAAAAATAAAATAAAATGCTTGACAAACACCATGTATTTGAATTCAAGTTGAAATCTTTGCTTGGGCACAGACCTAGCTTGTACTTGAATTCCTCACAATTGTTGATACATTTTCTATGTGTTATTTATTCATATACGGTCTCCCACATGTTTTCGTGTCTTGTTATTTATTTCTATTCTTTTGTTTGAAAAATTTCTTAAAAAACTGCATTTCTCATTGTAATTAAGATTTTCAGTCATTTTCGGGTATTGCAGGGGGGACAATTCTTTACTGTAAGGAGATGAAGTTCCTCATGCTCACCTCAGTTACTACAACGCCTTTGGTTTCTTTTGCACCCGAGAGTGATTCTGATTACCCGTCCAGTACTAATATCAATTTGGAGGACAGGTTAAAGTTACTCAGGCTTCATACACCAGCTACAGATTTCTCCCACGAGGGAGCGCAGCCACAGGCACCTCACGTGGGGCCGCCCACAATTGCAAGATCGCCTGTAAATCAGGACTCACGACAAATACGGACCCCACAACTAATTTGTGACGTAACACTAATCACTTGGAAGGCATAATTCACGAACCTCGGCTCTGTGTAGGGTTCACGGACGCTCAGTAAGTTAATGTTAAGGTGCTATCGAGAGCTCGCCTGCAATTAAACCCGCACTTAAGAATTATTTAACTCATCAAAAATAGTTACTCCCTCCCCACCGGAGACGCATGCTGACATTCGTAAAACTGTGATGTGATGTGAGCGCCGCGGCCTGTCTTTCCCGTAGGCCTTGCTTTAAATTCCGTGACCCTTCGATTCTAAGGTGGTTCTCGTTATTCTACGAAGCCTTCAATAACTGCCAAGTAATTGACCAGCTTGTTTGATGTCTGCGACTTGAATTGCTCCCTGGACTGTTTTTGCGCGCATACGATGATTTCGCTGCGCTCTGGATTTCGTGATTGGCTAGACGTTCACTATGTGATCACCGCCGTCTTCGACCTGTTTCTTCCACCGTTCTCTTTATTGCCGCTAGTCGTAGTGACCATAAACTGTGCCATACCTACGCCGAATAGGATAGGAAAGTTTCCATTCCGTAAGGACCTTAAAATCGGCAAAAAGTTACGATGAAGGCAATAAAGACTCTCCTCGACGGTAGTGGTGTTTCTTTTTGCTGAACCTGAATTGTGGAGCCTTAAAACTGGGGCAGATCGTACTACGCTGCATTTAAGGTAACTGTAGTTCGGTTTGTTCTTCATAAATATAGGTTGATCATATTGTGGATTCATTCACAGTAAGTTTTGATTTCAATTAACGAGACTGTTCAAGTACTACAACCTTACATGGAAGCCATACTGCCTGTAATTAATGAACCGACAATGTTTACAGTATGTACGATTGGATTATATTTGACTTAAAAATGAGGAAAATAGTGTGTTGTATATATTTTCATTCTGTAAAGCGTTAGGGGAAAGTTTTGTTGGGAAAAGTAAACTTAGTGTGATAGTATTTATAGAGTCAGAAACGTGATGTAATTATGACGTCTGGTATTTACGCTAGACCACAGTTCCGAGATCTCTTCAAAATGCTCTTTGTTTTCAAAACTGCTTCACAATGTATGTATTGTTCTCTGAGGTGACAGAAGTCATGGGATCGCAGCGATATATACATATCTCGATAGCAGTAGTATGACGTACACAAGGTGCAAAAGGCCAGGACTGTGGTGAAGCTGTCACTTATACTCATGCGATTCATGTGAAGAGCTTTCCAACAACATTATGGCCGCATGACGTGAATTAACAGACTTTGAAAGAGAAATATTAGGTGGGGGTACACACATCGGAAATATATTTTCGGAAATCGCTAGATAACTCAATATTACGAGATCTACAGTGTCAAGAGTGCGTCGGACCACCAAATTTCAGGCATTACCTCTTACCACGAACAATGCATTCACTTAACGACAGAGAGCAGCTGCGCTTATATTGAATTGTCAGTGCTAACAAACAAGCAACACTTTACTAATCAACCACAGTAATTAATGTGGGACGTACGCCGTGGTCGGATGAGTCCCGATGTCAGATGAGTCCCCCCCACCGATTTCAGTTAGTAAGAGCTACTAGTAGTGTTCTTATGTGGCATAGACCCCACAATGCATGGACCCAAGTTGTCAACAAAGCATTGCGCCAGCTGGTGGTGGCTCCATCATAATGGTGTTGGCTGTGTGTTACATGGAATGAGCTGGGTCCACTGGCCCAGTTGAACTTGGAGACCATTTTCAGCCATTCAGGAACGTCACGAATTCCGAACAACGACGTAATTTTTATGGATGACAATTTTCCATGTCACCAGGCCACAGTTGTTTGCAATTAGTTTGAAGAACATTCTGGACATTTTTAGGCGATGATCTGGACACGCATAGAACATATATGGAACATAATCTAGGAGTCAATTCTTGCACAAAATCGTACACGGGCAACAGTTTTTTAGTTACGGACAGCTATAGGGTCAGTGTAGATCAGTATTTCTGCATGGGATTTCCCAAGGCTTGTTGAGTCCTTGCCACGTCGAGCAGCCCTGCTACGCCGGCAAAACGAGGTCCGACCCGATACTGGTTGTCCCGTGAGCTTTGTCACTTCGTTGTATAATCACCTTTGCCGTTGAAAATATTTTTATGTTTATTCATGAACAGTGAAAACATTTATACGCTTTTCCGTAAAATACTCCTACAATGACTTGAAGGCGACATCATTACGACATAAACGAGTCAGGGATGAGGCTGTGCATGCCTTGAAAGTTTTGCCAGAATATATTAAATGTCTTGTTCCGAAATTAGGGAATTTTAAACTACGATAAAATATCTTCTGCTGGGAAATTTCTTCGGCTCCATTGAGGGGAACATTTAGAGAACTTCTAAATTAATTTTTTTTGTTATTTTATAGTAATGCATTAAAATTTCTTAATGTTCAAGAAATTTATTTTATTCTACTCCAATAAAGTATACATCATGGACTTATTGAACATCCCTGAAAAACCTCTTCATGAGGTCCACCTAATGTGACTAACGTAATGTAGTACGAAATATCGAAACGACCTTTATACAGTAACTGGTTAGACAGCATCGACAAACATGTGGAACGTTTAAGAATGCGTGTTGGTGAAGGAAATGAGTGGAGAAACCTATATTGGTCCTTTATCTAGCAGTGAATGTTGTATGATTTTGGTTCCTGCTGTTGATGACGATGGGACATGTCTTTGTAAGGGTGCAACCGTTGTTGCAGAACTATTGACAGATGGTAAACTTTCACACTGTTGTTAAAGGTTAATATCGCACCATATTATATACTTGGCTTGAAAAAGTTTTTACCTTTATCTTTAAATTTTTTTCTTTGTTGGTTTAAAGATTTTATTTCATTTATTTAGTGAAATTTATTAAGAAAAGTTAATAGAAGAGTTATACTTCTAGTTTTATTTTTTCAAAACATATGCTTTTCCTAAGCTAATTAACTTATTTATTCGTTAATTAGTTTACCTCATGCATTTGCAGCCTTTTCTCAATATTTGACTTCTTAATGTATCTTACTATGGTTATGCAAGACGCTTGCAAATTCGGGCTAAATGCAAAGACATGCGTGGTTATGCAAGACGCTTGCAAATTCGGGCTAAATGCAAAGACATGGGTAGCAAAAATAGTCATTATTCTATTATTTCATCGAATATAGTGCAACGTGAATAACAGAAGTGTAAGTAACGTCAAGGACTTTGTACTTTTCAGGGTACGGTTGGGATTATTCAGAGAACGGTTCCGGAATAGTAAAATGTCTTATCTAAGCTGCCCAAACTGTACCAACATTAACGGCGGTACGAAGAGCTAGTTTCCGAGAAACCTCTGGAAAGTGTCTGGATATCTTCGAGACACCTCCCGAAACTTGGAACTGTGTGAGAAACGGAACGGCCAGCTGGCTCTCCCATTAATGGGGCAATTAAACTCAGAGAAACTACCTCCCGGGGAATTAAGCACACGGGCTAAAGGCGATATCCCGTGCCGCACCGGCCACAGCGCCGCCATTTACGAGAATCTCAGGGACTTCCGAATAGCACGCTAATGAAATTATCCTTCGAGTAAAGGACGTGAAACTTAAAAAGCATATAGTTATAAGCCGATGGATCACAACAGTAGCAATTTAAATATAAAAAAGTCTGTCTTCTTTATGTAATCAGTCATTAAACTGTTTTGATGCCGTCGGTAACCACTGTTTACTTCGTCTTTGGTAGGGAGTCACTCTGTTTAAGTAAGAGGAGGGAAGTATCTCATCTTGTGCCATTTTCATGGGGAAAGTAATTCTGATTTGCGGTCTACATCTTGTGAAGGGAATGGAATCCGACCCTATTTGCCGGGGTTCGAAAATTCTAAAATGTTACGAATAAAGCATTCATGTATGACATCCAGGATTTATCACATTGTCGGGGAAACAGCTTTATAACAGTACAGTTGCAGCAAAGAATTCAATGCAGACAGCTATAAGCAAAACGCTGGTTATTAATAAATTACTACATATGTAATGGTAATAGAGTGGTGATCATCGTGCCATTGATCTAGAACACTGCTAACGAGACTTGTCTCTACCGCCCAGTACCAGTCGTTCAAGCTTCGTGGTGGGTGGTAATGAAGCTTCCACAAAACTTTTACGTACAGTATTTGGTAACTATACAGCGCGGTTTAGCCCTGACTAGAGGCCATTAGCATAGCGATTCGATCATCTAAGTGTACGAGTGGCCATATTACAGAGTATTAAGCAAGATTTGGACGAAAAACCGGAGCTGGAGTCCAAGAAAATTGCGAGAATCGATTAATTTCTTTAGCAAAAGATTTTAATTGCGCTAAAATTAACGCTCAGCTAATGCCGCCATTTGTATGGGCACCATTCACATTTTTCGTGAAAAAAATGTGCAGGAAACGTCTTTTCCTGAAAGGTTTATGAAAGGCACCTCTTATATACTTTTCGCTTGTACGAATCGGTTCAAGCTTTGCACGAATATAGACAAATGGATAACGTAAAAACTAATTTTTTTATTGAATAATCTGCATATCTGGTCGTGATAGATGGTTTAAATTCCAGCTAAATGTAGCATATAAAATTCGTTATTACCTGCACTGCATGCGCGGAAACGGTTTACATTAAATCACATAAATAAAAAAAGGCATTTGTATGTTAAATTTGAAAACTCGCAGTCAAAGATGTAGCTTCATTCGGATTTTTGGTGCGAGAAAAGCGTTACTTTGTGATTTTTTTTACGCACGCTGCTTCTATATTTCAAACTTTTGCGAATAGGCTCAAATTTCCTAAGAAGGTAGACATATGTAATAGTAATTAATGGTAGTCCTGTTAGTTCGTGATAGCTTTATACTTTGCCACGATATAAGCAACGTGTTTCGAACGACAATGAACAAACCTATACCACCTGAGTCAGCAAAAATTTGGTGCCAAGCTATGGTGGTCAAGTTTGGAACCGGACTGAAAAATTCTCCTGTCATAGCATCAAAAAAGGCGAATATTTACTGGGTAGAGTTAGGGATGTAATAGAAGGGAACTAGCTTTCCTACTTGTCTGACAGCTTCAAAGACGTTCAAGGAAAAACATCTCACTTATTCTCATCTTTTACGAGTTAAGCATACTTCTCCAGTGCAATGAGCTCTCTTAGCTACAATGTGATGTCACACTAGCATCATGCAATTTATACCTTGAAGTCCCTGATTCTGAGCCAAAAATCCTGAAGATTCGCCAGCCATATTAAACATTATACACTAAAGTGCCAAAGAAACTGCTGTCGGCAACGCCTACACAAGACAACAAGTGTATGGCGCAGTTGTTGGATCAGTTACTGCTGCTACAATGGCAAGTTATCAAGATACAAGTGAGTTTGAATGTGATGCTACAGTAGACGCACTAGTGATGGGGCACAGCATCGCCGAGGTAGCGATGAAGTGGGGATTTTACCGTACGACCATTTCACGAGTGTACCGTGAATATCAGCAATCCGGTAAAACATGAAATCTCCGACATCGCTGTAACCGGAAAAAGATACTGTAAGAACGAGACCACCGATGACTGAAGAGAATCTTTCAACGTGACAGAAGTGCAACTCTTCCGCAAACTGCAGCAAAATTTCAGTACTGGTCCATCAACAAGTGTCAGCGTGCAAACCATTCAACGAAACATCATTGACGTGGCCGTTCGGAGCCGGAGGCCCACCCATGTACCCTTGATCACTGATGGACACAAATATTTACACCTCGCCAGGACGCGTCAACACCTACATGGCTGGAAACATGTTGCTTGGTTGTACGAACCTCGTTTCAAATTGTATCGGGCGGATGGACGTGTACGGGTATGGAGACAACCTCCTGAATCCATGGACCCTGCGTATCAGCACGGGAATGTTGAAGCTGGTGGGGGCTCTGTAATGGTGGGGGCGTGTGCAGTTGGAATGATACAGGACCGCTGATACGACAAGTTATGACTCTGACGGGTGATATGTGCGTAAGCATCTTGTCTGATCACCTACATTTATTCATGTCCATTGAGCACTCCAACGGACTTGAGAAATTCCATCAGGAAAATGCGACACCCCACACGTTTAGAATTGCTACAGATTGGCTCCAGGAACACTCTTCTCAGCTTGAACACTTACTCTAGCTACGAATCTCCCAAGACACGAACATTGTTGAGCATATCTGGAATGCCTTGCAACGTGCTGCTCAGAAGAGGTCTCCATCCTCTCGTAATCCTACGGAGAAATGGACAGTACATCAGGATTCATGGTGTCAGTTCCTCCAGAACTACTTCAGGCATTTGTCGGGTCTATGCTGTGTCGTGTCGCGGCACTTCTGCGTGCTCGCCGGGGTCCTACATGACATTAGGCAGGTTTGCCAGTGTCTTTGGCTCTTCGGTGTATAATTGATATCGGGGGGACGCTAAAAATTTTTTTGATTCCTAAATGGAGGGTGAGGGGGTGTTGACTTTTCTCCAGTTGGACCATTTCTTCCTAAAACCATCCCTCTCTTATGGGGCGTGTTGATGGGTGTAAAAACAAATAGACACACATTTTTGTGCTTGTAGAGAATGGGATTCATCTACAATGGGAATTATTCGATGGTGGGGGTGCATCTATAATTGGAGTTGTCTCAGAGTGGAGATGCATGGATCACTAACTCTTATATTACACTCCGTCATATTGCATTACATGCCAAATGACCTTCTGGATGACATGATGACATGTGCCATGTTTAATGACGTGGTAGCATGTATCATGTTATTTTGCTCGACACAATGCATTATATTAGATGATATTGATACTAATTATATTACATGACGTTGGTACTAATACTATCAAGTAGAAATTGACGATTATGCCGATATCTTTTGATATAAATTTTTTGAAGCTACTAGGTAAGTCGAAATGATAGTTCCCTTCTTCTACATCCTTATCTCTGTCGAGGACACATTCGCCTTTTTTGTGCTGTGATAGGAGCAGTCGTCATTCTTCCGTTAAATGCCTTAATTTTTTGTAGGTTTGCTCTATAAACTTTGTAAATTAAAGTTACATCCACACTTTATCAGTCGCCACTGCTGTGGAACCGGTGACCGGTTACAAAATTTTACTACCAGTAGAGATACAAAAGAGGGCAGTAGGTGAAAAAGGTTGACTACCCTTTCTCTGGAAGCTAAATTCAACCTCGGCACTGAAGATTCTGTTGGGGAAATGCTTCGATATAAGTCTGAGGGATTAGTGCACTAATGAGAGTTCATTAGATGCGATAAGAGGATTGAGAGTGGGGTGATGGTGATATCATCTGGACACACAATGATGTCGAAGGCGGCTTACAGCATCCATCAGGTTATCCCAACGGTTTCCCCTGAAACAGATGCTCACTTTCCCTCAGAAGAACAGCAGATTGTAGCTGGTTTCATTACTCGTCTCTGCGCATAGTAATTAACACTAAAGCTGCAACAAGTCTCTATGTCGCTAGTGCCTGGAGACGAATTTCATAGCCGTTCGCGTCTTCCGTGTGAACCATCTAGCGGCAACCGCTGTCCTAACAAGGATAATGAGTGGTGAAAATAGCAGAATTTTAGGTCCCCGGCGTCATCGCTGCTAAGTAAGCTTCCAACATCAAAATGTGGGTCTCCAGGAAAACTGCTGAGAAGGATAGTGACCAAGTTGTAGCTATTGGGACACAGAATACCGAAAACTATTTTTCTTGCCGCAAAGATTTATCTTCCTGGCTTGGTGCCGATCGACGCAAGGGAGGTCGATTTGTGTGTCAGGGCGCGTCTTTGAAGAAGAAGGAGCCATTTAAATTTTTGACTGATCTCGGACAGACTGGTAGGTTCTCTCGTGGTGATCGTATCAATGATCAGATATCAAGATAGCGCTGTCCGGTATCTAAGGAATTTAGTTACGGTTGTTCCTATTCTCTATGATTTTCGCTTGAAAAGGAAATTTGCAAGTAAGGTTATACTGTCCATACAATACAGTTATTATTAACAAAACGAAGGAAGCCAGAGAGTAAGTATTCACAAGAGTGTCGGTATTGCCTGGAAATGTAAACTAAATTTCAATTAATTGGGGCGTCTGTCTTTGAATCCTAATGTACGTGAACTCTCATGTACACCTCCGGCGTTGGGCGTAGCTAGATTTATATTGCCAGATGTCTGTCGTTTTCGTTTCTTTCTGTCTTTCCTTTCTTTTCTTTCTATCTCTACGTAACTACTATACCCAACATCCTCAATGTTTCCCACGGCATACCTTTTACTTCACTACAATGCTTTCCGCAAGACGTACGTTTATAGAAACTTATGTGGAAGATATCTTCCTCTGACAGTGTCCATCTTGTTTATTCCAGCCATTTATATTTATCTTTTTGTAGAATAATTGTTTAACGTCTTCTACTTGTGATTCGTTCCTACATCTGCTGTCAAGGGACACATTATTGTTTTTTACTACTTTCAATCACCTTCACATTCGCCTTGTTTCTCCTAATGTTCTGTCAATGTATGCTTTCCACTTGTGTTGACGGCTTTCTGAGTCTTGTTTACGTCTAGCTATATAGTCAGTGTAACATGACACTGGCTTTATGTACCATCTACACTTGTACTGCCCTTCTGAAACTATCCTTCACTGACTTTACTGCTTCTTCGACCTACAAAATGAACATCATTGTCGACATCCTGCCGACTGGCATTACCTCTTCCCTGTCTGTTCGTAAAACGTATATGTTTTGCTGTTTGGGTCTTATGATCTATCAAGTTACCTGATTCAGGGTGACAAGATGAATGTTGTCCTTCTAACCTTTTTACTTTTTAATCCACAAGATTGTCACGTTATTCCGTGAAATTCGCATTTAAAAAGAATCGATTTTCTTCACATCCATGTTTTTCCTTGGCTATGCGTCATGTCTGTAAAAAACTACAGGAAAAAGTTTCAGCCTTTTTTTTTTTGCCTGTTGCGGCAGTTCCCATGCTTCACCAAATTCCTTAACTTAATTGCAGCGATTTTTCCTACTTTTACATTTGTTCTCATTTTCTCAGTGCACAGTCTGCTTAAAAATGTGTATTTATCGAGTTCCTCAATGATTTTTCCGTCTGTCTTCACAGAGGTCTCATCTTCTGTGGTCAGACTTTTTTTTCGTTTTTACCTTGAAATTTAACCGTAACTCAACTTTTTCATTGTGTACATATTTTTTCAGCATACGTCGAATGACTTGGTTACTACCTGCTATAAAACTAGTGTCGTCCGCATTTCCTAAGTTGCTGGTCATACGCAGTTCTCCCACAGTTTTAATTCCAGTTTATATAGCCGTTAGTCCTGCAGTTTTCATTAGATATACACCATACAAATAGGAAAGAAATGGCAGCAACAGACATCCGTGTGTGATTGTTTTCCTGTCCCGAAAGTTACTGTATACTTTAGCAGTATTTTTACTGTTGCTTCTTCGTTTTTGTATGGGTATCTGATTTGCTATATAATGTGCTCTGGTATTCCCATAAAGCCTAGTAATCCGCACATTTTTGATTGACTTAACTATAAATTACTCTTGTTGGTATTCTGTAGATTTTTTCATGATCCATATTACGTTCGAGTTTGATCTCTGGTGCCCGCCCTTCCAGAACCCGTCTCGTTTCTTGACAGCTCTTTGTCAGTGTATGATTTTATTCCGTTCTGGGTGAATTTTTAGTATTGGCTACGGTATACTGTTCTCTTTCTGACTTATATTTCTGTTTGTTTGTGGCAAGGCACCGTCGATGCTGTTATTCTATCGGCGGTCCTATTATATTCACCCTCCGGGCCCTATTATAACAAGCGCGACTGCAGACTGTTCCTCTGTTTTATTGGTCCTCAGTCATTATTATGGAATACGAGGTCTACTGGTACTTTTTATAACTTTCTGGAATTTCACATCTTTTCATTACCATAAAGAACTGCAGTTTTTATCGCAGGTCTCGTGAATTCTTGCTGTGGACCAAAGTGCAAACGACAGATACGTAGCTGTCAGTGCGAAAATGAAGATGTGACAAGACCAGGGTGGAACACCAATAACTCTAAAACCGGCACTATACTGTTGTACACAATGAAAACGCCTAATAGTGAAGTGAATCAATGTTTCAAACATTTACGATACGAACATAATTAGTGGTAGCATATAGCATTTGACATCCAGCGTCTGATAAATTCTTACTTTCCTCTTGCAGTACGAGTTTCAGACCCAAGAATATAAATTAGTTATACCTGTTTTGTAATGCTACGTACCCATCTTTAACTGACATACTCTTGATCTTTTCATACTGCTTGAAATCTAACAAACAACGTTCTTGCTCCATCTAACAATCCAGTCTCCTTAATGCATGTTCCGTCGACCTCATTACGGACATAATTATGTTTTCCATCACAGTCTCTTAATTCTTCCATTATTTTATATCTGTCCTACTAACTCCCAACATGCTTATCTCTCATTTGCATGGTTTTTTCTCATCAACAGTACATATTTCCCAGAGTTAATATCATAACTTAATTTTTTTCGCACAGTTTGGCCTTTACATCCGAGAGAACTCTCGATATGTTGAAGGAAATGGCCTGGCTGACTGACTGATTGACACTTCATCGCCTAGCGCAAACCACTAACGACAGGAACCTCAAATTTGGCGAGAGTGTTGATCTTATACTGCAGACATTGTTTCAGAAGAGATTTATCGAAAATCCAGCAGTAATGGAGCTAGATAAGGAAAATAATATTTTTTTTTAAAAAAAAAGCTGCTATTGAGGCAATTTTGAAGCTAGAACTAGGAAAATTGATATTTGGTTTCTCGGTCACAAATAAAACAATTGGTGTTTCATTATCTTTGGAAACTCAGCTCCTAAGGGGGGAGGGGTGCAATAATGGGCAAAGTCTTTTAAAAAAATTAATAATTTTTAAGGAACTACTAAAGCATTTAAAGCCACATCCTATTGGGTGAAATATTAGGTGAGAGAGCTTGATTTAACATTTAACGTTATTAATTAACTACTATTTAATTTTACGAGCACGTTCTTAGGGAATGAAATAGTACGTGAAAACTTTATTTAAAATTAATCATTGTTAAGGAACTACTAAAGTATTTTTAAAGCTTCATCTGCAAGATTTGACATTTGAGTTCTCGGTTGCAAATAAACACTAAGTACTTGTTTCAGTGCTTTTGAGACTTCAACCCCTGACGGGGCGAAGTAGAGGACAAAAACGTTTATGAAAGTATTTCATTCGCGCAGTCCGGAACCGCGAGAAAGCTACGGTCACAGGTTCGAATCCTGCCTCGGACATGGATGTGTGTGATGTCCTTAGGTTATTTAGGTTTAAGTTGTTCTAAGTTCTAGGGGACTGATGACCACGGATGTTAAGTCCCATAGTGCTCAGAGTCATTTGAACCATTTTTTAGTATTTCATTACAAAAGCAGAATTGCTTTCCAGTCCAAACAACAGACCCGGAAAACAACATTCTTGTATTGCTTTCATCATGTTGAAACCTTAGAGGATGTTGCAATTTGCGAACTAAATCCAAGAAAGCCATTTAACAGTCACTACTACATATCGTCATTTTCAGAAATGCATAGAAAATGAAACGGATATTTAATACATTAATTTTACATTACGCCTAATAAGTATTTATAAAATTAGTTTTGTTGTAGTCACTACCCAAATTAATAATTGCTGATGACAAAGTAGGTTGTTGTTGTTGTGGTCTTCAGTCCAGACACTGGTTTGATGCAGCTCTTCATGCTACTCTATCCTGTGCAAGCTTCTTCATCTCCCAGTACCTACTGCAGCCTACATCCTTCTGAATCTGTTGAGTGTATTCATCTCTTGGTCTCCCTCTACGATTTGTACCCCCCACGCTGCCCTCCAATACTCAATTGGTGATCCCTTCTTTGAGATGAGATAATTAAGTAATAGGTGTACGACTGGCGGTAATGACTACAAAACCACTTATCCCATTTGTATCTTTCTTTTTTGACTCGACGTATGAAGCTAAACTAAACCCTTTCGGACACTTTAATTACGCAAAGATTGGACGCCTACCAGCGAATCACTAACTACTTTACGGTGCGTAGATTTACACATAAGCAATGGGTATAACAACATACAAATTCGATTTAAGTAGAACAAAAATAATCTGTGCAGACCATACAGTCTGCATAAGCGAAATAGTGTAAGTCACCGTAGTTATGAAACACATTATGTTTTATTGATGTAGTCTTCTTTCCCTCCATAATCGAATTGATTCCTTTGTGTCTCATGCCGTGTCACATGAATAAATCCCATATTTTGTTCATGTTACTCTATAACACACTCTAATTAGATTCAGTTCGTCTTCGTTAGTTACTCGATGTACCCAACCATTCTTCAGAATTCATCTGGAGCACAGCACTTACAATGCTAATAACTCGTCTTGTCTGGAGTGCGTACCGCAAACGTTTCACTTTTGTCTATGGTTACACTCTGCTTCTTAAATTTATCTTAGATGATAACAAATTCTCATATTCTAAAATGGAATGGCTTTTTGTTGCTGTTGCCAGGCCGCATTTCATAGCTTATCTACTTGGGTCATTGGCAATTATTTTACAGCCCGCATTATAAGAATTTTGCGATTTTCTAATAAAATCTCTCATATTCAACCGATTAAATTGTAGTGCAATTTATTACCATTGCCTTATTCTCATGGATTTTCACGTTATAACCCCATCATCAAAACTCGGTTTGATCACTGTATCGTATCGTTGATATCGTATCACGCTGAAATTTCATCTTATATCTGGACTATTGTCATTTGCTTCATTACCTCTTCGATATAAATTTTGAAAAATGAGAAAGATAGCATAAGTGCCCTTGTTACACCAAGCAACTGTAGTTTTATCTTACACTCGTGGTGTTCCCGTTTGGTTTATTCACAAATTGCGTGTTACTCGTCTTCTCCACACAATATTCATGTGTTTATGAATACTTCCAAAATTTTCTGAAATTTTATATTGAGAAAAAATATTTGCACGTCAACAGGTTTTATGAAAACTATTCAGTTTTTTAAGTCATTCTCCCATTACCAAGCACATCGTAACAGCTCCATCTCTTGCAAAACCTAACTGAACATTACCTATTATTTCGTCAACATCCTTGTGAGTAACCTGCATATTATTCTGGTAAGCAACTTGTACAGATGATTTGTCCAGTAGGCTTTTCGCATGTATCATTCCTTGATGTTACACTAAGATTTAAGGGCAACAACTAACGACGCTGTGTACACCATCCGTCTACGAACTGTAAAAACTGCAGCAATTTTTCAAATCCCTCAAAAAATACGTAATAACCAGCAGCGATATCAAAAAACGTATTACGCCCACAGGCAAGTACGTCGAAACGAGATTTTCGATAGCAGATTAAATTACACTTTGTTCATTTCAAAGCAAATTCACTTCTCAGAACGGTGAAACGTAGAGAGTAATTGTTTTCATTGAATCACATGCGGCACCGGCGAACGATACATTTCTCTACGGAGTTTGTTTCTATTTTGCCTCGAGTATCCGTAGTAATTTGTTCTGTCTCTGTTTTTCCAAGATATCAGTTCCCGTACTTCTCACAGTTTTCAGTTATTTCGGGACTGAAAGGTGTATATGATGCTTTCGATTATATGTGGCACATTTTGGCGTGGAATTTCTTTTCCAGAAAGTTCCATCAGTCCTGCTCCGTATTACGCTGTCTCTGTCTATCTAATACGGCACTAATTCCGGTTACTGTCAACATTTGTTCCAATTTGGGGGGGGGGGGGGGGGGGGCAGAAACGTGTTTAGATTTAACTTCGTGGTAGCCTTCAGCTCATTGAGTATCAGGTTTTGACATTAAAATTCTTCTGTTGGATGTAATTATTCAGAAGAACAGATAAATGCGGATCATATTACAAATACTCAACGGCTTTTAGCACAGTGAGGCGATTCCGGTTAACAACATTACTACGTAAAGCAGATTAACGTCGTTCGCTGATAACTTCTACCAATTGTGAAGTATCTGTTTATATATACTTACGGAAGATCTCAGGGTATCACGGCAAAGTATTTGGTAGAGAATACTTTTTATTGTAAATTGTATATTGAGGTTTCTTGCAGTGTCATTGACAGGTGGAGCACGAGGAGAATGGCACCTTGTACGCTCTCTGTGTGCTGTTTTATCCTTCATTTTATCTCCGTAATCTCTTCCTGATAGATACATAGGACGTTTTAGATACACAAGACACACAAGAACCTATAGATTGTTCGTAGGTTCCATCCCACCTCAAATATTCTATGCAGACTCACACGACACTATGCGTGTGACGTCATTTGAGATTTCTCAGCCATTTCTTTGTGATAATTTCAGAGAATCTGGGGCGCCTCTGATGTGAAACTGTCTCCACAGGGCGCCGTTGCAGCCCTTGTCCTGCCCAGTATACAAAAACCAACAGACAGAGATGAAGTGCTTAGCTTCTTTTGTGTACCTTAATATCTACATGAGGGGATCGTATAGTTACAGTTGACTAGGTTCTTTGCTCTGTTTCATGTGCCTACAAATGTTTTTGCGGTATATACTCTTTGTACCTTCCCTTTTGGAACTTTCAGTTCAATTGTCCGTGTTGTTTAAAAAAATCAGAAAAGAAAAATGACTATTTCTTCGTGAGGTTAATTTTATGTTATATTGTCAGATGAAAATTAAAACCCTTGTTTTGAATGTCGTTATCGTGGCCTTCAGTCCGAAGACTGATTTGATGTACCTGTGCAAGCCTTGTCACCTCCGAATAGTTACTGCAAATGACGTCCATTTGAAGGTGTTTATTGTTCCACCTTTTGGTCTCCCTCTATAGTTTTCACCCCGAATACCTGCCTCCAGCACTAAATTAATGTTCCCCTGTCGTCTCAGACTGTACAGCTATCAACCAATCCCATGTTTTAATCAAGCTATGCCACAGATTTCTTTCCTCCCCAATTCAATTTATCATATCCTTATTAGTTATATGATTTACCCCTATAATACCCATATAATCTTCAGCACTCTTCTGCAGCACCACATTTCAAAGGCATCTATTTTCTTCTGGTCTGTATAGTTGATCATCCACGTTTCTCTTCCATACAATGCAGAATTCTAGTCATATGATTTCAGAAAATACTTCATAGTATTTAACCCCGTATCTGATATTAATAAATTTCTCTTCTTCAGAATCGCGTTCCCTGGCATTGCCAGTCTGTATTTAATCTCCTATGTGCTTTAGCCACCATTTATTTTACTACCCAAATAGCAGAACTTATTTACTACCTTCAGTGTCTCATTTCGTAATGTAATTCCGTCAGCATCACCTGATTTGATTCGGCTACATTCCATCACTCCTGTTTCTCTTTCGTTGATGTTTACCTTCTATTCTCCTTTCAAGACACCGTCCATTCCATTCAACTGTTCAACCCTGCATTTAGCTGTCATCGGCAAACCTCAAGTTTCTTATTTCTTCCCCTTGAACTTCAATTCTTTCTCCAGATTTTGCTTTGGTTTCCTTTACTGCTTGCTCAACCTGCAGATTGAATAACATTGACGATAGGTAACAACGCTGTCTCACTCCCTTCTAAACCAGTGGTTCACTTTCATACCCCTCGACTCTTGTAATAGCCGTCTACTTTTTGCAAACATTGTAAGTAACAACTCGCTTCTGGCATTCTCGTCTACTACTTTCAGAATTACAAAGGACGTATTCCGGTCGTTAACGTCAAAAGATATCTTTAAGTGTACAACTGCTGTAAACGGAGGTTAGTCTGTCCTTAACTTATCTTCTAAGAGAATTCGTGAGGTCAATATTGGCCCGAGCTTACCTAAATTTCCCCGCAACTCAAACTGATCTTCCCCAAGGTCGGCATCTGCCAGTTTCTTCTTCTTCTGTATGTAAATCGTATCAGTATTTTTCAACGTTCAATTATTGAACTGATAGTCTGGTAACATTCACACCTTTCACCACTTGCTTTCTTCTGAACTGGAATTATTACATTCTTCTTCAGGGGCCTTGTTTCGACCTAGATATTTCAGTGCTGCGTGGAACCCTTCTCGTAGTATCACATCCTCCATGTCATATTCATCTACGTTCTCTTGCTTTTCTATAATTTGACTTTAAGGTTATCTCATTGGTAAAGGACCTATACAGGGTGAGTTAATAACTATTGCCACCTAGAATAACTCCGAATCCATGATAGTAGCTCAACCTCAGATTCAGAGGGACGGCACATTTAATTATTTAATTTTATCTACTGACGAGGATACATTCACGAATTGTGGAATGTTTATTTTGCAAAACATGCATTATCGGGCAACTGACAATCCATGCTGGATGTGGCAAGTTGCACACCAAAACCGTGGTTGGTGAATGCATAGGGTGGGATTGAGGAGGACAGAATTATAGGCACTATTTCATCTAAGGAATCTTAATGGTATAAAGTATACCACATTCTTGCAAGGAACATCAGGTCTGTAAATGGAAGAAATACCCTTAGGAACAAGTAACAGAATGTGGTATCGACACGATG